>NC_139701.1:10557754-10605254 GCF_964188405.1 Protomyctophum parallelum | reverse complement strand
CCTTTGAGCAGTTCTGGTCTAAACACCATCTGAAGCTGGAGCAGTGTCTGCAGCTACGTCACTTCGAGCAGGACTTCAGAGAGGTGGGTGGGTGTAGCGCGTGTCCCGTTAGATTACAGTGTAGAATGATGAATGTCCCACAGGGAGATCTGTTTGATCCGCTTAACACTTTCATGTGTCCCCACATCAATGTCTCTCCGTGCCTTTCAGGGGTGTGTAGCCATAACTTCAGGTGATTTATTTTATTTTAATTATTGAGTGATTTATTGAAAGATCCTATCCCATTCAGGAGCAAGATGTTCAGGAGCGAGATGTTTTTTTTTAAATTATTGAATGATTTATTTAAAGATCCTCTCCCATTAAATTCACATCACAAACATAAATCAACATATTTCAAATAAATGTACATGCACACGGTCTACTGCAGCATCTTATTTGTTTGGCATAATATTCATGGCCATGATCTGCCGGAATTGAAGTCAACCGAATGTGATTCTACGCCTCTCTTTAACCACAATGAATCGTTTATGGATGTGACACACAGTGAAGCCGTCGAGTCAAGACTGTCATTGTTCTTCGGAGACATGTTCTGAACCTCCAAAGACCACTAAAGCTTCTTTCAGCAGAAGCAGAAGCAAGCAGGCACAGTAGGCCTAAGGAGTAGGTTCCACTTGCCCTGTTATTAGCAGCAACCTCGCTCGCTAAATTGTGTGATGGATGGACAAAAATCCTCAGCTACAAATTAGTAACCACTTCATTCGCAGCGCATATGTTGTCAGTAGAAATATCTAATCTCTGAGGTTTATACATTTCCTTCTCGTCCATGAGCGCATGCACCACTTCCCTGCTGTGTGCCTTCCTACTCAAAGCAGACAGTTGATAAGTGCTCACTCAAAGCGAAAAGTATGTGATGCATGGCTAGATGGGTCTGGGTACTATAATATGTCCTCTCTGTGCAGAAGGTACTGGCTGTGCCATATAGACTTTCGTCCAGTGTGCATACTCAAATGAAAGATGCATGGCCTACTCAAAATTAAAGTGTGTATAGGTCTAGACCTAGTACTGAATGAATGTCCTCTCTGGGAAGAAAGCAGCGGAAAGGGTCAACGACCAAATTCCTCTTTTTCCACATCACTGAGAAACTCCAGTGGGACTAACACTGCAACAAAGTGGTCAGGAAACCACAGCAGTGCCGATATTATCTCAGGGAACTGAAGAAACTTGATATGGGCCTCATGGTTCTACTCTATGTGTACAGGAAGAAAGTCTATGATTTCATAATGACTCAGTAGTCTTCTACCCCCAAACCCCGCTAGAGGTTCTGTCTTTTTCCCGCTCATGTCACACATCCCTGTGGATCTTTGATATTGATTAAGGCTGGTCGCGGTCCTAAACTGCATCTGGTTAGCTCTGGAATGCTAGCGCGATGTAAACAGAGCGATATGACCTGTGATCTTTTGTGGCCAGATGTAATTTCTTGGGGTTTTCTAGTAGGACTATAGTAAATAATAAAAAAAGAAATCGCTATAACATTTTGTAAAAAAATACACATTTTCCCCCACCAACTTCTTTACACCTGCTGTAAACCTGTAATGTAAACTCCTCCTCGCCCCTCTCACCCCTAACCAGTTTGCCTGCTGTATGCCCTTTGATACTCGATGCCATTCCTCGCTGTCTTACTTTCATTCTCTATACCTTCGTCCCCTACATTTACACGTCTCCCTTTTTTCGTCCACTCAGTCACACGATGTAAATCCTCTCTCTCTCTCTCTCTCTCTCTCTCTCTCTCTCTCTCTCTCTCTCTCTCTCTCTCTCTATCTGTGTCTCTCTCTCCATTTCTCTCTCTCACATCACCAGGTGAAGGTGTCTCTAGACGCGTCAATGGATGGTCTGACCTGCCATTCAGACATTGGTGATTGTGTGGCGAGGGTGGAAAGTCTACTCAAGGAACTCAAGGCCTTGGAGGAGAAAGCACAGGTTCATATAATCTCTCTCTCTCTCACACACACACACACACACACACACACACACACACACACACACACACACACACACACACACACACACACACACACACACACACACACACACACACACACACACAGCAGCAGCACATTCATTCATATTTAATAGTTTAATTTCAAGGATAGATATATAAGCGCTTTGAAAATGGTGGCAACTACAAAGACACATCATATTTAGTGATAATATTCTGAATTTATTGATACATCAGTATTGATTAATAATGTAATGAACCTCTTTATTCTGTTCTTATGCACCGCTAGAACCGCCTACCCCCCCCCCCCCTGTTCTATTGTTGAACTTCTCCCTAGAGAAGACAGACTATGCACCCACTGCACACAACATGAACTGAGTTACATTTCCTAACCACCTGTGTCTACTGTACCAAGACATTCCTACAGAAGTCACAATCACCCACTGAGATTTTGAAAACATGACTACTGACAATGAACTCCCAAATCTGTTGGGCGAAGTGAGCTATAACAATGTGCTGTGATAGGAGATGGATATCAAATGGAACACAACCACCCTAAAGCCTAATCATTGTGTGTATTCCTGTATTGTCTGCATCGAGTGATCTCGGTACATAGACATTGATTTATTCGAGATTCAATTGTACATACATTTTGTTTTGATTGTATTGTTCCACTTTTTACGGAGCCCCTGTGTGGCCATGGTAAGAAAATAAATGATCTCGTCTGGACCCCGGACAAGATATTATCTCTGTCCGGACAAGATATTATCTCGTCCGGACAAGATATTATCTCGTCCGGACAAGATATTATCTCGTCCGGACAAGATATTATCTCGTCCGGACAAGATATTATCTCGTCCGGACAAGATATTATCTCGTCCGGACAAGATAATATCTCGTCCGGACGAGATCATAAATTTTTCTTACCATGGTCACTCAGGGGCTCCATAACTTCTTGCTTTGGCAATGTAAACATACGTTTTCTCATGCCAATACAGCCCTTTGAATTCAATTGAAATGACTATGACCCTGTGGTCTGTTGTCTCCCCACCAGTCCCCCCTGGAGAACGTATTGTTGAACTGACCCTGTGGTCTGTTGTCTCCCCACCAGTCCCCCCTGGAGAACGTAGTGTTGAACTGACCATGTGGTCTGTTGTCTCCCCACCAGTCCACCCTGGAGAACGTGTTGTTGAACTGACCCTGTGGTCTGTTGTCTCCCCACCAGTCCACCCTGGAGAACGTGTTGTTGAACTGACCCTGTGGTCTGTTGTCTCCCCACCAGTCCACCCTGGAGAACGTGTTGTTGAACTGACCCTGTGGTCTGTTGTCTCCCCACCAGTCCACCCTGGAGAACGTATTGTTTTTTTTTTAAGATATTTTTTTTTTGCGGCTTACGCCTTTTATTGATTTTGAAGGGACAGACAGTAGGCTGACAGGAAACGGGAGAGAGATGGGGGGATGACATGCAGTAAAGGCCGTGTCGGGTCCGGGAGTCGAACCCGCGGCACACTGCGACTGGATTACCAGTCCGGTGCCCAGACCGTTACGCTACGGCCTGGGCCTGGAGAACGTATTGTTGAACTGACCCTGTGGTCTGTTGTCTCCCCACCAGTCCACCCTGGAGAACGTAGTGTTGAACTGACCCTGTGGTCTGTTGTCTCCCCACCAGTCCACCCTGGAGAAGGCCCAGCTCCACGCGCTGCACGGCGACCAGCTGATCCAGAGCAACCACTACGCCGTGGACTCCATCCGACCCAAGTGTGTGGAGCTGCGGCGTGTCTGCGACGACTTCAGCAACGAGGTGAAGAAGAAGACCGACGTCCTGTCCAAGTCGCTGCGGATACACAGAGGCATAGACAAGGTAAGGAAGGCCATGATGTCGGTGAGATTCTGTGATTTGTGTGTGCTGCCAGGACCGCTGCTTCGCTCTCTGGCTTTTGGGGTGGTTCGGGGAAGCCATCGGCGGGTGGGGAGGGAGGGAGGGAGGGAGGGATGGAGGCCGTCGTGTAAATTGGAAGGTTGCAGTTTTGATCCTCGGCTTCTCCAACTCAACGTGTCAAAGTCTCAGGGAAGATCAGGGCAGACCCATAAACCCTTGTAACAGTCTTCTGAGCTGTCTGAGCAAACTTTTGCTGGGCGAATGTAGAACATCACACCCGTGTAAACGGAGTGGTGCAACGGCCCGGTTCCGGCGAGCCGCCCCACGTCCGAAACGGTCGAGAAATGACAGAGTTATTGTGTGGGGGAATTAACACACTCTCTCTCTCTCGCTCTCTCGCTCTCTCTGTTGTATAATTTATGTCTACCTGTATAAGTGAACCAGTGGTGTAATTATGTCTACCAGGTGAACCAGTGGTGTAATTATGTCTCTACCTGTACAGGTGAACCAGTGGTGTGTTTTATAAGTATGTTTACCTGTACAGGTGAACCAGTGGTGTGTTTTATAAGTATGTTTACCTGTACAGGTGAACCAGTGGTGTGTTTTATAAGTATGTTTACCTGTACAGGTGAACCAGTGGTGTGTTTTATAAGTATGTTTACCTGTACAGGTGAACCAGTGGTGTGTTTTATAAGTATGTTTACCTGTACAGGTGAACCAGTGGTGTGTTTTATAAGTATGTTTACCTGTACAGGTGAACCAGTGGTGTGTTTTATAAGTATGTTTACCTGTACAGGTGAACCAGTGGTGTGTTTTATAACTTAAGTATGTTTACCTGTACAGGTGAACCAGTGGTGTGTTTTATAACTTAAGTATGTTTACCTGTACAGGTGAACCAGTGGTGTGTTTTATAACTTAAGTATGTTTACCTGTACAGGTGAACCAGTGGTGTGTAATTATGTCTACCAGGTGACAGGTGACAGGTGACCCACCACTGGTTCCAGTGGTGTGTAATTATGTCTACCTGTACAGGTGAACCAGTGGTGTGTTGTATAATTACTGTATGTTTACCTGTACAGGTGAACCAGTGGTGTGTTTTATAAGTATGTTTACCTGTACAGGTGAACCAGTGGTGTGTTTTATAAGTATGTCTACCTGTACAGGTGAACCAGTGGTGTGTTGTATAATTACTGTATGTTTACCTGTACAGGTGAGCCAGTGGTGTAATTATGTCTACCTGTACATGTGAACCAGTGGTGTATAATTATGTCTACCAGGTGAACCAGTGGTGTGTAATTATGTCTACCTGTACAGGTGAACCAGTGGTGTGTAATTATGTCTACCTGTACAGGTGAACCAGTGGTGTGTAATTATGTCTACCTGTACAGGTGAACCAGTGGTGTGTAATTATGTCTACCTGTACAGGTGAACCAGTGGTGTGTTGTATAATTACTGTATGTCTACCTGTACAGGTGAGCCAGTGGTGTAATTATGTCTACCTGTAGATGTGAACCAGTGGTGTATAATTATGTCTACCAGGTGAACCAGTGGTGTGTAATTATGTCTACCTGTACAGGTGAACCAGTGGTGTGAGGCCGGCATCTATCTGCTGGCGTCCCAAGCCGTGGACAAGTGTCAGTCACAGGAAGGGGCGGAGTCGGCGCTGGCGGACATCGATGGCTTCCTGGAGACGGCTGAGCAGAACAAGCTGACTGAACTCAGGAACATCCACAACCAGTACGAAGTGGTGCTGTCAGAGGACGTCAAGGTATGTCTCTCTCTCACAAAGAGTCTGACAATCAAGAGCTGGAGGCTCTCAGAGTCTGACAATCAGGCTACAATAACATAAGAAAGAGGCAACAATTGTGAAAATAGCCAATCTACAAGCTAATCTGAGCTTGTAGATCGGCTATTTTCACGATATTTATCTGTGGAACTGAGTCTAACAAAATTGAATACCCTAACTCCTACATTCCAAGTGCTTATCAGGTTGGGGGGTCCCCAGTTCAAATATGATTATTTTGGGGGGTCCCCAGTTCAAATATGATTATTTTGGGGGGTCCTCAGTTCAAATAAGATTATTTTGGGGCGTCCCCAGTTCAAATAGGATTATTTTGGGGGGTCCCCAGTTCAAATAGGATTATTTTGGGGGGGCCCCAGTTCAAATAAGATTATTTTGGGGCGTCCCCAGTTCAAATAGGATTATTTTGGGGGGTCCCCAGTTCAAATAGGATTATTTTGGGGGGTCCCCAGTTCAAATAGGATTATTTTGGGGGGTCCCCAGTTCAAATAGGATTATTTTGGGCGTCCCCAGTACTTCTAATAAGTTAACCGTTTGGGGGTCACGGCCTGAATAGGTGGAGAACCACTGGTCTGGGGACAGGGCTTAAAGTTCTCAGTCCTGGGGACGGATTTCAGTCCTGAGGATTTCATAGGAGTTATTTAATGAGATCAGTGCAGATTTGCAGTCTTGGGATTCTTTTTGGCTTTAAGCCCTGTCTGAGGAGCTCTTAAGCATGGATGATGTACCTCAGATGTAACAGATTGGCTGTGTGTGTGTTTTGGTGGCAGGCCGGCGTCCTGAAGGCCCTGAAGAGGCTGGAGGACGTCCAGGAGATGTTCGAGAAGCGCCACATCAGTCTGAAGAAGCTGTCGGCCAAGCAGACCAGGCCTGTCCAGCCTGTGGCTCCACGGCCAGAGTCCTCGCCCAAACGACCCTCGCTCAAGAACCCCGCCAGGACCCAGCAACGTGAGTCCAACGTTCTAATGAGGAAGGCATGTCGTCAGCTGTGTGTGTGTGTGTGTGTGTGTGTGTGTGTGTGTGTGTGTGTGTGTGTGTGTGTGTGTGTGTGTGTGTGTGCGTGCGTGCGTGCGTGTGCTTGTGAGATGCTAGAGAGAGAGAGAGAGAGAAAGACAGAACTTTAAGTTCAAGTGATTTATTGTCAGTTATACTTGCAATACATACTTTTGAATTTGAGTGTGAGGTTTCACAGAAAGGTTAGAGGCGATGAGTACAAGATGTTAAAGCAATTAAATGAAATACATTATCAAAAGGAGTACAGTGCAAGAAGCACAGCTGGCAAGTGGTGCTTCATAAAAAAAATATTTTAACATAACTTCTATGCTCTTCTTCTTCCTATACACTTCAGCTCTGGCACGCAGAGCTTCAGACGGCTCCAACAACAACAAGCAGCCGGCTGAAACCGACCCCAACAAGAAGAAGATCATACGCAAGGCCAAGGGAGGCATCAAGGTACCGCCAACACAATACAATTCACCCTTTGTCAGCCTTCTGATTGATCTGATCTGATTGTGAGCTGATTGTGAGCTTGTACGCTTTGTGAGCTTGTAGATCTGCTATTTTCAGCATGTGTAAAAACAGTAATTTCAGCAAGTGTAAAAGCAATCATTACGACGGCATCAAGGCCAGCCAAAATACATTTTAGTCGACTAAATCAACTGTAGATTTAGTCGACTAAAATCTCATGATATTTAGTCGATATTTAGACTAACATCCAGGTGACAAAAATGTGACTGAAACTAAATGAAAACTATTCAAGAGACTATGACTAAAACTAAAATCAAAATGTGCTGCCAAAAACAACACTAGTGTAATGTACCATGTGTGTCGTCCCAGATTGAGGTAATGCACGAGGCAAGTCAAGGAGGCTCCGCCCACGTCGTGCTGTCCAATGAGACGGAGGAGGTGCTGTCCAACAGACGCAGGTAAGAACACGCCTACAGGAAACACTTGGACAATAACAAAGCCTATGCACGGATTGCACGCCTTCTTCTTGTAGAAGCATTTAGCTCAGCATTGTAGCTCAGCATTTAACACAATACAACCACAACTCTTAGTAAAGCGGTTGAGGGACCTTAACCCATTTTGGGCGGGAACCCCTTTTGGTGTTTAATGTTATACTTTAGCTATTGAAAAATAGCAGATCTACAAGCTCATAGCTCTCACAGAGCTTGTAGAGCTTGTAGAGCTGCTATTTTAGAAAAATCGTGAAAAGGTTTTTAATTCAAATATTTGCTTCTGGGGGGGTCCCTGGAACAACATATTTTCAGATGGGGGTCGGCAGCCAGTTACTTATATTTTTGGCAGTCCTTGACATGAAATATTGTTTGAGAACGACTGACATATAGTAGAAACATGGGTTTTTCAGAAAACTGGCATTTGTAGAATTGTCCTCAGGTCTTTAACGTTTTAATTACAGTGCTGGGTACATGTGAACAGCTATTTACACCCGCGAAAATAAGTGGATTCTGTCGTGCATCCGGCTTTGCAGCGCATCTCTATAATGAACACAATTGTTCCCGTGTTGGGGGTAGGTAGGGTGCTAATTGTCATTGCACGTATTCCTACGGGCTGGGGCGGTACCTGTCAGCAGGGAGTGTTGGTCGGGACCAAGGCGTCTCCCCGGTTGGGGCTCCTAGCTCACTGGCAGTACGATATACAACAGCAGTGAAAGGATCAATTAGCATAACAACTAAATTAAGGAGTAAAGGGGATCAATTACAAATTTAAAAGACAAGCACGCCCCGAGACATTTAGGCTGCCAGCAGAATCTCTCACATTATCTGACTATAGTAAGAGTTACGACACTAGCGTTGACTCCCATTGTAACAATGGAATGCGGAAGTGCTCATTCCATCTCAATGGGATAGTTCCAGCCATAGGAGCAATGTTTGGAACTATAGCCCATAGGCACCTGCTTTGCGGCGAGATCAAAGCTATGACCTTGTAGGTCTGCTATTTTAGTTTTTTTTTTAAATGTGCCTCAAATCTTTGAATATATATTATTACAGAGTGAACATTTTAACTAAAATCTTTGCTTCTGGGGAGGTCCCTGGAACAACATATTTTCAGATGGGGGTGGAGGCCAATTACATATAGTTTTTGGGGTCCTTGACATGAAATATTGAGCACCACTGATACAGGAACATAAGGTTTTTATTTATTTTTATTTTCGATGTCAGGCCTAAATGGGTTAATGTCCATCCTCTTATTAGATGGTACTATTCATTTTTAACTAAATGTACACAAAGGGTCAGTGTGACTGGCACTATGTCAGAGCGCAGACCCCTGAGTACTGGAGCACCTCAGGGCTGCGTTAGCTCACCTGTCCTTTTCACTCTGGCCCCTTTTCCACCGGGGTTGAACCGGTTCGGTTCTTTCTTCCCGCCACATATTGAACCAGTTCAGAGTGTTTCCACTGAAAATGAGTTGGTTCCGAACCATAAACGTTCGTTCCCAATGTGAACCACAAAACGGTGGTTCAGCTTTGTAATTGCACGCAGCGCTTTGTGAACCGAGACGATATAAGTGGGTGTGTCAGTAGGTTGGAACTTGTCAGTGGGTTGGAACTTGGGAGGACGCAGACACAGTGACACACGCAACAGAACATAACAGATAACGATGCCGCCAACAAACAAAAAAAAAGGATCTTCAAAGATTTGAAAATACCCGAAATACAAGTTATAATGTGATATGTTTCCGGCCTAATCTGCTATTAAACATATCTAATCTAGGAAAACCTGGCACACAGTATTTTCTGGGGTCGTGCTCATCATCCGACTCCTGCATGAATGATAGGCTACAACAATGTGGTAGTATATGTCAGACACATTTTACAAGTAACCTATGGTGCTCAAACCTTTTCATGCAAGGACCTCTAAGTTAATATGTATTTGGCTGCGCCGCTGCGGACCCCCATCTCAAAAGATGGGGGTATATAATATGGTATATATATGGTAGGCTATATGGTTCGTGTAATATGGTTCAGGCTATAATTATGTTTTGCCTCCTAAATTAAACACATCAGTCACATATCAGTCAACCATCTTTGAACAAAAATACGTTTACATTAATTGCCAACGCAAACATGAAACGATCCAAACGTATACGGAAATTACGGATGCATCGCGATCCAGAATCCAGCTGAGACAATTGCGGGGCGTTATAATAACTTGTAACCCTGACATCACAACCTCGTGGATACTGTTTACATCTGTTTGTGTTGTGCAACGCCCTCGGGGCGTCTGCGGGATCGTCCTCCTTTTCAACATTTTGTGTTTATAATAGCGCTACCAAATGAACCGGCCGTCAATCTGGTGGAAATGCAGCAGGTTCGCGACCGGTTCGCAAAAAGCACCAAGGTTCGGAACGGCACTGGTTCTGAACCGAAGTTCTTTTGGTGGAAAAGGGGCCTCTGTGTACAAATAAGTGTAGAAGTGGCAACCCGAACAATTACATCATTCAATTCTCGGATGATACTGCCATCTTAGCCCTTCTGGACAAGGATAGGGATTTAGCCGACTACTTTTTAGAGGTACAGATCTTTGTAAAGTGGTGTGATGACAACCACCTTGTTCTTAATGTTAAGAAGACACAGGAGATGGTGTTTGACCCCAAGAGTATTGGTGATCACAGGCCTGACTCGACCATCTCACAGGTCTCCTCATATAAATACTTGGGTATCTGTATTGACAACTTGGAATACACATGTTGACAGTACTCTCTGTAGTAAACTACAGCAAAGACTGCACTTCCATCGGCGTCTCAGGGTTCATCGTGTTGATCAAAAATGTATGTATCGAGCAGTCTTGGAAAGCCTGGTCAGGTTTGGCATCACAGTTTGGTTCGGTAATCTCTCGGTGCAACTGAGGTCCAAATTGTTCAGACTGGTGCAGACAGCAGGGGAGATCATAGGGGTAAGACAACTCCCCTCTCTGCAGTCTATTGACGAGCAGGCTACACTAAAACAGGACCAACACATTGTCAGTGATGTTACCCTTGTTTTAAATGAGAATGAGTTTGTACTTGTGCCCTCTGGGAGAAGATACAAAGAACCAAAGTAGAAGTACATCAGATTAAAAAAATAGTTTGTACAACCAAGATGTTGAACGAGGCTCTGAAACAGCAGTAACTGTGTGAGGGTAGATTATCCACATCATGTGTGCAATGGTGTCATGTTGTGTCTCCCTCTGTAATGTATTTTGTTTGTCTTTGATGTTTTATGTGTGGCTGTAGCTGGGGTGAAAGCCCAAGACAAATTCCCCTTGCGGACAATAAAGTTTACCTTGACCTTGACCTTGACATAACAGGTCTGTAACTCTGATAGCGTTCAAATGGAACCAAATGAACCCTCACACACAGGTCCATTTTGTCACTCTCAGAGTTAAAGGGGTCCTTGCAAATAAACCATTTTGTAAACCACTAGTAGTGGTTGTCGTAGTAGATAATGTGTCATCATACTCATACATATTTGGAAGGAAACCTGGAGACTTGGCATTCAGTAATTGGGTCTTATTATCAAAATAAGAGTGGCGTATAAAAAATAAAATCTAAAATTTGCCAGGGACAAGACCAAGTGTTTGCCATGGACATAATTGTGTCCGTGTATGGACATATTGATGTCCAACACGGTTGCTTTTCAGGAAGTGGATTGCAGCACATTGTAAAGAAAATACAACAGAATAAGTCTGTTAAACTGCTACTGTACCAATGTTGTGCAACAGGAGAAAACTATTCTCATGTTAAAACATGTGACTTGTGGACGACATGCAGTACAGTAAGACATGCAGTACAGTAAGACAGGGAATTAATCAGAAAAAGGGTGAAGAATGTTGTCAGCTGCCAGCTCTCAATCAGAGCTGTTGTGCCTATAGAGGGAAAATAATATATTCTGCTAAATAACTGCCATGAGATTGAAAATCGCCTAGCCTTAATCCATTTCGACCGAGACCGATTCTACAAAATGTCTTCTAAATCATGACAGTTTTCTGAAAAGCCTATGTTTCTAAGTCAGTGGTTCTCAAACAATTTCATGTCAAGGAGTGTCAAGGAGCCCCAGAATTATATCTATTTGGCCGCCAACCCGCATCTCAAAATATGTTGTTCCAGGGACCCCCCCCCCCCCCCCCAGAAGCAAAGATTTGACTTAAAAATGTTCGCTCTGAAAGAGTATATATTCAAAGATTTGCACCATATTTTCACGATTTTTCTAAAATAGCTATGGGCTTGTAGATCTGCTATTTTTCAACAGCTAAAGTATAACATAATGCTTGAAACGCCAAAAGGGATTCTCGTCCAGAATGGGTTAATAATCCTCTCATGACGACTGAAAATTATGCATCCTTAAAAAGAATATTGCTTGAAGGTTAATATTAACGGGACCATACAAAGCATCATATTTGAAAACAAAGTTAATCTGAGTATATTTACCCATTTTGGGGCGGGAACCCCTTTTGTTGTCTTAAACATTATATTATAATTTTAGCTATTGAAAAATAGCAGATCTACAAGCTCATAGCGCGCCACCCGAGCTTGTAGGTCTGTTTTTTTTTTTTATCTTGAAAATGTGGCTCAAATCTTTGAATGTATATTCTTTCAGAGCGAACGTTTTTAACTAAAAATCTTTGCTTCTGAGACGTTCCTGGAACAACCAATTACATAATTATCATGTTTGGGGTCCTTGACATGAAATATTGAGCACCACTGATACAGAAACATGAGCTAGCGCTAGCTGTGACGGACAACCTTCAGACACAGGTGCTGTAACTGTTTGCACCTGGTTGTCTAAGTACATACATACTGCACATACTGTACATCAGTGTGGAATTTAGCCACGTATTATTTTACTCTGCAAACGGACACCCGGTTGGGGCAAAAACAGCAGGAATACTCATGGAATGAATTGATGGCTCTAAGGCTGAAGGGCATGCAGCTAATCACTTCGTCATTAGTTAGCTATATATAGTAGATAAAGAACACCTAATGTTTAACAAGGGGCCTGCCTGGGTATTCAATTTAGAAACCGTTGCTCAAATGAAGGCTGTTCTGGAGGCTCATGGGCTAAAGCTAAAGCACATTATCTCTGCTGTCGGGAGGAAACCTCATAACTCCAAAATGTTATTTTTTCAGGAAATAAAAAATATACATTTTTCAGGAAATTAAGAAAACCTTATATTTTTAAAACAAAGCATTACAGCCTCATCAAAGTTGGTGTTGTAACTTTATATATTGTCAATTACTTCCATGAGAGGGGGAGAGGTGGCGGAGTTAGCTGCTTTAGCAGACATTTTGAGGGTCCAATGGAGTTAAGAGGTTTTGTCCAAAGCACTTTTTACTACTTCCCATTGGTTCAATATTTTCGAAACAACACACAGACGTAAAGGGTGTTCAATAGCACTGATTTATGACAAAAACCTCAAAAATGGAGTTATGAGGTTTCCTCCCGAGAGCAACGATATACATTACTTGTATGAATACAGCTCTGTCTTTCCATCTCTCTGGTGGGAGCTTCAGAACAGATTTAGGTAGTACTGTGTCTACTGTATGAATACAGCTCTGTCTTTCCATCTCTCTGGTGGGTTCAGCTTCAGAACAGATTTAGGTAGCACTGTGTCTACTGCAGTGGTTCCCAATTTATTAGTTTGAGACCCAAAAGAGACCTTTAATGTTTGCCTCAAACTAGTGAAAATAGCCGATCTAAACACTAACACTAATTCTTCTTCTTCTTATTATTATTATTATTCTTTTAATTTATGGAAATAAGCCCAGAGCATGGGTCGATTTCCGGTTTCTTCATCATAACGCAACGGCCTCGTCACCAGGTCCGCGACAAATCCGCTATTTATTATTTTAAAGTATTACAAAACGACAAATTAAACACATAAAACCAGTATAATGTATTTCGCAGGGGATTAAATGGCGTGTAAAACGGGTTATGCAGCTGAACTGGTTTTAAAAGGCAGGTTTTTTAATTCTGTAATGAGGCTAGAGAGAGCTAAGGAATACTGGAACCAGAATGAACGATATAGGGAGGAAGTAAATGCTATCTGCATTGAACTCAAATGAGAAACAGTTTTGTACTCTGAGTAACTTGAGGCAACATGATAAACGGATGCACAGACCACATCCCCCCGGATGGGGTCATTTAAAGTGGGTTTATATGGTTTATGGCGTGGTGTGTGTGTGACTGTGTGTGTGTGACTGTGTGTGTGCGTGCGTGCGTGCGTGTCTGTGCTTGTGCATGTGAAAATAACGTGAATCATACCAAAAGATGAGAATTTAAGTCTTGCACGTTGTTGCTATGAGGAAAAATCCCCTCAGAGTACATTTTTACATCTACCAGTTCACGTTTACAGTACACTGTGTATATTCTTAAGGGGCATTATGGTCTACACATACTTTGCATAGCTTAAATTAAATTGAACTCATGGCACGTGTCCAGTAGTGAAACATTTCCACACGAGCACCAACGACTGGGGACACACCAGCAGTAAACAAATTCCACATAAGGTCATGAATGATGCTGCTAGACGAGTTGGCCTGGTGCTGGTGATTTGGACTGTCTCAGCATTCTTCATCCGACCACAGAAATAAGTGGATATAAGTGGATACAGCAGAGAAACGGTGAGGCACAGGCAGAAAGAGGCTTCTGAAGACACTCAGGGACGGGTGACAGAGACGAGGAGGGAGAAAGAGAGAGAGAGAGAGAGAGAGAGAGAGACGTACTGTAGGAGAGAATGATAAAAAGAGTAGAGAGAGACGTATGGAGAATGATAAAAAGAGTAGAGAGGTGGAGGGAGGAAGAGAGAGAGAGAGACGTATGCAGAATGATAAAAAGAGTAGAGAGGTGGAGGGAGGAAGAGAGAGAGAAAGCACTAAGATAGGGAGCAGGCGAGGAGAACAATAGCAGAGACGAGAAGATTTTTTGACAGCCCTCACAGGCCAAATTCTCCCCAAAGATGATTCTAGTGTGTAACCGCCAGGCATTATTATGGAGTACCTCAGAACACACAGGCTGTACTCCAGTCTCTGCTGAGAGGGGAAGAAAAAGCAATATGTGAAATAAAATAGCTGATCTACAAGCTCACAATGCGTCGCAACACGACACTTGTTGATGTGAATTGGCTATTTTTGGTATGTGACACTGGCGTGCAACTAGGTATAACTCAGGCTTTAGGATTAGGGTTCAAAATGCCCCCAAAAAGGTATAAAATTGCAAATATTGATGTATGAGTATGGAAATACAAAAGTATGCGTGTATATGCGTGGCTATAGTGGCTACTAGTCACATTATAATTCACTGGCAAATTCTTAGAGCTCAGAAAATGGTCTGGGACAGACAGGGTCTGATAAAGAGAGAGAGGGAAATATAGTGGATTTCAACTGGCTTTGTATTTGGGAACGTAATTTCCCTCAGCCGTGAGATTGCCACCCCAAATCAGATAATTCTGTGCGTGCGCCAATGAAAGAGCAGGATGCAATGACTGAGAAAATAATCACTGAGTCTTCAGTCCCTTCACACACACACACACACACACACACACACACACACACACACACACACACATGGAAGACGCAACCCGTGACCCGTCCCATATTCTCCCACTGGAAATGCACGTAACGCTCACAAGGTTTTGAGTCATGTACAGAATTCACAATTGGCAAAGGACTTTGATATGCCTGCGACAGTGACTGGCTCTCAGTTTGAGCTCATCTGAAGTACTGTAGTTGTAAATGTAAAAAAATGTAAAAGGAAAATTATAATAATAATAAAAAAGGAACTCTATGAGCTTTTATGGTCTGTTTTCCACTTTCTTGAAAGTTTCTTCAAGTTTCTTCAAGTATCAACTGGCTTTCCTATTTTAGGCATGTCATTAGAGCCAATATTTTCAAAAAATGTTCCAATAGATTTCCAAATTTGCGAAAATAGCAGATCTACAAGTTCACAACATGCCACGGCGAGCTTCAGGCTGGGCTAAATACTCCCATCTTCCGCCGTAGTCTGGGCGTCAGTCCCCAGGTTCATGTATTTTTTTTGTTGCATTGAAATCGCCATAGGAGGATTTTTAGATTGCTTCATATAAGAACTGTGTTTGAAAAATAAACATGTCATCCCGGCCGCTTCACTCATATGGATATGAAGAATCAACTGACTGAGAGAAAACGCTAATGTTACTGCTACTGAATTAGTTACATTTTCGCTAGAAGCAGACTGTATCATATATGAGTCACTGACTGTTGCAAACGATACAGAGACACCTCCCTGACAATAACGCTGAGACAGCTTGTTTATTTTTGGACCACAACGCTTATAGTAGACGATATTAAGATCACCCCATGTTATTCTCCATAGAGAAATTACTTCCGCGAACCAGGGGAATCGAAGGGATGAGCGAGTTACGTCAGGACTTCGGTGCTCTATAGCACTTACCCTACCCCCCTTAGATAGCATTTCTGTAGACTTAGATAGCATTTGATACAGACTTATAGCATGTTATGTAGACAGCACTATAATTGCATTGTATATAGTCATAGCACGCCATAGTACATATGTATAGCATAGTAGTATATATATATATATAGTTTATATGTATAGTCTCATAATATAGATATTCCACTGTTAATTTCTTAGCTTACGCATGTTTCATGATAAATGCTTTTTTGTGATGTATTCCCATGCTTTTTGTTCTTGCTTAATGTAAGTCACTCTGGATTAAGAGCGTCTGCTAAATGCCTAAATTGTAAATTGTAAATTGCTAATGAAAATCGCTGAGGGATACCGCCTTGTCACACAATGATTAAATTAACTTTTTTTTGTGTCAAATGTTGGTACTGGTTGCTGTTGCTGTTGGTACGAGTATTTTTCCGTTCCAAATGTGAAATCGGTGTCAGTCAAACCACAGGGCCCACGGCCTCTATAAACCTGCCTCTGTGGGAGCATTCGGAACCGTTTTCCCATCATCTGGCATAATTTAACCCGTGAAGTCATGCCGGATGTGGCATTGCTGCAGACTAGGCTCATGTCTCATCAGGAAGTATGTCTGCTACCGTTGGCTGGAGGGGAACTGAGAAGTGAAATCAGACCTCCTGCTTTTGGACACCTTGAACCCGTTCATCAGCTCTCCAGATTTAAGACCACCCAAATGGAAATGTCAGCAGTGCAGAACTGCATGGCTGAATAGTCGTCGGACGGTCTCTCTACAAATTACCTCTAAATGTATTCGACTTAATTCCCTTAACGAGAGAGAGAGAATATCCTAGAAATAAAACAACAACGTCCATCTGCCAGACGTGTTCATTACCCTGTGGTTGGTTGGGTTGTCCTGTCTGCTTCACCACAGCACCGATCATTACTGAGGAATCTCTCTCCACAATTAGTGGTTTATTGCAAGAGTGTACAGTACACTGGATTTTAACCCATTCTGGGTGGGAACCCCCTTTTGGTGTTTTTTAAGCCATTATGTTCCACTTTAGCTATTGAAAAATCTTTGAATATATATTCTTTCAGAGTGAATGTTTTTAACTAAAATCTTTGCTTCTGGGGGGGGGGGGGTCCCTGGAACAACATATTTTCAGATGGGGGTCGGCGGCCAAATGCATATAATTCTGGGGCACCTTGACATGAAATAGTTTGAGAACCACTGATATAGAAACATGGGTTTTTTCAGAAAACCGCCAGGATTTAGAAGACATTTGTAGGATCGTCCTTAGGTCTAAATGCGTTAAGCTGCAATAGTCAGGAACCCATGATGTAGTGGACTTCTAATCCTAAACAAAAATGACTGCACTCAATTTAACATGAATGCATACTGTATTTCGCTCTGGATAAAGGCTGTACTGTATGTGTCACATAATACACAGGCTTTTTGTCAGTGAGCAACTGTGACTACAGTTACAGTATGGGCTTTTAGCTGGGCGAAAATCTAATATTTGTTTTAACAAAATATTACCTCTATCTATCTATTATTTGCTACTGCTAGACGATATCTATTGTCATATCACAATATAATATTGATTTGCTGCCAAGCCATAGCCTAGACTACAAAATTAAGTATTCTGCCTAGCGATTCATTTATTTTGCAATTAGCACTTAAAGAAGTCATGCATAGTGTACGTTTGTGTAAAGTTGTGAAAACATCAAAACAATAGGCTGATAACCCTAACCCTGTAAATGTAACAGGCTTAGCGGATGCACACCCCAGAAACAAATAGTGGTTTCCACGCATGAGTGAAGAACGGGCAGGTGCTTCTGTGTGCTCGACAAAATGGCTTTAGTCTTTTATTGCAACAGGGCAAACACACAACACCAGCAGCAAACATTGAATGAACTATAGCAGAGGGCAAAAAAAATAATAATGAGAAAACACTATGTATATTGGGCTCAGTTGATTGTGTCTGTGTGTGAGTATTATTATTATTTTGTCAGCTTGTATATATTTTTTAAATTATGTGCAGTACATCACATATTTTCATTAATTAGTCTCTTGACAATCCCGTTCACCTGAAAGCTGCCAGACAAGAGTATGTGTTTTGGTAGTACGGCCGACATAGCAGCATCACTCTCACTGCCGTGCAGTAGGCGCCGTTAATGAACCCCGAGGACAGGCCGCGGACCGCGGGAGCCGTGGCCGCCCGCCACAGCGTGCGTATGTCCTTGGCGTGCCCGTGCGACGTGATCATGCGGTTGTAGATGCACTGGTGGTACGGGGCTTTGCCCTCGCCTGAAATGTACGCGTGTTCCTCGGGGTAGACGCCCATGGCGTTGGCGCAGATCCCCATGAAGACGTCGTCGATGTACATGGAGGAGTTGAGCCGCAGCGTGGCCTGGTAGATCTTGGCCGCCACGTCCCCCGACACCACGTACCCCGCGCCCGCCGTGTAGTCCGGGTAGGAGGGCCAGGGGTACAGCTCGTACGGGACGTGATATTTGCTGTCTCTGCGGCGATTGGGAGGCGCTCCCCGGTGCACGTGCCCCACCCACAGGTTCCTGGCCCCCGCCTCGGTGTTCAGGAGACCCCGCAGGTACCTGACCAGGTTGGGCATGTGCACGAAAATGTCGTCGTCCGCCGTCATGAAAAAGCGCGCGTGGCGGCAGTGCTTGTGCGTCCAGTGGAACTGCAGGATCAGCTTGGCGGTCAGGTTGTGGAAGGTGTCCGCAAAGTCCTGCTGGATCAGATCCCCGTACGTCCAGTCCTCCTGGACGAGGGCCCTCTGTACCGCAGCCCTGCGCTCCGCGTCCGGGTGCACGCCCAGGGCGTACACCACCCGCACGCTCTCCCGCGCCTCCCGCCAGACGTACGTCTCGTTGCCCCACGTGTCCCTGACCGCCTGGCGCCGCTCGAAGCTCTCCGGCGACGACTTCACGAACAGAACCAGGAGCACGTCGTCCCAGGGGCGTCCGCTGCCGCCGGTCCCGCATTTGTCCGCGTGGTTGATGAGGTAAGGGTGGCTCACCGCCATCGCCCCGTCGCCCTCCGCCACGGGGCCGTGGTGCGGGTCGGGGTTAATGGCGAGGGAGGTGTTGATGAAGTCATAGCTGTTGATCAGGTAGCGGTAGGTGTACGACCTCACGTGGCTCACCACGTGGTGGTCCAGCTGCTCCCAGCACACCATCACCATGCACAGCAGCAGGCCGGTGGTCAGCAGCTGCACGCACTGACACTTGCGGATGCGACGGAAGTTAATGAACATGGCTGCGGCCGCCGATGAGCCACAGGCGCCGTTGCGATTATAACCAGCCCTTTTTCCTGTTTCTCGCAGTCGCTTTATTCTTATTCTGCTTCCCGTCTCTTCTCGTCAGGCTTTATTTTCGATTCTATGTTCTTCCCTCCTTTCCGTATGCTCTGCTTCTCCTGACTGTAATGTCCTTACTTTATCTTCTTCTTACCTATACAGTAGCTTATCTATTTCCTCTCACATATTGTCCTGTTTACTTTCTATCTAGTCTCTCCCTGGGCTCCCATCCATCCCGTTGTGTGATGGTGTTTGCTCTGTTGTTGTCAAGTCCAGTAGGCCTTTGTCAGACTTTCCAGCAGAGGTATGGCTCCGTCACTGAGCTTCCTCCACTCTGTCAGTGAGAGCCTGTGTTCCCTCATAGTGAAATAGTGGAAAACCCAACTAGTGCTGTCCTTCAGTTGAAAAACTGGTTCCTCCTCGCGCGTATAACCAGTTTACAGTACTTCCCAAAAAGTATCTTCTGCTTCTGTCCTCCTCCGGTCCTTCTCTGCCTCTCATCAGTGCGTTGCTGGTGGTGGCGTGATGGTGTGAGACCTCATTGGATCTGTGGAAGACAGAAAGACATTGAGAACGATGCACTGTGATGCTAGGGATTGATTTCATATTTCGGTTAAACATTTTAAAGTGGAATAGCACCTCAGTCCATTTGAGGAGTAATACCTTAACGTCATTGCGATAGCAAGCACAGATAAAGCTTTGTCTCTGTGGCATACCGTACATACATAGCATTTCTTTATAGAGCAGAAAGAGTTTGAATCTTGATGACCGTTATGTATTCTAACATCTTATCTGACATCTGTAGTGATGCCCACGTTTACTAAACGTTATTGGACTGTTGAAAACCGAGGAATTTGGAAATGTTCAATAGACCATAACTGATTGTATTAATGAAATGTTATCCCGTTTGACGACAAACATTAAAAGCATTGTCTTGCATGGTCTATATGAGATCAGATCTGTTTCTTCTCCACGACAACAGAAACGGGAAAATTTAAACGTGCAGGGCATGGACAGAAAATGAGCTTGGCCCCTGAAGCAGACCTAATGTACTCACAGAGAAGAAACTATTCAAACTATTTGACTATTCAAACTATCTTGGCTTGTAACTGTGGTCCTGCAGGGGGGGGGGGAGGGGTGGTGTCACACGTCACATTGCTGCCGTCCACTTTTAGTTTAAAGTGTCAACAACCCTGGACAGCTGAACGTGATGTCTGATCATGCTGACTGTCCTGAAATAGCCCACTGTTTTAGACTGCTGTCGGACCAGTTAGGCGGAGAAACAGCCCCTCAGGGGGAAATAACGGATAAAACTGCTATCTGCCCCATTTGGAGCCGCGTGACTCTGTTTATCAACGATAAGCTATCTGTTCAAACGTTCAGAAAACACCCCACGTGTGCGCGCACTTCTCTCTCTCTCTCTCTCTCTCTCTCTCCCCGTCTCTCTCTCTCCAAGAAAACAAAAAAAACACACAAACACAAAAACAGCTTGACATAAAATACAACAATACAGCATTTTTCAAGTTAAGTGCGAGGCAAGGCAGGAAATGAGCAGGAGACATGACTCACAATATACAGCAGATATATGACATTATTTGTCACAGGCCCGGCCTGCATCCAGCCCTCGCTCACACAGCATACCATTTGACACAGTTTTCGATATTGAAAAGAAATGTATTTGTGTGAAGGCAGATCGTAAGGGGTGCCACTTGTTTGCAGTCCTAAATCCACTCTTTAGTGGTTACAGAATAATGTTATGAGTACAGCTGACTTGGGCCCTTTCCCAGACCTTGTGCCTCCTCCACTCTGTCAGATTGTTTTTGATTTAAGCTAGCGACAGTTTACCCTGCAGTTGCAGCGTGCTGACCACACACTACGATGCTTCATGAGCCATGTAACCAGTGGTCTAATAAATAGCCAGTGGAAGACTTTCAATTATGTGTTTTACTGTAGAACATTGAATTTACAGTGTTCTCTTCTATGTACTCATTCAGCAGCAGTGGATCAGTAACACTGCTGAAAACGTACATTTAGCCCATCTTCTCCCCTAAAATACATTGTAAGTATAACATAAGGTCTGTGTTTAGAATCAACAATTCTATCATAATTGTGTATTCAAATAAAGGTCTTTTAAGGATTCCAAGCTCGTAGAGGTCCCAGTTTGTGTTCCAGGGTTAAGCCTTATTTATCCGTCACACCAATATGATGTTAATCTAAAATAAGATAACACATTACGTTTAAGCTAACAACTCAATCTATCATGTTAAATTAGGCTTTAGGCAAGGGATTGGCATAATATAAATTTGGCCTTAGGCCAATTTCTGTCTTAAGTTGTTAGATTGCGAGCCAGCAACACAGTCAATTTAGGAACTGTAAAAATGCAACAAACCAATGTTTATCCAATCATAACTATAGTAACTATAAAAGTTAAATAAACTTGTGGTATTATTATGATGTGCCTGTGTCAAATATTACAGGTGCAGATAGGAATGGCATTCGTTTTGTGCCGGACCCATATCCTATACCAATCGGATATTGTTTACGTTATTTATTCAGATATTTGAAATTATTTGCAAAAACATTGGTCCGGGGGCCAGATATTATTGCTAGCAGAGCCTATCGCCTGCCACTGCTTTAGGTTTTGGATGTGCAAATAAAAATAATATTACCCCCAACCACAATATCCTGGTGTGGCCCTACTACATCTACATATATACCACTCACAAAAACATCCTATCGACCATGTTTTCTATGTCCTCTCCACGTGTTTGACTCAGTTTAAGGCTGGATTAACGTAAATGCAGACCCAGCGCAAAGCATCATAATAGAGGGGCTTTTGGCGTGGCAGCAGAGACCCTCACGGTGAAAGTTGCTGATGTCTGTGTAAACGTCACACAATGGGCTGAACACATCTTTTTTTCTCCCCCCGGCATACTTTTACACTGAACACGGGGGGTTACCCAACAATGGGCAGCACTGACACGCTGCTAAGCCCTGCCGCGGAGAGCTGTGTCCTGTGACCACAGGCGGCATGAGACCTGCATCCACTGACTAGCTGTCTGTCTCTGGATAGACTGAGACCATACACTGACTAGCTGTCTGTCTCTGGATAGACTGAGACCTGCATCCACTGACTAGCTGTCTGTCTCTGGGTAGACTGAGACCATCCACTGACTAGCTGTCTGTCTCTGGGTAGACTGAGACCATCCACTGACTAGCTGTCTGTCTCTGGGTAGACTGAGACCATCCACTGACTAGCTGTCTGTCTCTGGGTAGACTCAGACCATCCACTGACTAGCTGTCTGTCTCTGGATAGACTGAGACCTGCATCCACTGACTAGCTGTCTGTCTCTGGATAGACTGAGACCATCCACTGACTAGCTGTCTGTCTCTGGATAAACTGAGACCAGCCACTGACTAGCTGTCTGTCTCTGGATAGACTGAGACCATCCACTGACTAGCTGTCTGTCTCTGGATAGACTGAGACCATCCACTGACTAGCTGTCTGTCTCTGGATAGACTGAGACCTGCATCCACTGACTAGCTGTCTGTCTCTGGATAGACTGAGACCATCCACTGACTAGCTGTCTGTCTCTGGATAGACTGAGACCTGCATCCACTGACTAGCTGTCTGTCTCTGGATAGACTGAGACCATCCACTGACTAGCTGTCTGTCTCTGGGTAGACTGAGACCATCCACTGACTAGCTGTCTGTCTCTGGGTAGACTGAGACCAGCCACTGACTAGCTGTCTGTCTCTGGGTAGACTGAGACCATCCACTGACTAGCTGTCTGTCTCTGGGTAGACTGAGACCAGCCACTGACTAGCTGTCTGTCTCTGGGTAGACTGAGACCATCCACTGACTAGCTGTCTGTCTCTGGATAGACTGAGACCATACACTGACTAGCTGTCTGTCTATGGATAGACTGAGACCTGCATCCACTGACTAGCTGTCTGTCTCTGGATAGACTGAGACCATCCACTGACTAGCTGTCTGTCTATGGATAGACTGAGACCATACACTGACTAGCTGTCTGTCTCTGGATAGACTGAGACCAGCCACTGACTAGCTGTCTGTCTCTGGGTAGACTGAGACCATCCACTGACTAGCTGTCTGTCTCTGGATAGACTGAGACCAGCCACTGACTAGCTGTCTGTCTATGGATAGACTGAGACCAGCCACTGACTAGCTGTCTGTCTCTGGATAGACTGAGACCAGCCACTGACTAGCTGTCTGTCTCTGGATAGACTGAGACCAGCCACTGACTAGCTGTCTCTGGATAGACTGTCTCTGGATAGACTGTCTCTGGATAGACTGTCTCTGGATAGACTGAGACCATCCACTGACTAGCTGTCTCTGGATAGGCTGTCTCTGGATAGGCTGTCTCTGGATAGGCTGTCTCTGGATAGGCTGTCTCTGGATAGACTGTCTCTGGATAGACTGTCTCTGGATAGGCTGTCTCTGGATAGACTGTCTCTGGATAGACTGTCTCTGGATAGACTGTCTCTGGATAGGCTGTCTCTGGATAGACTGTCTCTGGATAGGCTGTCTCTGGATAGACTGTCTCTGGATAGACTGTCTCTGGATAGACTGTCTCTGGATAAGCTATGGATATGAGGTGTCATAAATTATATCATTATTAGGGGGAATAGTGACGCATACATTTTGGCCGTTGGGTGGTATAAATGTGCCTATTCTGGCCACGTGTAGCGGATTAGCCCTGCCTTGAAAACCAGAAATCTCCCGGCATTCCACTCGTTTTCAACATTTCACTATGTCATTAATATACCTTAGAGCTGTTGTGAGGAAGTCATAAAAAAGTCCCCCCCCATTCTGTGTTTCCTAGAACTAGAGGTCTGAAAAGAAAATCATTAACATGGTAAATCACAACTCGATGACATCATCAAGATGTGATTCGCCATGTTAATGATTTCTTTCAGATTGTATTATTATTTCCAAACAACAGCTCTAAGGTATATTAATGACATAGTAAAATGTTGAAAATGAGTGCTTTCCCCTTTAAGCCCAAGGAGCGTTTCCTTTTTTGGGTGAGCGGTAGATGTTTGGTTCCCCGTGCGGGAGACCTGGGTTCGAAACTAGGCCGTTTACATACTGTAGGCACATGTATCAAGAGTGCTATTAATTTCTATTCATCTCACACACACACACACACACACACACACACACACACAACTCTAGTGTAGTGTACATATAGACAGACACAGAAGATTTGCGTTTGCTCCAGTACCTTCCTTCTGGCTGCGTTCCATGTGACCTACATGCTTTATTGTGAATATACCCAAGGGCTTTTTTTAGCTTAGAACGTTTTGTTATAGACACCAAAAATGTGCTCAGATTGAATTAGTGTGTTCCGTGCTAGAAGAGAAAAATTGGATTCCAGAACCACATAAACGTGCGTTCTTCAACCAGTCACACTATGAATAAGCACTTCTCTGTTGTTGATCTGAATGAAGAAGTGTCAGATGCAGGTGGCCTTGGTGGGTAGAATGCCCACTATAGATTAAACCACCAACAGCCGCTTTGTTCACTTTTTACGTTCTATTTTCTAATCTACTTCTAATCACTTGATTTCACTTGGACAATGTACAAATGTAACCAAATGGATCCATTAAAGGGCTATTGTGTCACATTTGTGCACCGTTAGAGTTACACATAGATAAATGAGGATTGTGTTGTGTATCTTGTCCCAGAAACCCCATGATAATAATACGTTTTATTTATAACGCACATATTTGAAACAAATCTCAAAGTGCTACTAAGCAGAAATATTTAAAAGGAAAATGAGAATAAAAACAATTAATGCATTCTGTGATCACCTAAACAGCTTAAAGGTTATACAAAAACACACACACACAGGGCATCTTAAACATCCAACTAGGCAAATGCCTTGTTAAAAAGGTGAGAAGACTGTTATTTTTAGATAAGATTTTGTAGAGAAGCTGCCTATATTTTAGAAAGAGAGGATCAGGGAAAATGAAAACAATGAGCTCAATTAACCAATATGAATGCATTAATTAGGTTAAAGTAATACTAGTAAAATTATATCAATTATATTAATAAATATTAATCAACTCCACTCAATCATTTGAATGGTGTTATCCCTATAGTTTATCACGCCTTTGTATTGAAATATTTAAGGAATGCAGAATATCTTTGTCATTTATATGGGTAGAAGTTTACATATAGATATTGTGAAAGCTTGTGACCTTAACTAACTTCCAGTTATATTTTAATAATACAGTCCACTACTTTTGTGTCTTTATGTCAAAATACTGTATGTCTTATTGTCTAACTGACACTATTTGTGGTTTACTATAATAAGCTGGGCTTCCACCTGTGGCCAATCACTTTATACTTATACGCAAAAAGACCATTGATAAGGTGCAGTATGTTAATCTCAAGCAGAAGAGGAACGAAGTTTTTTTTTAATAAGATATGATCATTGCTCATCAATAGATCACACATACTTACGCAGTGTCTATTGTATAACTCTGAGAAAAGGACATGACAGTTTATGACTCAACATCCAGACTGGATTTCAAGTTATTCAGTCTTGCAGTTGAGTTAACACTGCGTTTCTCTTTCAGCAGGGGCTGTGTTTTAGCGAGCACATGTGGCAATGAAGTTAACATTTTTGCGTTCTAGGTGCTAAATTGTAGACGCGACTGGCCACTGCACGCTAGACATTGCAAACATTGTACCTCTGGCAACCAGTTAAAGAGTAGGTGAAACATCAGATAGCCAGGAGACCGCAAGAGATTGAATTTGCTGATTAGTTTCATGAAAGGGTGTTGTCCCTCTCTCTCTCTCTCTTCTATCTTTTCCCATCTCTTTCTTGCCCTGCTCTCTCTCTCTCCACACATAATGTCTGTGCTGAGTCCAGGGCTAGCTGACATCGCCTCAGAGGCTACAGTATGGCTGTAAAAAGCTTGTGTGAATTCTGCTGCTGGCTTGACAGCCGTTCGACAGAGGCACAGTGAGGAGCTCTGTGCTCAGAGAGCTCAGGGAGTGTTTACCTGTCTGTGTTAATCATCCTCACACTACCTTCCCCTGTCCCCCTCTCCCTTCACCGCCCAACTTTTACACACACACACACACACACACACACACACACACACGCACATGCACACACGCGCGCGCACACACACACACACACACACACACACACACACACGTGTTGCTTCTTGCTTACCTGCCAAGCTGCTCGCAGTTCCATTCCACATGATTAGACGGCAGTTATGTTGTACTCTGTCGAACGCATATCTCTCCTGTAAATGGTCACTAGTATATGTGTCACTGTAATCCAAGCTTCTCCTCCTCATTGATCATCTCTTAGTACTAGTTTCCCTCATGTCAGCACCAGCCAGGCAGAGGACAGCATGTTTCCAAACTGTTGCACTCTGCCCTTTCTGTCTACTACTACCAGGGAGAGAGAGAGAGAGAGAGAGAGAGAGAGAGAGAGAGAGAGAGAGAGAGAGAGAGAGAGAGAGAGGGAGGGAGGGAGGGAGGGAGGGAGGGAGGGAGGGAGCAGGGAGGTGACAATTGGGAGGAACCATTCTACTTGAGAGGGAGGGTCCCCTATGATCTACCCCATGTACCTTGGGCTGCCTGTCAGTGTCGCGAGCCCCACCTCCTCTCCATCTCTCCCTCCCGCCCTCCATCCTTCCCTTCCTCCTATCCCCCTTCCTCCTGTGGCTGGTTATCCAGCTATGCTGTAGTACAGGAGAAGAGGGGAGTGGTCGGTTCGGCTTCTTCTGGGAAGTTTAAGAGTCCTTCTCAGCGGTGGCAGCCTGGGGGAAGGGTTGTGGGGTTTTTCCACTGGCATAGTGATTATAGTACTCACTATAACGGTGCTTGGGCTTATTAAACCATTTTGACCTGAGACCGATTCTACAAGTGTCTTCTAAATTATGACAGTTTTCAGATTAATTTTTCTGTGTTAGTCGTTCTCAAACATTTTCATGTCAAGGAAATGTCAGAAGCAAAGATTTGAGTTAAAAATGTTCGCTCTGAAAGAATGTAATATATTCAAAGATTTGCACTACATTTTCACGATTAAAAAAAAATAGCAGACCTACAAGCTCGAGCTTGTAGATCTGCTATTTTTCAAGAGCTAAAGGGATTACCGCCCCAAAATGGGTTAAACCTTAGGGACAAACACAGCGTGTCGTTCATTCAGTGGCTCATTTTTTGTTTGTAGGCAAGGCAAGGCAATTTTATTGATATAGCACCTTTCATACACGAGGCAATTCAAAGTGCTTTACAGAAAAACAAAACAAATACAGAGTGCAACAGTGCACTTTAAAATGAATACAGATTATAATAGATACAATTAAAATAAGATATAGGAGCATGTATCCAGGCAAGACCTAGCTGTTATTACTTATTAGACATCACTGGGATATGCAATGTTAAATAAATACGGTTTTAAATTGGATTTAAAAACGGCTATGGTTGGGGATTTTCTAATGTAACCTGGAATGTTATTCCAGGTTTGTGGTGCATAATGGTGAAATGCTGCTTCACCATGTTTTGTTCCAATTATCGGGTGAACTATCAGTAGTCCAGTCCCAGATGACCTAAGGGTTCTGGAGGGTGCATATGGCTTCAGCATGTCTGAGATGTACCTGGGCCCAAAGCCACAGACAGATTTATAAACAAGTAACAACATTTTAAAATCAATTCTCTGGGACACTGGTAGCCAATGTAAGTATTTTAATGTTTTATTGTTGTAACTGACTGCCGGTGTGCCAAAGACGAATTTCCATTTTATGTCAATTTAATGGACAATAAAGTCTTTATCTTTTATCTTTAATGCCGTCGGACACAAACAGAAGCCGATCAGAAGGCTGCATCAGGGGAAAGATGTATCAGTATTAACCCGTTTAAACCCGAGGACGCACGCGTCTGTGTCGCCATATAGCTTTTAACCACTTGAACCATTATTTTAAACTTTAGCTGTCAAAGAATTGCAGATCTACAAGCTCATACCGCGGCACCAAGTGCCCCGCTATGAGCTTGTAAATCTGCTATTTTTTTTTTAAATCGTGAAAATTTGGCGCAAATCTTTGAATATATTCTTTCACAGCAAATGTTTTTAACTCATATTTTTGCCTCTGGGGGGTTCCTTGAACAACATTTTCAGATGGTGGTCGGCGGCCAATTACATATAATTTTGGGGCTCCTTGATATAGAAACGTTTTTTTTTTTCAGAAAACTGTCATGATTTAGAAGACAATTATTTTGTAGAATCAGGTGTCAGGTCTAAATGGCATAAGTGGAAGGTTGCTGGCATTTGTACGTTTGACATTTACCTTGGCTGGCGTACGTACGATAACAAACACATTGAACACTAACAATGGCTCAGAACATGCAACAATATGATTCATACTGTAGTTGTAGCATAAATCACTGAGGTTCTCTTCTGAAATTTCACAGGTGAAACCTTTTTGTTTGAGCAAACCACAAACCACTATTTTTTCAAGGCCAATCAACGGTGGGACTTTGGAATGTGTATCAGGTGCTCCACACAACCTATGCAATAAAGCCATTAACGCTGGCCGTTGTCTCTCTCTGTGTGTGTGTGTGTGTGTGTGTGTGTGTGTGTGTGTGTGTGTGTGTGTGACACGTGTACTGTATGTTATATGACATCACGTGCAGTGTTCATGTGTGCATATGATTATCTATATGATGGCGTATAACTGACTGTGGCATGTTGTGTGTGGTTGTAGTCTCTCAAGCTATCTCTTCCACGCTCTTGAAATGCTTGAAATGCAGTTGAGAAGCAGAAGCTATGCGGAATCAGAAGTTATGTCATATTTAATCGGAAACGCTTATTTGAAAGTGCCAGTGATGTCATGGACTGGACTACATGTTGTCTCCATAGACATATATAAAGGCTAGATGGCTCAAGGCGGAGTCTCTGACGTATACCGGTAGTTCACCCATCTTGCCTCGGGGCTACAGTACAGCAAAGAATTATATGTAATTGGCCGCCGACCACCATCTGAAAATGTTGTTCAAAGAACCCCCCAGAAGCAAAATATGACTTCAAAACATTTGCTGTGAAAGAATATATATAAAGATTTGCGCAACATTTTCACGATTTTTCAAAAAATAGCAGATCTACAAGCTCGTAGCACAGCATCTACAAGCTCATACGAGCTTGTAGATCTGCAATTTTTTGACAGCTAAAGTTTAAAATAATGGTTCAAGTGGTTAAAAGCTATATGGCGACACAGACGTGTGCGTCCTCGGGTCTGAAAGGGTTAATACTGATACATCTTTCCCCTGATGCAGCCTTCTGATCGGCTTCTGTTTGTGTCCGACGGCATTAAAGATAAAAGATAAGGATAAAGAAAACTTTATTGTCCATTAAATTGACATAAAATTAGTTACAACAATAAAACATTAAAAAAAAAATTGCCACTGAATGAACGACACGCTTAAGTCTGTGTTTGTTCCTAAGGTTTAACCCATTTTGGGGCGGGAACCCCTTTAGCTATTGAAAAATAGCAGATCTACAAGCTCATAGGTTGTAGATCTGCGAGCTTGTAGGTCTGCTATTTTTTTTAAATCGTGAAAATGTAGTGCAAATCTTTTAATATTACATTCTAGAGTATTTAGAATGCAAAGCAAAGCATCATGGTCATTGTAGTAATCCAGCAGTGAGTCCAGTGTCCATGACATCACAGACACCATGAAATACTAAAATATCTAAAATTACCCACATAGAAACCCCAGGAAAGTGTTTCTTATTAAACTACTTAAAGTACCAAAAGTAGAAAGTACTCATTATGCACAATGTCCCATGTCAAGTTTTCAAATGTATAACAAAAATGCAACACAGTGTGAACTTGTAGATCTGCTATTTTCAAATGGCCGCAATGAATGTAACTATAGTTGGTATAAAGGGGGAAAAAGGAGTTGACTATAAGGGTTTAAGTCAGGGGTGTCCGTCCAAACCTTTTTCAAAGGGGGCTCTATTAGAAGATAATAACACCCAATGGACAACTACATCTCCTGACACAATGTACCTTCATCAGACCATAACAAAGTCACATACATATGCACAGTGGTGGAAAGTAACTAAATAAATTTACTTAAGTACTGTACTTAAGTACAATTTTGAGGAATTTGTACTTTACTTGAGTATTTACAATTTACGATACTTTCACTTCTACTACAAATTTTGTACTTTTATTCCACTACATGTATTTTAAAACTTTAGTTACTAGTTACTAATTTTGATTAGAAAACATCCATTAACCACTCCAGCCCTATATATACATTTTGTCCATTTGAAAATAGCCGATCTACAAGCTCACAATGAGTCGCGATGAGGTCGTTCATAATACAATAGAGGGTGTGCGAGTGACATCATCATCGTACCCACAAGTTATGCGGGAATGCCTACTAAGTTATGCAGGAATGCCTACTACTAACCTGCAAAAAACTACTTTCTGGCCTTGACAGCCCACACATCCAAACAAAATCCTATCTGATTGTAATAAACAACGTTAAACTCACTTTGCCACTCACTGTATGCATGCGCATATACCCCTCTATTCAGGTGTGACGGTATTGGTCCCACCCAGAGCCGCATTTGAATGGCCATTTGAATGGCCATTTGAATGGCCATTAATGCTCAGCAGCTACAGTAACATGTACTGTAGGCTTTGACTGTATGGTTTGTTTTCTTTTCCAGTAGGAATTATTTACGTGTCTGCAGTGGTCAAATTACCAGATACCTTGTCTGTTTTTGCTACTCACTTTCAGAGCGGGAACCAGAGTCGTTAAAGAGTCTAGGGCAGTGGTGGAAAATGTACTATGAAATGTTTTTTACTTAATAATCAATACTGCAATATAGAACTTCTCTGTTACAAGTAAAAGTCCGGAAATGAAAATGTACTTGAATATAAAAGTGCAAACGCATTGGTGCGAAAATTTACTTAACCCTGTAAGCCCCAAGCTTTTCGTCAACATTTTTATATTAATTAATTACTTAATTAATATATATATATTTTTCCTGTTATTTTTTCACCTAAACATCATCATTGATGTTCATTGTTTAGTCTTGCAATGCCATTGGTCATGATATTTGCATATAAATACCCCCCACAGAGGCACAAATTTACACAACTTCAAAATCAAATGGACAAAATGGACAAAATGTATATAGGGCTGGAGTGGTTAATGGATGTTTTCTAATCAAAATTAGTAACTAGTAACTAAAGTTTTAAAATAAATGTAGTGGAATAAAAGTACAACATTTGTAGTAGAAGTGAAAGTATCGTAAATTGTAAATACTCAAGTAAAGTACAAATTCCTCAAAATTGTACTTAAGTGCAGTACTTAAGTAAATGCATTTAGTTACTTTCCACCACTGTGCATATGTATGTGACTTTGTTATGGTCTGAAGGTACATTGTGAACAAATTTGACCTTTGACTTTTAACCCTGATAAAAGTAATTACAATGCCTGTCATATATATTTTTTGTGATCATTAGAATGTCTAGAACATGTTTTATTTGTTATTGTGAAAGATATCCCCAAATGTAAATTTATTATTATTGTTTTAATAATTATTATAAATGTGCATACAATTTGCATAAAACTTTTTTATTTTTTTACCAACGGTAAAAGTACTCATTATGCAGAATCTCCTGTGAAAATAGCCTATAAAGCTCACAGTGCATTGCATTGTGAGCTTGTAGATCGGCTATTTTCAAATGTAAAAATGTACGTATATAGGGCTGATGTGGTTAATGGACGTTTTGTAATAATAGTCAAAATCTACAAAGTAAAAAGTTTTCACATAAATAATGTAGGGCAGTAAAAGGTACAATATTTGGATCTGAGATGTAATGGAGTAGAAGTAAAAGTATTGGAAATTGTACGTACTGCAAGTAGAGCACAATTACCTCAACATTGTGGCTGTGTGCGTGCGTGCGTGCGTGCGTGGCTCAGCTACAGATAACAACCATACATAGTCAGGTGCTCGTGCAAAACTCGGCCACTGCTTCTGTGTACATTCTTGGCTCAAACAAAGTTCTAGCAGAATGTGGTTCACTTACAGCCTGGTTGGCTGCCTCTCTCTCTCAACACTTTGTCCCCCTCCGCTCCTCTTTCTTCTTTACTTACTCCATATACTTACTCCTCTCTCTCTCTCTCTCTCTCTCTCTCTCTCTCTGCTTTGGCAGCATTGGCTTTGTCAAGCACCACCCAGGGCAGTCCATGGCTTAATGTCGTAAACTACAGCTGTGACAGTGACGGTAGAGCGCTCGGTGGGAACTAGGCCACGTATTGTTAATCTAAACAGAATCTGTGATAATTTGACATAAACCAATCTTAACAATCAGTCATCATTCTCCCTGCGCGGAACATGCGGCGTCAAGATGCCAGTGCCACACGCTTTCACACGCGCATGCGATGAACGCATGCATTACTTGTGCCATGAAATCACTTGCAATCATACATTTACGTGTATGTATGTATGTATGTACACTTACTTACATACATACCGTATAGTATACGCCACACACATTCTGTACAAGTATACACACGTACACGCCACACACACTAAATCAAATGGGCTGTATTACCAAATCAGTCATTTTTATATACACTTACACAAAGGGTAACGAATGGGTGCACCTCCACCATGCACACACACACTCATTCATGCCCTCCCTCCGGGCCGGACCCTGCAGTGTGTGACGTAATAATCCATATCTTTTTTTTCTCGTGTGGCACCGAATATGACAGACGGCTCCTCGTATGGGGGAGCATCCGATGCGTTTGACTTGAGACTTTATTGACCTATAAAATGATAGCGCTCCTCAAACAAGCTCTCAGCACGTCCCTGTGGGCACATCGTGATGCCACATAAAGCCCACAACCTCCGAACTCATACAAATGGCCACATTAAAAGGACCATTAACATCTGGAAATGTTTGCATTGACCAGGATGGTGTGTTTTATGACTTCACACAGGTCTTATCCCCCCCCCACCCAGTTTGGCAGTGGTAACTGGTGATGTATTGTAAAATTAATATACTGTTATACAAAGCACCTTACAAGTACCGTTAGTTGTAGAATGGATGCTTCCAGTGGGAATTAAACCTCTTAACATTTATTGTGTTAATGGAATACTCTCTGTACTCAAAGCACTGAACTACGCAGGATGTGTGTTTTGTTTTTTAAGGTCTCACTTTTGACCATGTCTGCTCAGACTGAACCATATAGGCGATTTTGTGCTCTCCCAGCAGGGGGGCCATATATATATATATATATATACACCTGTAAGAGTTGCCGAGCGGTCAAGGCTCCAAGAATAGACGCAGTCCAAGAATGTACATCTTTTGTTGTATTTATTTACCTCCAAAACTGATGAACAGCCCATATGACGGATTGTCACAGCCTGGGTCTGAGGCAAAACAAAATACTGCACGAATGATACTGGCCACAATACACTTTCAAAAACCAAAAGTAAGAAATAAACACTTGATAACTAACAAAGACAAAAACAACAAACCAAGAACTAAAGACACTGAAAACAGGCTATGCCTTCCCTGAAGACCCTGGCAGCTCTCCCTTGGTGTTGTCTCTTTGCTGTCTCAAGCCAACTGAGCAATCTCTCCTCAACATTTCCAGCCTCCCTTATAATACCAGGTGAGACCCACCCACAATGATTAGTAATTGGACCATCTACTCAAACAAGGTAAAACACAACCCATGAGATAGACTAACTATACAATTACACATTTCCTTAACAGACTCTGAATGTATTTCAAGGCATCAAATAAATTACAAAACAATTACAATAGAATTAGGCAACACAGATAAGGGTAGCCTATATAATACTACACATGGCCACACCTCCAAGGAGCTTGATGACCGTCAATTAATGGAAGCATCTGTGCAGTGTGTGTTTGTCATGATCAGTTTTATATTGTGGAGTCTTCTTCTATAGGGCACGGGTTGCCCCGTGACAATACCAAACAATGTGTAACAACACATTTGGGGAGGGGGGTATAATAATAGCCTACAATATCTGGGTACACATCGGTGACAACTCAATGGCGGTGTTCTAAGTTATAGAATATAAACAGCTAAATATGTACCGCTACTTATTTTTCTAGACTATATATGATTTTTTTAAACTCATTTTGGAGCATACTATAGCCCCCCCCCCCCCCTCCCCCGCCTAAAATCGCCTATGGACTGAGCCAATTAGCCGTAGCAGCCAAATGACCATGATGAAATGGAAACTGTGGCTACATGGCTATTAAGTCCATGGACACTGGAAATTGGAAGCCTGTTTACTTCCTCTTCGCAAAAAAAAGAAAGCAATACTTACGCTAATTACCTACATTACTGTAAATCGTTAAGAGAGAAGGAAGCGATTAAGTGCTTAGCGGAGGAATTGGAGAGTGAAACAAGGAGATTATTTAGAGAAGCAACATCACTCACAGACACAGTGACCAACTTTCCAGATGACTACCATCACATTTCATTAGTCCGCTATGTTGGGAAAGGGTATTCTACTAAGGGACGCTCTTCTGTAGGAGGACACATTTCACAAAGTTTCCAACGTGGTTTAGCACTGCTCTATAGTCTACTGTATACCACATGTATTCAATGTCAGCACAACACTCTCAATAACAACCCCAAAATAGATGTTTTGTTGATGTCGTCCTGTGACACATTAAAGCTCTGCCAGCTGCTTAATACCTTAGCTGACATGTCTGTGCCAGCCAGACGCCCCCCTCTGGCTCATTGTTGTGACCTGAACTGACGGAGAGCAAACAGGGATCCTGTGTCCGATCCCTGTGTAACATCAGTAGGTATATGTCCCCCAGTGGGGACTGCTGTCCCCGCAGCTCTTTGTCATCTGTACCAGCAGCCTGGATTCAAGCCTATGCGTCCCTGTGAAATATATAGATTGCAATGCACGCACACAGAGCACCTGATGGGTTCTGACCCGGCCTAACCCAGAAGGCCTATAGGATTCCGTGGAAGAATGAGGACAGGAGTTTTCACTGGCTATGCATGGAGCTTAATAACATGGATGTGGTAATTAGTGCAAGGACAGTATCCCCTCTCCGCCATCTCCAATAATATCTGGACAATGAATAAATTGAGTCCACACCAATTCCAAACGGCTCAGGGCCCCAGTTATCAGCTCAGCCCACCTGTCATGGGATGCCCACATCAATTATATAATCTCAAGATCTACTACCTGTAGTGTTGCCAAAAGAGCAGCGGGCTCCCATGTGATCCAAAAAATTAATTTGACGTCTACTCGCCCAATTTTTCAGTGTGTCAGCGCAGTTCGGGGTGGGCTGACAAAAGGCCTCGATCTCCAAGGAGCTGGGCAGGGTACAAAAATGATCCTGCATCCCCTCTTCCTCTCGTCCGCCACAGAGTGGAAGTGGGTGATGAGGTCACCCTGTGCCCCCTCGCCAACCAACATCCTCAATGACAGTTAATCCCCCCTGTACGGCTTTGTGCCTGCAGACCCAACTTCCACTTAGCCGCTTTATCGTCCCAGGGAACACATAGTGAACATGAACTTTTCTTTCCTTTCCCATGCTCTAAAAAGGTCTATGCATTTATAGATAGACGGAAACTGAAAGCACTGCGAAATGTGGTGCAACTCCCCTGTTTTTTTTTCTCTTCAATGTTTGGACATAGGAGGGGCTAGCGCAGGCGCGCAGCTGAAAAAGACGTCTATGTTGTCACAAGAACATTAGTTGAGCGCTATGGGTCTCTCCATTGTACCCCAGAGTCCCTAGAACCTTTGCACTCAATTGAACAGTATACTGTATATACTGACCTTTTGTACACTTCAACTAACTACCGGTACTTAACATATACAATAATTAATTCATTTGGTTTGGCAATGAATGGATCTGCTTTTCGGTACCCAAAGCAAAAAAAGGAATAACGAGAAAACAGGGAGAACACTATAGGATATTTTGTTTTAGAACAGACATGTTTAACTGAGGCCGACTGTTGCAATCTCTAAACTGGACCCTCGTCTGGTTCTGACAGACTGGTATAGTGTGTGCAGACTGGGTGACGTGTGATTGCGAACGCAGTGATTGCGAACACAGTGAGCACTAACTATGAGACCCTGCAGATCTGTCTGTCTGTCTGTGTGTCTGTCTGTCCCGCTGTGACACCACCCGCCCGCCACCAGAGGGCGCAGCTGTAGCACACACACACACACACACACACACACACACACACACACACACACACACACACACACACACACACAAACAACCACACACACACACACACAGTAGAAAACTTAAAAAAATTACTAACTAAAAAGAAAAAAAAAGTAAGTAATTTATTCTAATTGTTGTTATTGCAATTTACGAGCTGCGTTCGCTTCCCGCGTTTGCGCGTCTTACTTGTAATCCAGTTGAAGTTTTCCTTTGGTACGGCGACTGCGGCGGCAGGCCCGGGAGAACAATAACGCGACACGAGACAGTATCACGCTAAAGGTTCACAAAGTTTATTACACAAACAGGAACATAGCCTATATAGTGCTGGATCATAATGACGTGACAACAACATATGAGACATAGAAACGTGACATGATAATGACTAATGTAGCATGACTGACCTTACTAGCGCTGTGATGTCTCTCGTAGCCTATCCATACAGTATGCTACAGTACAGGCAGTACACAATACATATCAAGCACACTGTATCTCAAGTTCAAGTACACAGACTTAGATGTACTGTACATGGACAGGTGGACAGCTTATAACAGCCGACCAATAGGCGACAGCTTTGCAGTTTTCTTTTTGCCATGCTCTCATATTCCTTCTTTCTCATTTCCTAAGTGTGACACAGCCTGGTTTCTTCTCTTTTGTTTCGTGGTGCCATACAGACATGTCTGGACACAACTAGCAATTAACGCTCTCCCTGTGGTGAATAATTGATTGCCGTCATATAAGGGCCACTGTGGGGATTTACACTAACCTTTGAAGCATCGCCCGGTCTCGCATGTACGTCCGTTTCACAAAAATCCACCTTAAATTGTTGTGATCGTTTGTCGTCGTGTTGAAAAGTAATCCATACTGCCGGTCAACAACAAAGAGAGAACAAGGAGAACTCCTCTGCGCACCGCCATTACCCCTTGAATGCGCAACATGTGCAGCCACATATTCACTTAAAACATGTCAAAATATTCTAATTTGTAAAGGCCTACATCAACGTTGATCAATTTCTGCATTCGGATCTGCACCGGTGTCTCTTAGATTGATAAACGAGGGCTAATGGCACAATTAATCTAAATGGCTCACAGGCCAATGTCCTCTTGATGATAGCATAATTTATACATTTGTTACATTGGGTCCAAGAGGACAACTTTGACATCAATCATATGTGATTCTGTGTGCTGAGATTATATTCTGAGTGAGATGCATCTCCTCGCGCCATTTACTGGGTGTAACCCACCCAGGACGTTGCAGAGAGTGACACTGCCATGAATGAAATAATGACTATGCGTCTGTGCGTGCGTGCGGGCAGGGAGGGGTGTGTGATCGAGGCCACAGCTCTTGGAAAATAAGCTGTTCCCCAATGTATTGGTGCAGGATGGTATAATTGTCCAGACCCATTTGCCTGAGAGCCAGAGAGGCAGTGGTTCAAACATAGTAGTGGCTTGCCCGGGGCTGTGTGTATGTGTGTGTGTGTGTGTGTGTGTGTGTGTGTGTGTGTGTGTGTGTGTGTGTGTGTGTGTGTGTGTGTGTGTGTGTGTGTGTGTGTGTGTGTGTGTGTGTGTGTGTGTGTGTGTGTGTGTGTGTGTGTGTGTGTGTGTGTGTGTCTGTGACTGGTGAAGATAAGTGTCCAGGTTTTGGGAACTCAATTTTGACTTTGTCTGCATGTCTTCACCACACAGTGCTGGTCCGGTCAGGCTGCTCTCAGTAGTGCTCCTGTAAAAATGTCTTTGATATTACTTTAACTGGCTGTTAAAGTAGGTGGGTCAGGAAATAGCAAAATAATGATTCTAAGAACCTCAGTTGGGCCAGGCTTAAAGTGGGCCAAAAGCAGAAACTTTTCTTTTGTGATGGTCAGCATTTATTTTGAACTAAAATAAGTGATATAGTGAAATATCTAGATACATTATCATACTATCATCATACTATAATTCTAACAATGTCTGTGTGTCCGTGTGTGTGTGTGTCTGTCAGAAACAGTGCCGTAATATCAATGATTTATTTTTCTTTGAAAAACTAAAAAGGGATCTAGAATATATCTACATCGATAAAACTGTATTTCTTATATAGATAGAAACTTGAACCATACTTAATAATACTAGGTGTTTATATGCATAAAGTAGGTAGGTAGCAAATAGTTACACCTAATAATTATACATTCCAAACGTTCCTTCACAGATATACTGAGATTTGACCGTTTACAGCGGTCGAAAGTACTTGCGCGCTCTGCTTGCGCACTAGTTGGCCATTTATGGCCTACTAGTGTGCAACAAGCAAGTATGCACTCAACAGAGTGCAGTTCTAGTTCTTCATCATTCAGAACCTGCCTCTGTTCCCATACATCCCTGTTTGTCTCCATAACTCTCCCCCCTTGTCTCTTCTCTGTCTTTCCAGACATATCATCATAACTCTCCCCCCCTTGTCTCTTCTCTGTCTTCCCAGACATATCATGACGGAGCTGATCGAAACAGAACGGCTGTATGTGGAGGAGTTGCAGAGCATCATGGAGGTACAGTATATCCCTGGCTGTTGTTATCTAAAAAGGACACTAAAGGGCCCCACACACCGAGCACGATCGGATTTCTAGCTGCGTTTCTCCATCGGTTTTCCGAAAAACGTGTCCAGTGTGCAAACGCCTCTTATGACCTCTATGACCGGTCTTACTTAAAAAATAAAGAAGCACACTCGTGTCAAGTGTAGCTGCTACATGACTGTTTAAAGCAAACAAAGTCCATAGACTTGGCTGCCACATGACGTCACGAGTGGGGTTCAGCCCATCAAGTCATGACGAATGTGGTGCACACACAAACACGCAAAGCTACTACTGAAGAGAAAATTGATAACTTTCATACAATAATGCACGAAGCTAACACAAGCCTTGCTGTTGATGCTCCTGGAGGCTGAAGGTTCATTGACTGGCCATAATAAATCAAGAGATTTAATGTGGACATTTACAGTGTTACTGTTCTAATTTTCTCATCTGGGACATTACTTTTCTGTGTACTGTGTGTGTTTACGCACGAGGAATGCACCAATAACCACTCACACTCTCCTAACTTCTTTGAAGGACTAAATAGTACATGAAAGACTTGTATGTGCACATTATTGACACGCCAACAAAGAGGCACATACCAGTACAGCAGTTATTCCAAACGAAGTAGGGGTGTAACGATACATAACAACGATACGATACGTATCACAATACATGGTTGACGATATGATACATGGACGATATAGAGGGTATGCGCATGCATATAGTGAATGGCAGATCGAGTGGCAAATTGAGTGGCAAAGTCAATTTAATGTTGTTTAAAGTCATTTCATGCAATGAAATAGGACTTTTCTGTTTGGATGTATGGGGCTGTCAAGGCCAGAAAGTAGTTTTTTGCCACTCAGTGGGCGTTCCCGCATGACTTCCTGGTATGATGATGATGTCACGCGCATACCCTCTATTGGTTCATTATGGCGATCCGATCCGATTCAATGATTTGAAATCGATACAGTAACTATTTAAAATACATTGACATTTCTTTTTATACTAAGTAATTAAACCCATATTTTAATTTTTTCTTCTAAAAATGGCTAAATACCACGCACACCACGCACACCACGTTGCTCAATCATGGGGCTCATTAGATTAAGGCAAAATATGTCATTATATCCATATTTTAAAACTGCTGAGATTTAGCCTGGGGATATTCTTAATAAGAATAGGCTCTATAGTCCAAGCCACTGTTGGTGAATCCCAGACATTAATAGCCCTATTGATTTCCATTCATTAGTAGGAACATTGCATCTTGCAAATTACAAATCACCCCAAGCTACATCACCATAAATTCTAATTACTCATAATGTGAACTTAATTTGAACCCGATATTCCTGGTGGGTTGAATATGCATGACAGTTTTCTATTGGGTTATGATGAGGCCACAGAGAGGTTTAACCGACTGCACACCTGCTAAATAGATGTATTGATCACAGGAAATGGATTACGTGCGCCATCAGTGCATAGCACTCCATAATTCATGCTTATTGCCTGCAGGTGCCTGTCTTTTTCACACGGGGGTCTATTGAGTTTATTTAACAGGGCTCAGAGCTGCAGACAGTTTTCAAGACCCACCCAGGCATTGGGGATGATTAGTGAGACTGTTCTGCTGTCTGGCTTTTTCATTTATGACTGAGAGTCTGGTATGTGCCTTCTTTTTCAATGCACCGTCCCACATTTTTAGCCCCTCGTTCTCTATCATCTCTCCACCTGTTCTCCTCCGCCGTGCTCTGCTACCCCTCTCCTACCCCTCTGCTACCCCTCTCATACCCCTCTGCTACCCCTCTCCTACTCCTCTGCTACCCCTCTGCTACCCCTCTGCTACCCCTCTCCTACCCCTCTGCTACCCCTCTGCTACCCCTCTGCTACCCCTCTGCTACCCCTCTGCTACCCCTCTCATACCCCTCTGCTACCCCTCTGCTACCCCTCTCCTACCCCTCTCATACCCCTCTGCTACCCCTCTCCTACCCCTCTGCTACCCCTCTGCTACCCCTCTGCTACCCCTCTGCTACCCCTCTGCTACCCCTCTGCTACCCCTCTCCTACCCCTCTGCTACCCCTCTGCTACCCCTCTGCTACTCCTCTGCTACCCCTCTGCTACCCCTCTGCTACCCCTCTCCTACCCCTCTGCTACTCCTCTCCTACCCCTCTGCTACCCCTCTGCTACCCCTCTGCTACCCCTCTGCTACCCCTCTGCTACCCCTCTGCTACTCCTCTGCTACCCCTCTGCTACCCCTCTGCTACCCCTCTCCTACCCCTCTGCTACCCCTCTGCTACCCCTCTGCTACTCCTCTGCTACCCCTCTGCTACCCCTCTGCTACCCCTCTCCTACCCCTCTGCTACTCCTCTCCTACCCCTCTGCTACCCCTCTGCTACCCCTCTGCTACCCCTCTGCTACCCCTCTGCTACCCCTCTGCTACTCCTCTGCTACCCCTCTGCTACCCCTCTGCTACCCCTCTGCTACCCCTCTCCTACCCCTCTGCTACTCCTCTCCTACCCCTCTGCTACCCCTCTGCTACCCCTCTGCTACTCCTCTCCTACCCCTCTGCTACCCCTCTGCTACCCCTCTGCTACCCCTCTGCTACTCCTCTCCTACCCCTCTGCTACCCCTCTGCTACCCCTCTGCTACCCCTCTGCTACTCCTCTCCTACCCCTCTGCTACCCCTCTGCTACCCCTCTGCTACCCCTCTGCTACTCCTCTCCTACCCCTCTGCTACCCCTCTGCTACCCCTCTGCTACTCCTCTCCTACCCCTCTGCTACCCCTCTGCTACTCCTCTCCTACCCCTCTGCTACCCCTCTGCTACCCCTCTGCTACCCCTCTGCTACTCCTCTCCTACCCCTCTGCTACCCCTCTGCTACTCCTCTCCTACCCCTCTGCTACCCCTCTGCTACCCCTCTGCTACCCCTCTGCTACCCCTCTGCTACCCCTCTGCTACCCTTCTGCTACCCCTCTGCTACCCCTCTCCTACCCCTCTGCTACCCCTCTCCTACCCCTCTGCTACCCCTCTCCTACCCCTCTGCTACCCCTCTGCTACCCCTCTGCTACCCCTCTCCTACCCCTCTGCTACCCCTCTGCTACCCCTCTGCTACTCCTCTGCTACCCCTCTGCTACCCCTCTGCTACCCCTCTGCTACTCCTCTCCTACCCCTCTGCTACCCCTCTGCTACCCCTCTGCTACCCCTCTGCTACCCCTCTGCTACTCCTCTCCTACCCCTCTGCTACCCCTCTGCTACCCCTCTGCTACCCCTCTGCTACTCCTCTCCTACCCCTCTGCTACCCCTCTGCTACCCCTCTGCTACTCCTCTGCTACCCCTCTGCTACTCCTCTCCTACCCCTCTGCTACCCCTCTGCTACCCTTCTCCTACCCCTCTGCTACCCCTCTGCTACCCCTCTGCTACTCCTCTCCTACCCCTCTGCTACCCCTCTGCTACCCCTCTGCTACCCCTCTGCTACTCCTCTCCTACCCCTCTGCTACCCCTCTGCTACCCTTCTGCTACCCCTCTGCTACCCCTCTGCTACCCTCTGCTACCCCTCTGCTACCCCTCTGCTACCCTTCTGCTACCCCTCTGCTACCCCTCTGCTACCCTTCTGCTACCCCTCTGCTACCCTTCTGCTACCCCTCTCCTACCCCTCTGCTACCCCTCTGCTACTCCTCTCCTACCCCTCTGCTACCCCTCTGCTACCCCTCTGCTACCCTTCTGCTACCCCTCTGCTACCCCTCTCCTACCCCTCTGCTACCCCTCTCCTACCCTTCTGCTACCCCTCTGCTACCCCTCTCCTACCCCTCTGCTACCCCTCTCCTACCCCTCTGCTACCCCTCTCCTACCCCTCTGCTACCCCTCTGCTACCCCTCTGCCCTCTGCTACCCCTCTGCTACCCCTCTCCTACCCCTCTGCTACCCCTCTCCTACCCCTCTGCTACCCCTCTGCTACCCCTCTGCTACCCCTCTGCTACCCCTTTCCTACCCCTCTGCTACCCCTCTGCTACCCCTCTCCTTCCGTGTCTCTCCCTCCGATGCCTGATTTATACTTCATTCTACGAGGGGGACGTCGTCGTGGACCGAAAATAGCCGATCTATAAGCTCACGGCACGTTGCAGATGTGACGCGTTGTAAGCTTACAGATCAGCTATTTTCAGTCCACGATGCCATTATGATACGACGATGCATAAATTAGGCATTATTCCCCTCTCCCTTTTGGCCGTTTCTCTATCTTGCGCCGTGCCCGCCTCGCTCCCTGCACTTATCTCTCTTCTCTCTCTCCCCAGGGTTATTTTGCAGAGCTGGATAACTCTGAGCTCAGCCATCTCATCCCCCCCTCGCTGGAGAACAAGAGAGACGTGCTGTTTGGAAACCTGCCAGAGATCTATGAGTTCCACAATAAGTACGACACCCATGGCTGCCACATACCGTTTTACAGATACACAACTAATGAGATTGATGTCAGGTTTAGGACAGACATGACGTGGTGTCAGGCCTTCAAATTTCCCCCGGGGGTTAAAAAAAAAAAAAAAATCAGCTGCAAAGAGTTTCATGTCACAACTTGACTTTCTAACTTTTGCAGAAGAGAAATGATCTGTATGAAGGAATGCATTGAAGTCTTATCAGTTCCCGCAATGATCCTTAACTAATGCCTGAGGACCTCTCTGAGCAAGATCAAGACTGGTTCTGCTGCTTGTAATTCTCCTATGTCATCAATCTTATCCTTTCAGGATATCTTCATCCTTTCACGCACGCACGCACGCACGCACGCACGCACGCACGCACGCACGCACGCACGCACGCACGCACGCACGCACGCACGCACGCACGCACGCACACACACACACACACACACACACACACATACACACACACACGCTGTGTATGTCATACATACAACACAAGTGATGACATCGCACAGTGACATGACATCTATTATGCTTTTATAATAAGAAGTGGTTGATTTTCCATATTGTTGAAATGTTTTAATTCAAACCTTTGTCATTATGTGCCGCTATTGTGATAACACACAATGCCCTGAACAGCCTCTCAGTTGTCAATAGTACAAAGGCTGATCTACAGTATGTACGTAGATCAGTTGGCAGTTAGTTGGCATTAGTGGCAGTTTTTGGGTGGTCGACAGTTTTGCCATATTTTGTGGGAGAAATAACTCAAATAAGCAACCAGGTCTATGAAAACAAGCCCAGAAGAAGCAACTGCACTAGGCTCTTGGAAATAGCAGATCTACAAGCCCACAACGCGTCGCATGTGAGCTTGTAGATCTGCTATTTTCAACAAAACAAATATTGGAAAAAATGTGGCAAATGTGGAATATTTTTTGAAACATTTTAACGACACAAATCTGGTATGCAGGGTCCCTGGCTCAAAATATCTTCTTCTTTAGAAATGTGTGAGAATCACTGGTTCAAAACAACATTTGGACACAAGCCTACATAAGCAACTATACTAGAAACAAGCCCCATAAAACCGCAATATTTAGAAGCGACTATACAGAAAAACACGCCCAACGGCACTTATAATAAGCAGACATGGAAACTCCATGGTGTGAACGTAAGAATGTGCTGGGGCTTCAGTGTCTCCGGAGGTGGAGCAGTCGTGTGGGAACCCGGAGGGTCCCGGTCGGTCGGTTGGACCTGAACCCGGAGGTCCCCGGTCGGTCGGTTGGACCTGAACCCGGAGGTCCCCGGTCGGTCGGTTGGACCTGCGGCTCCTACTCTGTGCTCGGTGGATGAAATGTCCCTGAGCGGAGCGCCCCGTGGGGCTGCTGCACACACTGCTCCTAATAGTTAGGAATGAATGCCCCGTGGGGAACACTACACAAATACCATGCTTTGTATGTGTGTGTAACCACCTCCCACCACCACCACCAGTAAATACTCCCCTATCTGAGATCTCCCAGCTTGCCCGATTAGATAAGGGGTTAAACTGTGTGTGTTCAAGATTTAGTAATAATGCTGCTGTTCTGTTCTCCAGCGGAATGTGTCGGACTAAAGTATATCTACACAGTGTTTTTTCTTTTTTTTAACCAAGCTGCACTGCTGCAGACCAGCTCAGTGGCCTTAGTGGTTAGAATGTTTTTACCAAGCTGCACTGCTGCAGACCAGCTCAGTGGCCTTAGTGGTTAGAATGTTTTTACCAAGCTGTACTGCTGCAGACCAGCTCAGTGGCCTTAGTGGTTAGAGTGTTGCCCGGCCTGAGAATCCCCCAGCGATCCGGCCGGGGGGGGATCAAACCCCGGCATCCCAACCCCGGCCTCCCGACAGTACAAAAAAGTACAAAAAAACGGGACCCAATGCCTCCCGGCTTGGCCCTAAATAGCATCAAGGGCTGGACTTGGCGCAAGTCCCTGCGACGTACTAGCGCTATGTCCAGGCGGTGTAATAGTACGTCATGGCTGGGGGATGCACTTGTACTTCAACCTGCCTGGTGCTACTACAGCAACAGGAGATAGGCTCCTGCCCCTATGGGCCACATGGCTTGGTAACCGTTCACACGGCTACTGTACTGTACTGTACTGTACTGTACTGTACTGTACTGTACTGTACTGTACTGTACTGTACTGTACTGTACTGTACTGTACTGTACTGTACTGTACTGTACTGTACTGTACTGTACTGTACTGTACTGTACTGTACTGTACTGTACTGTACTGTACTGTCTTACTTACTTACTATTACGAATACTCAAGTTTTTTGTACGCATCGTCTCACATTGTTAGCTGTAATCTGTTATTTTCAGTGAGTGGCAGCGTATGAATTAGATTTTCTCTAGTTTGGTGCAGCAGGTGAGATGGAAGCAATCCCAAAGGATAGTCTATATCAATTATTCAGGTCTAGACAGACAGCAACAATATGAGAAAAAAATAAGCTGAAGTTGCTTCTCTTTGGAACCATCATTGAGACTCTCTTTGGACCTGGCCGGCGATGCTGTTGTATTAAGCCATTTAGGCCTGAGGACCATTCTACAAATGATGTCTTCCAAAAATAAATAAAAATCCATGTTTCTATGTCAGTCGTTCTCATAACTTTTCATGTCAAGGACCCCCAAAAATATATGTAATTGGCCGCCGACCCCCATCTGAAGATTTGTTGTTCCACGGACCCCCCAGCAGCACAGATTTGAGTTAAAAACGTTTGAATAAGAATATATATTCAAAGATTTTTTCAGATCTACAAGCTTGTTTGAGCTTGTAGATCTGCTATTTTTCAATAGCTAAAGCATAATAGTCCACTTGCCAGAATGTGAACCCGGACATGTTGAGTACACCAAGGTTTTATGTTAGAAATGTTGAGTATGGGTCCCCAGCATGTAGAAACTGCCGGATGCTAACTTGCTAACTTGCATATGTTGAGTGGCTATGGCCGTTTTTAGCCCAATGAGTGTTTTTTTTTTTTTTTTTTTTTAAACTAATGCTTGGAATGGATTCAGCATCATGGAAGCCCCCTAGATTGACATGCCACATGCTACATAAAGCATGATGATTTTTTTTAAACTTTTTTGCCTTCTATAGGTTGTTAATGGTATATTATGCCAATTATGAAAATTGCTTAACATTATGCAAGTTAGCATCTGGCAGTTTCTACATGCTGGGGACCCATACTCAACATTTCTAACATAAAACTTTGGTGTACTCAACATGTTCACAATAGGACTCTATGGGCTGGCACGTAGACTATGGGGTTCCCGCCCAGAATGGGTTAAGCCGGTCCCATGAGTTGTACTGCCTCGACAAATCACCAGTCAATCTATCAATCTCTGGACCTAAACCTCCACTTCATAGTGGCACCTGGGGGAGAGATCCCCATAGACGGATACATCATACATAATGCAGTGCATTGTTTTGCACAGCCGTACTGCATCATACATTATACAGTGCACCGTATCGGCTTTATATCTCCGAGGCAGCGTGTTGTTGTCACATATCCGAGGCAACAGCAGCCTCCTATGAGCAGTGTTGTCCCGTAGGCAGGCTACTTCTGCATGCAGGTCCTGACCGCAGCGCAGCATACGATATATAGTACATCGTCTCCGCATGGTTCCCAGGCGTCAGCGTCCTGTGATAGAAAACTATTGTCCTGTACGTACAATGCATGTAGGTCATGTATCATGGCTGCCTTACGATCACAGTTCATAGCTGGTGTAGGGTTACTGTGCGTGCGGTGCGTGCGGTGCGTGCGTGCGTGCGTGCGTGCGTGCGTGCATGCGTCTGTTCCATAATGATCTTGGTCTCATACTGTACATGCACAAACGGCACATTCATGTAACTATGCACACGTGCAGATACT
>NC_139701.1:10547754-10555254 GCF_964188405.1 Protomyctophum parallelum | reverse complement strand
TCTGGGTTGTAGCTTTAGCAATGTATTTACTGTACGTGTACGTGTGGTGTTTATGACCACAGGAGTGCCAGAAGAAGCTGGACCACAAGCTGTCTCTGGACGCCTACCTCCTGAAGCCCGTGCAGAGAATCACCAAGTACCAGCTAATGCTCAAGGCAAGTACAGGCTGTGACTTACACTCCTTACCTGGCCTCCTGAACTTTACACCGTAAGGCAGTGGTTTTTCAGCCCTTTTCATATTATTCATTTTGGCATTTGACCCACGGAACACCATTTGATGACCCAAAACCTTTAATATTTTGTTATCGTTGGATAAGATGCTGTATTTGTGTTACCCATAGGAGTGATAACGGGACAAACATGTTCTAATTATAATGTCTAGACTTCTGTTCTTGTAAATGAAGTAATGCAGATGTTTAACAATAATTTTACTCAAGAGTTAAACATCTAATAAGGGTCCATTTGGTCACCAGCTCTCCATCATTTAGCTGGGGACCACCTGGAACCCCCTCAAGGACCACTGGTTGAAAACCACTGCCGTAAATCAGAGGTTGTTTCTTAGTTTTGTTTTCCACATCCACAAGTATTAATTTAACACGTGTAAGAATTCAACCTTACGGTTTACCCAATTTAGTGTAGCAGAAACCTGCTACACATGCATGCATGCATCCATGCGAGCATGCATGGGATCCCAACCATGTGCCCTCATGTTGTTGCACTCCATGCACTGTTGAATGCGGAAAATACCTGATCTACTGCACATGCTTACGGGATGCACGCGCAGATCTGACGCACCAAAGTTCCGACATGCGGAGCGCCGGCCCGTGCAGATAAGTTAGTATTTTGTAGCTTAGTGATGTCATAAACAAAGCACAAGGAGCTGGTGTTGTGGTGGTGATTAGAGTGCCGGGATTAGTAGACCATTTAAATACAGACTGTTTTGACTTGCAAAGTGCAAACAGTCGGCTTCTGCTGTCCAGAGTTTTTGCATGCATATTCATATTCAGTGACGGCGGTGGTTCAGTGGTAGAGAGTGGCCGGATGGGAACCGTAAGGTTGCCAGTTCGACGACCCCCCCCCCCCCCCACACACACACACACACCCAGAGTGTCGTAGTGTCCTTGAGCAAGACACTGAACCCCTAATTGCTCCCGATGTGCAGGTTGGTGCGTTGCATGGTTTCCTCCGCCATCGGTGTGTACATGTGTGTGTGAATGGGTGAATGTAATGCACAATCTATGTAAAGCCCCTTGGATAAAGGTGCTACATAGATGGTGCATTTATATTATAGCAGTAATTCCCTTTATTTGTACCAGCACCTTTCAAAAGCAAAGTTACGCAACAATAGCACCCCCCCCTACACACACACACACACACACACACACCAAACGCACTCACGCACGCACGCACGCATGCACGCACGCACGCACGCACACGCACACACACACACACACACACACACACACACACACACACACACACACACACACTGTCACTTCCTCTTACACAAACATACTGTCACCCACTCACACTCAACCAATCACTCATTCAAATCACACACACACAGCCAGTGGTGGGAAAAGTACTCACAAAGTATCAATACTGCAATGTAGAAATACTCTGTATGTATATGTACTTTAACGTACTAAAAGTAGAATAAAGTACTCATTGTTCAGAATGTCCCACAACTCATAACTCTCTCTCTCTCTCTCTCTCTCTCTCTCTCTCTCTCTCTCTCTCTCTCTCTCTCTCTCTCTCTCTAGGAGATGTTAAAGTGCAGTAAGGGAGAGGGGTCAGTTGAGCTGGAGGAGGCTCTGGCCACCATGCTGGACATCGTTAAGTCGGTCAACGACTCCATGCACCAGATAGCCATCACTGGCTTTGAGGTCAGTAGGCTACATGCCACCGAAAAGATCACCATGTGCATCAGGGCACTGATTACTCTGTATTAGTGGTTTGGCCTCATTCAAACGCATCAAACCAATGTTCTGTGCTCTGTCTGTGCTTGAATGCCTGCCACAATGCAATTCCAATGGGAGTCACATGGTTTGACCAAACATTTGTGTTTGACGGGGCAGCAATCGGCAATCAAACACAAATGTTTCCCATTGGAATTGCATTGTGGCAGCCATTAATCACAGACAGAACACAGAACATCCGTTTGATACGTTTCAATGAGGCCTCAACCTTTTAATATCATTAAACACCACCTTGGAGGATATCTGGCTCTCCTTAGTACCACCATGATAACTGATGTTTCACTTAGTAAGAGACCACACCTTCGCTCAAGATTAACGGTTTATTGAAACAGAATGAGATGAATGCGGAGTGGAGTGAGGAACCCAAAGTAGGGCGAGACTCAAGGTGGGGACGTAGTCTCTGGAGCTGACGGTCATCTTTGCTCTACTCGGAATGAGCGGTTGGTCGTCTCTGCTCCGTCACTGCCCCCCTGGATTCCTATAGAATCGAGGCGGAAGGAGGAGGTTGGGGTGGAGGTAGCCTCGGTCCCAGGCTTACTTATCTGCGAAAAGAAAAGCCTGGTCACAACCTAAGGCAGAGAAGCTATCGGCGGTTGTATCCTCCGGAACAGCCGTCGAATGTATTTCCCCCGGATACGATATTTTCCCGACCAATCACAACACTTGTTTCATTCGCGGAGAATGTAAACTGATTTGTAAAGCATCAACGATTTCACTTCCGCTAAAATCCAGCAACTTCTGCTGATAGTCTTTTCAGCTTAGGTCTTGCCCAGGGTGGGGTGGAGGAGGATGGCGATTTTGAAGAATAGTGAAAATAGCCGATCTGCCGAAGTGCAGTACTCACAACCCATGTTTTGTCTGTTGTGGAGCAGACAAAACATGGGTGATAATGAAAGGCAGGTGAGTTTGATAAGGAGGGAGGAGTTGTTGATAATGAGGGAGGAGTGGTTAAGGTCAAGCGGAAGGAGGTCTCTTCTCCCGAAACTGCGTTGTATAAATACAACTTCCCTAGTACAGGAGAGTAGACCTGCCCCATCCTGATGTTCATACAGGAGCGTAGACCTGCCCCATCCTATTTGTTAACACAGGAGGGACATTTAAAAATGTCTTACATTTTTTTTCTTCATACCTAAGCCAGTGCTCTGATGAAACTCAGTCTAATCAGCATAACTAATGATATTTCTAATTCATTAATCCATTCTAAAATCAGCTCGGTGTGCTGTCATGCTCATTTCAGCACGGCTGGAGAGCCTATTTCAACCAATTGCTTGGTCAGAAAAACTACCTGTAGTAATATAAATATTTCATTCCACTTTCCGTCTTTTTGTGTATATCAGGCATTTAATTTGTCCAAATAATTAAATTAGAGGTTTGGGTGTGTGACTATCTCAAACAGTTAATCTGCCAGTTTAGTGATTTGGTGTAATTGAAATGATGGTATGCTGACATATATTCAGTCAACGACGCATATCTGAAGCTTTGCTTAATCTCATTGTTTCTATTAAATAAACTTTGCTTGAACCTGTCAGCAACTGGTAGTATCACAGGATGCCCTGAAGGTGCCATTTCGATGATGAAAGAACACATTTTGTGTAATCTTTTGAAGGTCTGGGTCAGACCTTCAAAAGATTAGAGAGGCCTGGTTTATGTTTATACTGTCATGTTTTTCTGTTTTTCTTCCCGTATTTCCACATGCTATGTGGAAATACATGACTTCAAGTGTTAACATGAGGGTGTGTTTTGTAATAGTAGTACTCTGAACAAGTCTGTCTGAGAACGTTGGTCTTGTCTCTGTGTGTTCACAATAAAACATTTGGTATTGGCAGCTACGAGTGTGCGGCTATACATTTTATATTATTGGTGTTTTGTAGTGGACCTTGTCTACCTTTCTCTCCCTCGTTTTGTGTGCTAATGCCCTGCCAGCTTCACCACTTCACCAGCCGTGATCTTGGGTTAGCACTGGATCGTTAGCTGTCTCTTTGTTTTGCCTCTGGGCTTGTTTGCCCCCCCACACCTCTCTGGATCTAAACTGTCATTTAGTCTTTGCTACAATTTAGGATTTAGCACAATTACAAACAGATGAAGAAGGTGTACCGTCCGTAACATGGATGAACTTTGACATGAACCATGTAGACATGAACTGCAGGGCTGTGGAGCTGATTGATAGATTGATTGTATTTATTAACAGTTTGCAGAATATTTCAAGCACAACTCATACAAAAACTGTTAACTGTGGACGACACCATAAAGCATTACACTAACTAACATACATGGACGTGTGTGTGTGTGTGTGTGTGTGTGTGTGTGTGTGTGTGTGTGTGTGTGCGTGCGTGCGTGCGTGCGTGCGTGCGTGCTTGCGTGTGTTTTCCCACAGGGAAATCTGAGTGAGCTGGGGAAGCTACTAATGCAGGGCTCTTTCAACGTGTGGACAGACCATAAGAAAGGCCACAGCAAGGTACAACTTTCAATTTACAAGCATTTAGCAGACGCTCTTAATCCAGAGTGATTTACAGTAAGCAAGAACAATTAAAACATGGTAATACATCAAATACATAGTCATCAAGAATCATACTGTACGTATATAGGATAAGAACAGTGGAATATCTACTGTATATAATGAAACTATGCATATACTGTACACTATAGAGTGCTATGTCTACAAAAATGCTATCTATCCTTTGCATACGCCTGTAAGGTTATCGAGGCTAGGGCTCGACAAGTTCTACGGGCACTTGCGTAGCACTTGACCGTAGACAGATGGATACATTATTATAGGTATTTCGAGGAAGCAATCGGTTGAAGATTGGTTGAAATAGCCATCTACCCATGCTTCAAACGCGCATGATGGCACACCTAATCAGCACCAAAGAAAACAGCTGTGCTGAGTCTTGCATAGAAGAGCCGGCTGAGAGGCTATGCTAGCAGTTTGCATGGGGCATTTGCGGACTAAGCGGCTAAATCTGGCATTAAAAATATAGATTATTTTTATTGAATTCCTTAGTTACAGTGAAATTGAGTTGACACGTTTTTTAAGGGTATCAGTATAATCGCAATATGACACTTGAGGGTGTGCTTTACCGTGATTATTGTCACTTCAGTGACGCCTGACCGCATCACTGTCGCGCCGATAATCACCGTGAAGCACACCCTCTCGTGTAATAATTATTGCTTAACTAATTGATGGGGTGACATCATGGTGACTTCAGGTGAAGGACCTGGCGAGGTTTAAGCCCATGCAGAGACACCTGTTCCTGTACAACAAGATGCTGCTGTTCTGTAAGAAACGAGAAGAGACCACGGACGGTCACGACAAGACCCCGTCCTACAGCTTCAAGCACTCCCTGAAGGTCAGTCACAACTAGCTGGCCCTTTTAACCCATTCTGACCGGGCACCCATTTTGGTGTTGGCATCATGTTATGCTTTAGCTATTGAAAAATAGCAGATCTACAAGCTCATATCGCGCCACCGAGTGGCGCGATACGAGCTTGTAGGTCTGCTATTTTTGAAAAATCGAAGAGCGACTGACATTTTTTAAATCTGATCTCAGGTCAGAATGGGTTCATCAGACCAGTGTGTGTCCGGCGGAAACCTCGTATGAATCTGATCTCAGGTCAGAATGGGTTAAAGTGTACATCAACAAGAACCAGTGATTATTATTACCCCAAGTGAACCCTGTTATTCTTTACATCTTATCTCCAAAACAAATTAACACACGTACGCACGCTCTCTTTCTCTGCAGGAAACGGGAAGTTGTGAATTGTACATAGATGACAGGACAGTTGTCCTGTCATGTACAGTTTGTGTATATTCACAACTTCCCGTCCAAAAAATAAATCAAAAGCTGTTTAATCTACCGTTTCCTTATACCCCTGACAATTCTTTTAAAATCTCAACATCATCACTGATATGATATAGTGATGATGCTGAGGGTTTAGGGTAAACCAGAAATGGCTGATTAAACGGCTTTTGAGATAATAACAAGTATGTTATGAACTTCATGAACTTTGCTGCAGTGTTTGAGTCACGGAAGAAACACAGGCTAAACGACGAACAGGCAAACAAACAGTTCATCCCTTGTGACAAGCCGAGTTCCAGAGCCGCAGCATAGTGTCACAGTTTAAGTCAAACTAAAAGCATTATGGGTGGCTAACGGCATTAGCTGTTTCTCATGGCAAATAGACAAAGGCTTCTCTTTTCCAACAGTGTCTTGCTGACATGCCGTATCTCTGTTTGAATAGATACAGCTGCAGAGCAAACCTCTGGCATAGGGATGAGGGTGGAAGTGGAAAAAGTAGCGAAATAAGTAAAGGCATTTTGTTAAAGACGCTTTGTACTGTACATACAAAGCATGGGTATGTATGCATGCATGCATGCATGCCATACCAATATGCATACAATACTTGGATGAATGCCTGTTTTGTTCTAATCGGTAACTCTCATCATCACTTGTGTCAGTGTGGTTTGAACACACAAATGGTCAGTTGGGCCAGTCTCCATCTAACAAGGGTTGGTGAGTGATGATTCATTTGAGTTGCGCACAGCGCCGTGCACGCACTGCACGGACCGAGAACATGGCAACACCAGGCGGTCTTCCATGACACATTCTAGCGTTTATTACAGACACATAGAAATATGTACAACATACAACAGGGGTCTGGGGACCCCTAGGGGTACTTGAGGGAGTTCCAGGGGGTCCCTAGCTAAAAGATAGTTTGAAACCAAATGGACCATTATGGGTCCATTTGGTTCCATTTGTACACTCTCAGAGTTAAATTAACAGTGGTTTTACATTATAAATTGGGGTACCAGAGATAGAAATGCCATTAAATCGGGGATCCGTAGCCTAATGCGCGGAATCACTGCTAGAGCCGTATAAATCCTCCCTTATCGGGGTCACTGCCATATGTTTTCAAATGGGGGTCCGTGGCCTAATAAATGTTGATTTGGGGGTCCTTGACACGAAAAAGTTTGGGAATAATGAATTGCAATAGTCCAGTATTGAATAAATTAATGCATGGATAACCCTCTCCAGGTCGTTATGGGAGAGATATGATTTGACCTTGGCTAACAATCTGAGGTGAAAAAAGCTGGTTCTGACCACCGAGCTGACCCGTCAATGAGCACATGACTAGAAGATTATGTAAACAACAAGGATAAGAACAGAATGAACAGAACAGAACATGCATCTGGTATCATTGTGCACAGACAGACGTTCAGTCTCTCTGATAAAGTAGTTGATGGTCTGATCGTATCATGTGTATTATTGTCTCGCGTGGCCAGACTGTTGCCTCTCGCCGTTTTCAAATGCTTCCGTCATACAGTCTGGAGCAACGGAAGAGCTTTTTTTATGTTTTTTTGTGGCTTTCGCCTTTATTTTATATTTTTTACGGAGGGACAGACAGTAGGCTGACAGGAAATGGGGAGAGAGATGGGGGGAAGACATGCAGTAAAGGCCGTTGGGATCGGGAGTTTAACCCGCGGCACACTGCCAGACTGGACCACCAGCCAAGGTGCCTGGAC
>NC_139701.1:10200254-10542754 GCF_964188405.1 Protomyctophum parallelum | reverse complement strand
CGAACGGCACTAAAGCGCAGCAAGTTGCCGCATTGAACTTTGCGAAGTTCGGTAGAGCCGACTCAGCCCCATCCGAGTTGTAACCCAATAGCATGTAATCGTATAAATAATGTCAAACCCGATCTCACCCAAACACAGTGAAATAGCACTCTCTCTCTCTCTCTCTCTCTCTCTCTCTCTCTCTCTCTCACTCTCTCTCCTCTTCTCTCCCTCCTTGTCCTCTCCGTAGTGTCTCTCTCTTTCTCTCCTCCTCCCTCTGTCCCCTTTCTCTCCTCTTCTTCTCTGGCATGCAGGCATATCTCTGTATATCTCTCTCACTCTCTGTAAATCCTATCTCTCTGTAAATCCTATATATATATCCTATCTCTCTGTATATCCTATCTCTATATCCTATCTCTATATCCTATCTCTCTATATCCTATCTCTCTGCCAGTAAGCATCAATCGGCCACTGTTCCACTCTGCGTCGTGCACATGCATGCGTGTGTGTGCATGTGCGTGTGTGTGCGTGTGCGTGTGCGTGCGTGCGTTTGGTCTGTGATTCATACCCATGACTCATGTGTTTAAGGAGGAGACGGAGAAAGACAAAAGGGAATGAAATTGGTCTGGGAAAAGGAGAAGTAGATTGAAAGTGTCAGGAAGAGAGAAGAATTGTGTGTGTGTGTGTGTGTGTGTGTGTGTGTGTGTGTGTGTGTGTGTGTGTGTGTGTGTGTGTGTGTGTGTGTGTGTGTGTGTGTGTGTGTGTGTGTGTGTGTGTGCGTGTGCGTGTGCGCGTGTGCGGGCGCGAGAGAGATATAAACAGTGGTGTCATGGTGATGGTGTGTATTATATAGGACAGATGGAATTAAGGTAAGGACTTAAGGCAAGGTGAGAGTGAAGTAGAGGATAAGAAGAGAGGGAGCTAGTGATGCTCTATAGCAGTAATGAACTAGGGAGGGAACAAAAGACAGTGGATGGATGGTCCCATTGACAGTCTGGTCAATTGATGCACAATGATTTCTATTTATATTAGAATAAATTTGCGCGACTGTAAAGACGGGAGTGGGGAGGAGGCTCGATCACTTCCGCTTTATCGCTTACTCATGACAGCTCTTCCGTTTTTGGAAATTGCGAGAGTCAACAGTCTGGTAACGCAAGACTACTCTCACTGTATAGTCACTGTATCAGTGGAGCTCTGGGGAAACAGTGGGGAAACAGTGGATACTGGTCTGGATAGTATGCGATACTGGTCTGGATAGTATGCGATACTGGTCTGGATAGTATGCGCAAACTGCGCATATACTCATTCTGGCGTGACTAAACTCAAACTGTGAGTGTTCACTCAGCGCATTAGGACCAGAGTCCGTCTGTGTTTAACCTATATCCAGGTGTACCAAAATCAGCTCGAGAGCGCCCCGTTTTATTAGTACTATTTTTAATATTAATTAACTCCATTGTAGAGGAGCAAGTATTTTCTTTCTTTGGGCCAGGTGGCATAACTTACAGTAGCCACCATGTTTGTTTCACCAGGTTGTCGTGTTTTATGCAGGCTCTATTGATGTGGCCCAGCCCCATTGTATGCACTTTTCACTTCAGAATTTCCTTTCTGAGAAAGCAATTTCACTTCAGAATTTCCTTTCTGAGAAAGCAAAGCCTGGAAGTCATTCTGAATTTCAATAGCCTTTCCATAAAAAAAAAAAGGCTGTTGAGCTGAATAGAATATTTTACGTCTGCCAAATGCTTTTCTCCTCCTGAGTCTGTATTACACAAGACGGTTTCAAACGAAATCACTGACAGAACTTGCTATCTCAGGTGTACGTACTACGTATACTGTTAGCTCTGTGGTTTGGTGTGTAGTTCCTTAGTGTCTACTCTTATCTTTATTTAACTCCTCCAGAGGATTTGTTCTCGCGCAGCAGAAACCTCAGCCGGGGTAAATATTGTTGAGGTTTCATTTATGAAGCTCGTTGTTTAGACATGAGTTGAAATCCCAGACTGTAACTGTCGAGGTGGGAATATATTTCTCCCTCGTCTTCTCTTCTTTACGGAGGCACAAATTGATTTCCTGCTGCTGGTCAATAAAAGCAGCGTATACAGGCTTTGAAGCCTGTAATATTTTAGTCATTGAAATTCTCTGGTGTCGATGCTGTCATTATTATAGTCTGGACTCAGTCTGGACACTCGAAACTCGAAAGTTGTTGTGCAAAGTGGAATGCCAAATCGTCAACCGATCATAGTTGTTTGTAACTCAGACATCAATGCCATTTTAAAACATTCTTGTCGTTGGATATGGATTGTACCAAATCACACAACACTCGAGAAACTTTACTTTTGAGCAGAATGGCCTTTCCCTTGAAGTCTTGAACCCCAGAGATTGAGAAATACACTAAATAAAATTCAAAACAAAGAAATGAAAACATAACCTTATCAATCTTATTTTGTTTTTCTCCTTCTCTCTTATGTGTTCCCAGAAGCCAGTCAGAAGATCTCTGAGAGCATCTATAGTGGCCCCATGAGGCAAGGAACTGAATTAAAACTTTAAAAGTGTACTTGATGAATGCTTGTTCATCATTCATAATCATAACAGATGATGAACCTATTGAAAATATTTGGACTCTGACCCTTTCATTGGCAATGGCCGGCCTGTTTGTTCCAATAGGAATGTACGTAAGATGGCACTGAGGCAGTCTGATTCGTCAAGCCCAGAGACGTGTTTCAAGAGGGCCAATCCCAGCCCCAACATGAGACAGAAGAGAGGTGAGTGGTCATCACATTTTTTAAAGGGAAAAAAAAGCTCTATGAACGTCGTAGAGAGACCGTGTCCTAAAATATCCCTGAGTTCTTATGTCATGATTCCTGAAAATGTCATGCCAAAATGCATCTATATAGATTCTATATAGATGCATTCTGGTTGAAAACCCATGACTCTCACCACGTCACCATAACTTCCAAACAAGGTGAAAGATACAAAACAAAAAACAAAAAGTTATAATGTCTGTTTTGAACAATTCCATTCTATTAAACCTTTGTTATTTTATCTATGGTAGTGCCAAATGATTCTGTCCTCATTTCTGACATAACCAAGCATCTCATTTGGAATATATACGCTTCTAGAGAGACTTTAGATGGGACAGCACAAGGTAGTAACGGAAGATTATACCTCCCGGTGGGGGGTAATGGAAGGGCGGGGCTTGGAAGTAAAATCTGTCTCATCTGCTGGGCGCTCTAGCGGCTTTTATTTTGAAAAAGTCCGGCGACACGTTAAATGGGCTTATACTGGGATGGAACCTAGTCTAGAAGAACCTGTTTCTCTAGGTTAACATAATTACACTGGTCCTCTCTGGCACGCTCTACTGTCTGCAACAGGGGCGTGCACACATAGACATCAAAGGGGGCTTCAGCCCCTGCCCTTTTAGCCGTCTATAAAACAACTGCCCTCTTCAGACCACGAATGTAGCATTTAACTACATGGTGAAAGAAATGCAAAATGCCACTCCTCTCCTATCCATGCCATGCTGGAAGGCAGCCTTCAGGAGAATTGCCCCCCCCCCCCCCCCGAAGTCTGTTGAACTTGAACACTTAAATCCATGTCATATACACACACATACATACACAGATCTGCTATTTTCGCTATTGTTTTTTTTTGTTCAAAAGTGCCCTCTTACGGGATTTGAGCCCCTGCCCCTCTGACACTCTGCACGTCCCTGGTCTGCACCATGTGGTCCAGTTCTCTCTCAACTGGCTGTATCTGTGACCGTCATGTGTTCCTTACAGATAGGCCTTATATCAGCTGACCCTTCAGTGTTCACTGGCATTGAAAGGTATATGAAGAGACAGACGTACTGTCGGACACATTGGACGGCTGGACGCACACACATTGCAAACATTGATTTGTGAACCATTATGTTAGTGTGCAGTGTGCACAGCATTGCGTGCGCGTGTGCACAGCATTGCACATATGCACACACACACACACACACACACACACACACACACACACACACACACACACGCACACACATACACACACACACACACACCAGGTTTGCTGCCACAGTGGCGGATGAGATAGCAGGTACGATTTCACGCTAGTAAGAGCTCCTTCGTGCCGCTTCCCTGCGAGTAGCAGTGAGAATGTGTGTGTGTGTGTGTGTGTGTGTGTGTGTGTGTGTGTGTGTGTGTGTGTGTGTGTGTGTGTGTGTGTGTGTGTGTGTGTGTGTGTGTGTGTGTGTGTGTGATGTGTGTGTGACGTGTGTGTGTGCGTGAAGCCAAGGCTGAGTGAAGGTGACAAGAGGAGTGCACCTCAGTCAATTCCCACAGTCTCCAAGGAAAACACCTCTTCTGCCTTTCTTTCTTCGTTCCTTATGGGGGTTCCAAATGCACCCTTACAGGTCCTTGAAATGTAAAAGTTGAACATGCATGCATACAGCACACACACACGCACACACACACACACACACACACACACACACACACACACACACACACACACACACACACACACACACACACACACACACACACACACACACACACACACGCACACACACACACACGTATTGTGACAGGGTAGCAATTACCATGTAGCACCCCTTACTAAAATGTTAAATCCTGAAAACTAACTAGCCGTTGTAGATCAACTGTATGGCCTATTTTGTGCCTATAACCGTTTTTTGTTGAAATGGAGATAATTTCCAGTTCTTTTAGCACAAGCTAGTCTGGTGTTAGCCGAACCAAACATAGAGTACATCCCTTAGCTTGGAGGGAGCTTGTTCATTGTTAAACTAACTTCATCAGTCACCATTTGCATTTATAGGTTTTGCGCCTGCGGTCCTTGCATTGCATTGCAGCATTGCATTGCAGCCCTATTTTGTGTAGGAATTTAGTAAGACCAAAACCTGAGCATGGAATCAAATACAAATATAATTTCCATTGGTACAGAAAGTAGATAAGTACAGTATAGGCCTACTTACAGTATAGTACAGTGGTTTTCAACCAGTGGTCCTTGAGGGGTTTCCAGGTGGTCCTCAGCTAAATGATGTGTAAGGTTTTAAAAAAAGAAATTACGCCCTCAAGAGTTAAATCATTGTTCAACATCTGCATTATTTATTTAATTTACAAGAAGTCTACATAATTGGATAATGGAATTATGGACAAAATCCTATCCAACGATAACAAAAATGTGTTAGTTTTGGGCCAGCAAGTCTAAATGTCATCAAATGGTGGTCCGTGGCTCAAATGCTGAAAAGTGGTCCCTCCACTTTCCCTCCTCTCTCGATCTCTCTCCCTATAGCTCGCTCTCTCCTTCTCTCTCTCCACAGCCTTCCTCGACCGTGTCATCATATTGCATCACCCTAAACTTTTCCCTAAGTCTCTCTGTCTGTCTCTCTCCTACCCTTCGCTCCCTGCGTGTCCTCTGTGTTACTGTTGGCGTGGTAATGATGATGATGGTGGTAATATGGGCAGTTAGAAAGCTAATCCGCCACAGGGCAGGAGACCGAGGGGCGAGGCCTGTCCTTGAAACACAAACTCCTCATAAAGGAGCATACATCAACCGTCCCAGAAGGAAAATCAATCACAGCTGACACATTATGTGGCCACCATGGAGAGAGTAAGGCCTCAGCTTATGAGGCTATATAGAGGCTTATTTAAATGGCCCCGGCGTGGGCGGAATACGCCGGGACATTTGGGACGTTTTCAGCCGCTATACGGACTAGCTCTATAGCACATTGGCTCTCAAAGTGCGGCCCGGGAATCCCTATAGGGGCCCTTGAGGGAATTCCAGGGGGTCCCCAGCTAAATTATAGATAGTTAGGAACCAAATGAACCCCAGGGTTTGTATCGCAACGGGTCCATTTGCTTTCATTTGTACACTCTCAGAGTTAAATTAACATTGATTTTACAATATAAATTGGGGTCCCAGAGATATAAATGCCATTAAATGGGTGCTCATATCAAACTGGGGGTCCTTGAAATTAACCCATTTTGGGCGGGAACCCCTTTTGGTGTTTTAACCCATTCTGACCTGAGATCAGATTCATACGAGGTTTCCGCCGGACACACACTGGTCTGATGAACCCATTCTGAACTGAGATCAGATTCTAAAAATAGCAGACCTACAAGCTCGTATCGTGCCACTCAGTGGCGCGATATGAGCTTGTAGATCTGCTATTTTTCAATAGATAAAGCATAACATGATGCTAACACCAAAATGGGTGCCCGGTCAGAATGGGTTAAACATTATGTTATAATTTAGCTATTGAAAAATAGCAGATCTACAAGCTCATAGCGGGCCACCGAGTGGCGCGCTACGAGCTTGTAGGTCTGCTATTTTTGAAAAATAGTGAAAACATTTATTTAGAAGATTTTTTGTAAGCTGTAAAAATCTTCTCTTCTGGGGGTCCCTGGCCTGTGTTTTCAAATGGAGGTCCATGCGTGGGCTTATACATGTCGATTTGTGGGTCCTTGACATGAAAGCTTTTGAGGACCACTGCTCTAGCACATCACATTTTGATAGACAACACAGCTGGAAACCCTGTTTCCCCCGTTGCGTTGCGGGGAGGAGGAGACACTGAACCCCGATATAGATGCATGACTGCAACAGCAGGGGCATCAACTTTGTTTATTTTTCTTCCTTTTTTTTCAAAAGTCAGTAGAGAGTGACAGGCATAAGGGGGAGAGAGATGAGGGGAATGATGTGCAGCAAATGATCCTCCCAGCCCAGAAATCAAACGGCGGATTCGCTGTCAGGCATCAGAGCCGATGTATGCACTCCACTTTCTACTATCAGGTTGCCCCAAGCGTCAACTTTTTAAAAAGATAGTTTGTCATTAAAAAGGGTAGCACTGCTCTCTGTCCACACATTTCCTGTCTCTTTCTTCACATTGTACGTTTTATTTTCTATAACTTATGTTAGGGCATTTTCAATGTTCAATTTTGAGAAAACTGTCACTGACAAACCCATAATGATTGACTATTGACTTGTTACAAGTTACATGGAGCTCTCAGATTTGGACCATTTATTTATCTTTTCAAAGGGGGCATTGAGGTGCTTGGGTCAGTGCCAGGGTCAAATGTGGTTCCGTAGCACATATAGTTCACCGAACACAATTGGCCATGTTTGCAGGAGGGAAGCTGGGAGGCCATTCTTTATCGCTGCACTACCGACTCCTCTACAGGATGTTCAGGGTGCATTTTTTAGCACAGGTTCCTAATAGTCCACTAAAAGGAACGGGTTGTTCAAATGTGCTACAATGCTACGTCCTCCCATTGTAGCTCTTTGCTGGCAGGTGAGAATAAGTGGCAGGCGATTCCATGTGTATCAGAGAGGAGGCATGATGGTTTTAAGATTCCTCCATGTGTATCAGAGAGGAGGCATGATGGTTTTAAGATCCCATGTGTATCAGAGGAGGCATGTGGTTTTAAGATTCCATGTGTATCAGAGGAGGCATGTGGTTTTAAGATCCCATGTGTATCAGAGAGGAGGCATGTGGTTTTAAGATCCCATGTGTATCAGAGGAGGCATGTGGTTTTAAGATCCCATGTGTATCAGAGGAGGCATGTGGTTTTAAGATTCCATGTGCATCAGAGGAGGCATGTGGTTTTAAGATCCCATGTGTATCAGAGGAGGCATGTGGTTTTAAGATTCCATGTGTATCAGAGGAGGCATGTGGTTTTAAGATTCCATGTGTATCAGAGGAGGCATGTGGTTTTAAGATCCCATGTGTATCAGAGGAGGCATGTGGTTTTAAGATTCCATGTGTATCAGAGAGGAGGCATGTGGTTTTAAGATTCCATGTGTATCAGAGGAGGCATGTGGTTTTAAGATTCCATGTGTATCAGAGGAGGCATGTGGTTTTAAGATTCCATGTGTATCAGAGGAGGCATGATGGTTTTAAGATTCCATGTGTATCAGAGAGGAGGCATGTGGTTTTAAGATCCCATGTGTATCAGAGAGGAGGCATGTGGTTTTAAGATTCCATGTGTATCAGAGGAGGCATGTGGTTTTAAGATTCCATGTGTATCAGAGGAGGCATGTGGTTTTAAGATTCCATGTGTATCAGAGGAGGCATGTGGTTTTAAGATTCCATGTGTATCAGAGGAGGCATGTGGTTTTAAGATTCCATGTGTATCAGAGAGGAGGCATGTGGTTTTAAGATCCCATGTGTATCAGAGGAGGCATGATGGTTTTAAGATCCCGTGTGTATCAGAGAGGAGGCATGTGGTTTTAAGATTCCACGTGTATCAGAGGAGGCATGTGGTTTTAAGATTCCATGTGTATCAGAGGAGGCATGTGGTTTTAAGATTCCATGTGTATCAGAGGAGGCATGTGGTTTTAAGATTCCATGTGTATCAGAGGAGGCATGTGGTTTTAAGATCCCATGTGTATCAGAGGAGGCATGTGGTTTTAAGATCCCATGTGTATCAGAGAGGAGGCATGTGGTTTTAAGATCCCATGTGTATCAGAGGAGGCATGTGGTTTTAAGATTCCATGTGTATCAGAGGAGGCATGTGGTTTTAAGATCCCATGTGTATCAGAGGAGGCATGTGGTTTTAAGATTCCATGTGTATCAGAGAGGAGGCATGTGGTTTTAAGATTCCATGTGTATCAGAGGAGGCATGTGGTTTTAAGATTCCATGTGTATCAGAGGAGGCATGTGGTTTTAAGATTCCATGTGTATCAGATGAGGCATGTGGTTTTAAGATTCCATGTGTATCAGAGGAGGCATGTGGTTTTAAGATTCCATGTGTATCAGAGGAGGCATGTGGTTTTAAGATTCCATGTGTATCAGAGGAGGCATGTGGTTTTAAGATTCCATGTGTATCAGATGAGGCATGTGGTTTTAAGATTCCATGTGTATCAGAGAGGAGGCATGTGGTTTTAAGATTCCATGTGTATCAGAGGAGGCATGTGGTTTTAAGATTCCATGTGTATCAGAGAGGAGGCATGTGGTTTTAAGATCCCATGTGTATCAGAGAGGAGGCATGTGGTTTTAAGATCCCATGTGTATCAGAGAGGAGGCATGTGGTTTTAAGATTCCATGTGTATCAGAGGAGGCATGTGGTTTTAAGATCCCATGTGTATCAGAGGAGGCATGTGGTTTTAAGATTCCATGTGTATCAGAGGAGGCATGTGGTTTTAAGATTACACAAGTGTGTGGCGAAATCAGGAAAATGGCATAATGACAATAGTTTTGAGAAATGGGAAAAATGGGTCCGTGACCCACAGATGAGTCCTGACATAACCAACCACATCCCTATGGAGCTGTCAGCCAGAATCACAAATAAGTACAGTGTATCCACCCTGTTCCTTTGGCTAAGAGAGTGTTGCGCCATGTGTTAGCTCTGTGTTTGTGCAAACACTGTTTTCATTTTAACAAGTCGACAGTGTAGTCGAAGTCTGAATCTCCATGAAATTCACTCTGCCATTCAACCATGCCTCTCACCTTTTTGTCTACCCTGAATTTCCATGTTCTTTCACTTCACAAGTCTAAAATTGCAGCTCTTGTCAAAGATGGCCCCGGTCGAAGAGATTGCAGAGAATACAATAAATCATCAAATTTGGTGTAACAATGAAATCCCATATTAATTTGCTGTTTCAGCAGACTGTGGGTTTTTGAACTAATCCTGAATTATTCCTGGGAGTCTTTTTTTTCCTTTTCAACGGCTCCAATAGCAACATCAATTATATCGGCCTAAGCAGCCTTTGTTCTTTTAAACTGTCTCAGGGCTGTTTAATTCCGTCGTTGCATTCAGGGAACGCTGAGTGACCAACTGAGAACCAACCGAGTCCATCTAAGAATGCAGGCAGGCAGGCAGGCAGGCAGGCAGGCAGGCAGGCAGGCAGGCATGCAGGCAGGCAGGCAGGCATTCAGGCAGGCAGGCAGGCAGGCAGGCAGGCAGGCAGGCAGGCAGGCAGGCAGGCAGGCAGGCATGCAGGCAGGCAGGCAGGCAGGCAGGCAGGCACGCAGGCCAGGCACGCAGGCAGGCAGGCAGGCAGGCAGGCAGGCAGGCAGGCAGGCAGGCAGACAGACAGACAGACAGACAGACAGACAGACAGACAAATGGAGCAGAACCAGTCCATTATTTTTCAGAGCGCCAGCACACCAGAACTTAGGGATGGGAGGAGTTGCAGAAGGCGAGGCAGTGATACGCAGGGGAATACAAGTTTCATGGATGGATGGATAGATGAAAAGTTTAAACCAATGAATTATTGGTATACTCTCTGGTTCTCTTTTTTCCCATCTTAGAACAGCATTGTATATTTAGGCTTTTTTCGGTGGCCTGCCTTGAACTTGATGTATACTTGACTGTTCCTTGGTGTTGCACACCAAAAATAGCAGATCTACAAGCTCACATCATCGTCTGTTTTCCGTGCATGACACCACCATTTTTATCCCACAATTTGTGTAGCCCATTTTCTTTCCACCCAGTGTCAATCTGTCTAATGTAATCATGGGCGCTCGGCGACACTCCCTCTGCCAACCTGGGGAGAGCACCGGACTAACATGCCTTTTTCTTACACATGACTCACATCTCCAACACTACACTGTGGAAGTGTACGGTCCGGTTATACTGGACCAATTGAATGTTCACTGGTCCGTGAGGATATATATATGGGGACAGCATGTTCTCCTACGTTACTGACACCAACATTATACCACCTGTCTACTACATTTTAAACCAGCCATTTTTTTCTTCAACACACCAATGGGCTTTGTGTTAAGTGGCTCATTGTTGTGCCTCGCTCTGTTTAGCACACTGCTACTAATACCTTTCCTTTCATTTGCTCCTGTACTAAACCTCTCTCCCTATGTCCTCTCTCAGCCGACGCTTCAGCCGGAAACACGGCCGCTAACGCTAGGAAGCGCTTCACCTTGCAGGGACTGTCCAATAGGAGGTCTCTCCAAGCAGGTAACGCCTCAACGCCACCACCGTGCAGTGCTGCAGTCTTGATCATCGTTCAAAACCCTGTCTATATCATCATCATCATCATCATCATCATGTTCTTCTTTTCTTTTTTTCTACATTTTTATCCCACGATTTTGCAACCCATTTTTTACACCCAGTGTCAATTATCTAATGTATTCCTGGGCGCTACACTTCCTCTGCCAACCTGGGGAGGGCAGCGGACTGACCTCATGCTTCCTCCTATGCATGAGGAGTCCAAGCTGCTCATTTTCACCTGACAGGGGGTAGTTTCTCCGGCCGAATGTATCGCGTGGAAGGAACACGTTATTCCGACCAGTTCCTTTCCCCTCCATCAGGCGCCCCGGCTGGCCAGGGGGAGGTAGTTTTAGAGACCAGGATTACTGCATGTTTTTTGTGAGGGTACCTACCCTATGTAGGGGACACGGGAGAACATGCAAACTCCACACAGAAAGGCCCTTTCGCCAACCCTGCCTCGGGCACTGATGGCGCAGAGGAGAGAACACGCCCCCCCCCAGCGGGAATCGAACCCAGGACCTTCTAGCTGTGCCCCCATCATCATCATCTTCATCTCTACCATTGGCACCAGTGTTCTCACTGTCATCTTCCTCATCACCAACACCATCGTTATTGTGGTCGTCACCATGAACGTCATGGTTCTTCATCGTCATCATCATCATCGTCACTATCCGTGTCAGTCTTGTCGTCGTTGCAACATTGTTCAACACATTCACCATAGAATCACAGTATAGATCAATTATCCTCTGTCACGTTGAGAATGATTGCTGTCATCTCAACGCTCCTACAAAAAAAAAAGAAACCATTCTCATTTTGTTTTAAGTCGTTTTTTGGCCGGTGACTTTCACGTCTCCATCTCTTGGAAGCCGTGCTTCCTGCGGCAGTGTCTTCTTTCCTTTTTCCTCCACTACGTGGCGGTGCCGTTGTCATCGTGCTGCCCTCGCTGCGTTCCGGCGCCTCGGGCGGCTCACCCACATAAAGGCCAGGTCTCGTCTCCCGCCCTCCGCCTCCCCATTCAGGCCTTTATCTATTCTATGTATGTCAGTAATGTCTATTTGCGACCAATCCTCGCCACCGAACCTGCAATTTAGGAAAGAGACCGAACATTGAGAAGAGGTAAGACGGAGAGAGAGGGAGACAGAGAGAGAGAGAGGGGGGGGGGGGGGGGGGGGGGGGGTGATAGCTGCATGGGCTGGGGAACAGCAGGTCTAAATTCCCCAGCACAGTGCCGCGCTAAATGTCAGCCACTATAATATTCAAGCCATCTTGACATTTTGGAAGCGTATTAACATTTTTGGAGGAGGACCGTCCTTGATTCCAGACGCCACCTTATGTTGTAGTGGTCAGGGCAGTTTTCAAGCCAACGTGGAGCCTTAGTGAGACAATGAGAGAGCACCAGGGGTGGTGTGGGGGCATAGTTAGGCCTCGGGCACGGGGAAACATTGAGTTTTATTGTTTCATTTCATAATACAATGTGATGAATCACTGGCAAACACAACATTGTCTTTATCTGGAATAGAGCGTGACGTTATGCAGGAATGCCTACTGAGTGGCAAAAAACACTTTCTGGCCTTGACAGCCCATACATCCAAACAGAAAAGTCCTATCTGATTGTATTATACAACGTTAAACGACGTTAAAGTCACTTTGCCACTCACTTTGCCACTCGTTTTGCCATTCACTTTATGCATGCGCATACCCTCTATAAGCATACACATGCAAGTTGCATACTTGCAACTTGCAAGTATGCAACCTACAAGTTTCATTTTTGTCTTGAAAATCTTTCATTTTCAGCGAGCGACGTGACCATAATATTTATGACAATTTATACATTAGGTTGTAGAGCTGCGGACACACTCATATGAGCGTCTCCTTCACTGTCCCCCACCAGATGGAGATCAATGGCGGTCAATGGCAGGTGCCTTCGTCATGGCTGCCTGCCAAATAAATAAACTTCCCATTTAACAATGCTCCTCCGTGCGACACCGCCTCCTCCTCAGAGCTGCTTATGACCCAAATCGATGAGAGCGATACTTAGACTGTTAGATCGCTGGGGTATGGATTGGATTCAAGCACTACTCTGTCTAGGTTGGGCACTTGTGAAGTGAAGTTACACAAGTGTGACTTTTACAGAGAGAAAGTTGCTGACACATTCCTGTCCTCAACCAATAAGCTTCTCCTCTGAACATTGATTGATTCATTGTTGAGTTTCTTCTGGTTGCTAACTCTGCTCTTATATGCTCCGTGTGCCTGTCCTCACCCATCCCCTTGCCTCTCTCTCTCTCTCTCTCTCTCTCTCTCTCTCTCTCTCTCTCTCTCTCTCTCTCTCTCTCTCTCTCTCTCTCTCTCTCTCTCTCTCTCTCTCTCTCTCTCTCTGGGTCTCTCTCTCTCTCCTCCTATAAACACCTGCTGGCTACAGAACCTGCTGCTAAGGAAACGACAGTCTCGCGTCGCTTCTCTCTTGCCTCCTCTCTCACCTCCTCTTCCTCGTCCTCCTTTGCCACACGACGTGCAAAAGGTACCGGGGCGTCTCTGTCCTGCCCCCCCCCCCCCCCCCTCCCTTTGTCTTGTCTGTTGGTCTCTCTCTACCTCCGTCTGTTTGTCTACCCCTTCCTTCCTCTCACATTCTTCTATTAAGTTCATTGAGGATCTGTGCGCACGCACATGCACATGCACATGCACGCACGCACATGCACACGCACGCACATGCACACGCGCGCGCGCACACACACACACACACACACACACACACACACACACACACACACACATTTTCTCTGTCTTCATTTGGAACTTATGTAACGCGTAAAATTAGCCCGACATGGCCAGACTAATGTCACCTGCGTAGATAATAGTCTGGGATCTGTCTGTGTGGCACCATATTTGCATACTGGTTCCTGATTGGTCCCTCACCGCTCGGGAGGGAGTGTAATGTAATCCAATCACAACTCACAAGAGAATCCAATCACAAGAGCTTTTTTGCAATGGCAGATTTGTCTGCATGGTTTCCAGGTTAACGTAAAACAACCTTGAAATTGGTTTCTTAAACCAGAAAAAAAATCACAGGCTTAATTGATACTATTATTAGTCGAAAGACCATTTAAATGTAATCGTTTCACTATAGCTTTAATATAGATTTTTTTATTAGCAACACTGTCTCTGTAATGCTGTCTTTGGATGGCCATGCCAACAAAGAAATTAATTGAATTCAGGAGAGAGAGAGAGAGAGAGAGAGAGAGAGAGAGAGAGAGAGAGAGAGACACACAGACAGACAGACAGACAGACAGACAGACAGACAGACAGACAGACAGACAGACAGACAGACAGACAGACAGAGAGAAGCAATTTTCTCATTAAGTCCTCGTCATTTATTGACTTAAAATGTATGAGATGGGTTGAGGAAATCAAGTCTTTGCCGAAAAGCTAAACAATGTAACAGAAAGAAGAGAAAACACACACACACACACACACACACACACACACACACACACCGCTGAATAGACATGACTGTTCTCTTTAAAAGGCGGCAGCAGACGAAATAGGAATGTTGATAAGCTGACATTTTGGAACATGGGGTGACATTCAAAGCAAGTTCAATTCACTATCAGAATATATAGATGAAATGCTCAAGAAAGAAAGAAAGAAAGAAAGAGAAGGAATTAGAAGGACATATTAGTGAACACACTCTTTTATTTTTTCCTTTTGTTCCTTCTCTACCAACAGACCAAATGAAACTGAAAATGCATTGTTCCTATTTGTACCACCTGAGCCCTCCCCTCCGCACACACGCACGCACTCACTCACGCACGCACACACACACACACGGTCACACGCACACACTCTGAAAGACAGACATTTATACCATACACATTTGGTGAATGCCTTTATCTACAGCGACAGTCTCACACAAGTGTGATGCCATTTTGATAAGACCTTTTATCTCCCTAATATAAAGCCTTGGTGTACTCAACATGTCCGGGTTCACAATGGGGCTCTATGGGCTGGCAAGTATAGACTAAATGGGCATTTCATTGCTATTGTTGCTACAGTGCACTCACTGTGCTGCCTAAAACCCCCAAATAAACACATTGCTCCACTTGTCTGTGATGTATCCGTGCATACATATCTTTGGTTCTAAGCTTTTGTTTACTCGTTTCGTGATGCCTTTTGCCCCCCCTCCATTTTTCCACCCTTTTTCCTTGTTTTGTATCACATTTAGACGATACTGAACCGAACAATGATCTCTTAGGTGTTTTTAAGTTGCAATGCTGTTCATGTTTTCCTCTTTAAACGTTGTCTTCTGATGAACTAACTCACTAACGCTGATATATATATGTGGGTCCTTGCATGCATCTCCTTCAGCAGGTCCCCTGTCTTCTAGCGTTAAGCCCAAGAGACATGAGATAAAGAGTGATCCAACTCCCTTTGGTTATGAAGGTACAGAGGCATGCAGAGATATACAGTAATACAGTATATGATGCACAGACTCATTGCATGCTTGCTCGCTCGCTCGCCCTCCATTCTGTGGCTTGATCAATCCCGAGATGTGCTGTTTTGGTATAATGGTGATCATCAGTGTTGCTTGATAATGTTATTGCATGTACGGTATGTGTGTGTATTGCGAGTACACAGTATTGTGAATGTGAATGGCATGATGTGAGTGGGAGTGTGTAAGTTGTGTGAGCGTGCTCCTGTGTATGTTTGTGTATGTTGTACTATATCTGTAATGCATCAGCATTCAGCAGTGGTGTAAAGTTTTCTTATATTAGGTACGCCGAGCTCTTCTTTTGACCTATTCTGGGCGGGAACCCCTTTTGGTGTTTTAAGCATTATGTTATACTTTAGCTATTGAAAAATAGTATTTTTTCCACTACTGGCACTATATTTGTACATCAGCATTCAGCAATAAGCACGCAGTGTGTTTTCGATGTGTGTCTGTTGCCTGCTCTGTTGTGCTCTTGCTGTACACTAGGTAGTGTTCCGTCGTGTGACGTGATGTGCGTTTAGTGCAAACGTAGCATGAGTAACAAGGACCACGGGCTGCCTGTCAATTGTGGATTTTGACGTGTCTGTGTTGTTTGAGACGTGGGTTTTTGTTGTGTTTATTTGTGTTGCCGAATGCCGAGTTGAGTTGAGTTAGATCGTTATAACTCTCGGACTCCCTGGTTGATTTCATTTTTTTATATATTTTTTATAGTCGAGCTCTCTATGTGTCAGACTGAACTGCTCGAGTCAGTGTGGAATGCATTGTGGATTCGTTTCGCCGTCCCCCGATTGCCTGTTTGTTGTCGCTGATATGTAGAGATGATGTTGTAATGGTGGAGCGTTGCACCGATGAACAGAGTGTTGCTCTCGTCCCAGATACGTTGCGTGGTGCTATGGCCGCAGTGGCGAAACGTCAAAGCATCGCTAGTGCTACCCCTGCTGTTGTCGGCAGCAACGCTACTGTCCCAAGATCCACCTCCCAACCAGGTAACATCCAGGAGAGGAACCTCATTACAGACATTGATTGTCTATTTGGTGTCATCTTGTTTTTTTTTTCTTTCGTTTGCATGATTGTAAAATGAAATTGAAAGTTGGTGAGTTGAAGGAGCGTAATTTGATTGTTTGGCGTGTGGAATACGTCATAATAGCACAATCAGCTCTGTTTGATCTACGCTCTTCTTTGAAATTGTGTTCACTTTGCCTCGCCTTTTGGAAATCCACTCTGGTGTAAAGTGGCAGCCAGCCGTGTGCTGCTATAACTGTAGCAGCAAGCAATACTTCCAACATAATTCTATGATGTGCTTTGTCTTCCTCCAGGGTGGAGCCAGCGACGTCTACCTTCCATGGACACAGAGGACTTTGAGACCATCCCCTCCAGCGGCGAGGAGCTCTCCAACTCCTCGGAAGAGGAAGGCAGCAATAAGAATGTAGGTAACTCAGGTTAACAGTAGCAGTGCTGCATATTCCACTCCTGCTGGAAGGTTTTGTTCCAAACCCAAACTATAGGCCTATAAAAAGAGCAATAGTTTGATTTTATTTATGTTTATTTGACAGGGACAATACTTGTGTCAAGTTATAATATGTATAATGCGACCCAGTCCCTGGCTCGGCCTTTCTATACAAATATCTACCATAGCGGAAAAGTATGCAATTACACAAAGTACATGCAGCTTGTGGGCGCGGCTTATGTTGTTGAGAAAGTGGAGTGCTGAAGAGCATGTGTGAAGGTTTATCTATATTAAAACTATTAATTTAATGTAGTACAACCCCAAAAATATATTTCATATAACATTTAGGCAGAAAATATAATGTGTAAATTATATGGATATGTACTTGCCCAGACAATATTGCAAAATAAATGAGATATGGATAAATTAAATGGTAATAAAGGTTTAAGAGGTAAGTCTGATGAGCCAAGCCCCTAATTCCACATTGGAACCATGCCATGCCCCAATGCTTTTTTTATCAGTTTGTCAACATCTTTGTTGTCTTTTTAATGTGAAGCATATCGAGTTTTCTTTGTATATAAAAAAAAATGAAATTAACTTGATCTGATTTGACTTGATGGTTTGAGTTGATGGTTTGACTTGACCTGACCCAAACTGCACCACGTCCTCCGTGCTCGGCCATAAATCAAGGACCACCTCTAAAATGAGATGATGCATCTCTCAGGGGGCTGATATCCTCCCAAGACGAATTTCAAATCAAATAAAATGTCAAAGGAGAAGCCCTCCCTCTCTCCCACCAGCTCAACATCCATCCCCTGCTCCCTGTCCACTCATCCCTCGCTCCCCTCTTGTTCCAACTTAATCCATTCTGGGCGGGAACCCCTTTTTGGTGTTTTAAGCATTATGTTATACTTTAGCTATTGAAAAATAGCAGATCCACAAGCTCATAGCGCGGCACCGAGTGCCACGCTACGAGCTTGTAGGTCTGCTATTTTTGAAAAATCGTGAAAATGTGGTGCAAATCTTTGAATATATTTTAACTCAAATATTTGCTTCTGGGAGGGTCCCTGGAACAACATATTTTCAGATGGGGGTCGGCAGCCAATTACATATATTTTTTTTGGGGGGGGGGGAAACATGAGGTTTTTCAGAAAACTGTCAGGATTTAGAAGACACTTGTAGAATCGTCCTCGGGTCTAAATGAGTTACTGTAAATCCCTCGTCCAATCCCTCTGAAGGAAGAACCCTCTAGCAGCAGCAGTAATTATTTCCCAGCACCGCTCATCTCGTTAGCGCAGCGCGCTGACGACTTGACATTTAAAGGAACGAGGGAGGAGGAGGAAGCGGAGGAGAGGAGGATTACGGCGCGCTGCGAGTCTATTGGGCGCGTCAGGGTTTCCATCACCATTATAATCTGTGTGATGTATAGAGCTGGGGAGCACGCTTTTTAAGGGAGCAGGAGTATTAGACACACAACACACGTGCTGGCTCCAATGCACGCACACACACACACACACACACACACACACACACACACACACACACACACACACACACACACACACACACACTCAAAAGGGAGCAGGCATATTAGACACACAACACACGTTCTGGCTCCAACGTACACACACACGCGCACACACACACACACACACTCAAACTCTTTTCCCTCTTGGCAGGGTGACAGTGGTCGTTTCCGCGTGCAGCTGACCTACGAGTCTCGTGCGGCCAGGGACCTCTCCCTGGAGTCAGGTGATCTTGTGCAGTTCCTGGAAGAGGCGGAGAACGGACACTGGTGAGTTTCTATTGGCTGGGCAGCATTGCAGCGTTATAGAGGTCGATCAATCAACATGGCCCCATTGGCCCGCCCCACTCAGTACTCCCATGTCAGCCTATAGCGCTGCACTTCACAGTGGCAATTAAGCACGTTGACGTTTGCTCATTAGTCATACTTTGTTCAATAGGAACTGTGGGAATACTCGTATAGGTGTCTTGTTTATTCTTGCCATGCATTAGCCAGACTATTAGGGCTATTTAATTACCGTATTAAGGCTTTTTAGATTTCCTGACCGAAGTTAAGAATTAACACTAATAAATAGGCATGTAACGATTCACTCAACTCACGATACGATTCATATCACGATATGAGGTTCACGATACAATTTTTCACGATATTTTAAACTTTTTTATTTATTTTTATATATATATATCATTTATCTTCCCCCCCGAGCTTTTAAAAAAAAAATTCTTTAACTACATTGCAAAAAGAAATAGCATTACTTTTGAAACATAATTGCCTTCCTTGATGAGCATCAACGGCCACCATCACCTGGGCACAGTCACAGACACACACAGCTCCCCTGTATATGCCTCTATTACTGAAAGTGACTCATTTCTCTCCAAAAGCACTTGAATATGATGGAATATGACTAAAGCTCACATTTCACATCACACACCATAAACGAATATATATATCAGTATATTTTCATTGGAGATATACTGCTTGTTGTTCAAGCACAGCTTCCTAGCAATCCGAGCACAGTTTTACGCTGACTATAGGACCGATTCTGAGAAACTGTAGTTGGTGTATACTGGTAACAAGAAGACTCGCCCCGTTTCTGTTTTCCTCCCAGATTTTCCCCAATGTGAGGGGTGGGAGAGGCTGGACAGCAGACGGCTGGACTTTGAATTTCTCTAACTATAAACTTTCATGACAGCAGACAGCCGTACAAATATAATTTATGAAGTGAAGTCTGTTCACAGAAGTTGTTGTAGGATATGTGGGGATTATCTGACGAGGTACCATTTGAGTGTGCAAAACCTTACATATACTAAATAATACTAAATTGTTTATAGGGTCAATATAAGTAAAATAATATAGCCTTTCTACAGGAGTATCTTTTTATATTTTTCCAAAAAGAATACAAACAGCCAATAGCATATTACAAAGTTCCTCACTGGTGACAATTGGTGACAAAAACGGTCAAGCACCGGGTCGAGTCATTCCGGTATTCTGTATACTTGGTAGTGTTGGTTTGGAAGATTACACCAACATACTGTGAAAAACTGACACCATTGACGAGATATCTCATCATTTGACATCCATCGGTTCACTGCCATTGAGAAGATATACCTCTTCATTTCAGGGTTTTCATTGATTACGTTAGATCTTCGACCAAACGTATGAACGCTTCTAGCTTGCTAGGAAACCGATAAACCCGGAAATTAAAAGTTTGTCTACATCCACCTCAATGTAAATGGATTTATAAGAAAGCATATCCGATTCTCTTCCCAGGTTGCGTTTTTGGTCAAAAGGAGCTTTATTCACGGCCCATAACTGAGGAGCCGATGATCGTGGTTACAAAATGTATTTCAATTTCCGCGTGAAAGAAAAGACGATCGTCTGTCATTCAACACAGCGTGAAAAACCACCGGCAGTGTGGCGGAAGAAGAAGAATTCATTAATATCTGGCAGTAAATATTTAAATAGTATTATATTTAAGTATTCTTTTGTCCACCCAACTTCGTATACTATATTCTGCATTTATCCATTGATAGTTCAGCTTGTTAAATCCCATTTATTTGATTCTCACAGTTGGCCGTCTAATGAAGTGAAATGTGTCTCGCTCATCATCAGTAATAATGAGGGGGGGGCATCCAGACAGAACTGGTCTAATGTCTCATTTAATGTCATTCTAACATGGCATTGTTCTTGAGGAGTTGCTGTTTTTGTTGTTTGACGCGGTTTAAATTTATGTGTACATTTATAAAAATCTGTAAAATCTGTATCATTACGAGGAGTAACACCATTAATGCCCCAGCCACAATCACCCTCCATTAAAAAACGGAATAACCTCCATTAAAACTGGGTCACAGTCTATTCCCGTCACAGTGAGAAAGCTGTGGAAAACAAGGCCATGTCATTCCTTCAGTTCATTTACAGTGAATGAGGTATTAGGCTCTCAAAAGACAACAAACTAAACGGTACTGCAGTTGGGAAGTCCAAACAAGGTCAATTGGACACTTTAGTCCATGCCCGTAACTACTTGGAACACCTAATAAAATTCCAAATAGGCTCCCAGTTAAACACCTGCATAGGCTCTTTGAAATGCCTTAATCGTTCCATTGTGTAAACCTAAGATAACATTACCGTAATTTCCGGACTATAAGGCGCACCTGAATATAAGCCGCACCAGCCAAATTTTGGGAAAATCCCGTATACAAGCCGCACCGTTACGTTAGCTCAGAGCCTTAGATGGCTCTGCGTTAGCTGTAAAAATCCATAGATTAGCCGCACCGTTGTATAAACCGCATGGTTCAAATCATGGGTAAAAAGCCGCGGCTTATAGTCCGGAAATTACGGTATATATAATATATATAGTACTTTCTCTGCAGACCTACCATTTTCAAAGAGCACCATGACTGCGCCAGCTGTCATTCTGATAAATTATATACATGCAAGTTGCGCTGCGTTGATTAGCGGCATCCCTCTGTTGCACAGTCACACGCATGGCTGATGATCCACTGTAGACGCAAATCACTATTCCCGTGATGTTGGCTCTCTCACAGAGGAGGAACAGTGATTTTACCATGAAGCAGAAAGAACATAAAGCAAAACATTGTAATTTTTCACGTAGTTCACGTATCCCAACTTCTTCACTAAAGGATTGTAGTTACAGTACAGTATGACTTTACTTTATTTGTGTATTTAGACAGGACAGATTAATATTATTAATTCATAGGACATTATATGGATCCGATGTGTTAATGAACCTACATAATGTGTATTTATTTCCATAATGTAATTCACCGGATTTAGCAGTAATTCAAATTTTCAGCCACTGTCCCCACATAAAACAAAATACACAACATCATGTTCACAATGCAAGCCAGCCGGCAGGAGAAATACGCCATCAGATGCACATTGTCAGTGCACCGCGAGCCAGCTTAACAAAACCTTTTAACATTTAACCATTTGATGTGAATGCATCAAGATAGAACTCCCAGGCGTTCAAATTGCATCCTAAAACTTGAATGCATTTTTTTTTTTACATTCGATACTTGAGATAAGTTATTTAGCACGTACTTTATAACTTGAGCAGAATATGGAATAGAAGATGACAATTTGCCAAATGACAAATCTATCACGGCAGCTTCCACTTTGCCTTCCTCCACCGCTCTCTGTGGGCCTTGTGCATTTGCATTAACTTCCCTGGTTTACAGTCCATGTACAGTAGAGGCCGGCCCACATTAATCAGTGCAGCCTGAGAGGGGAAATTAGTATAACGAAATAACAACTCTGCTGCTCCCTCTCTCTCTCTCTCTCTCTCTCTCTCTCTCTCTCTGCAGCGATTAACCCATTTTGGGCAGGAACCCCTTTTGGTGTTTTAAGCATTATGTTATACTTTAGCTATATTGAAAAATAGCAGATCTACAAGTTCATAGCGCGGCACCGAGTGCCGCGCTATGAGCTTGTAGGTCTGCTATTTTAGAAAAATCGTGAAAATGTAGTGCAAATCTTAGTTTGAATATATATTCTTTCAGAGCGAACGTTTTTAACTCAAATCTTTGCTTCTGAGGTGTCCCTGGAACAACATATTTTCAGATGGGGGTCTGTGGCCAATTACATACATTTTTGGGGGTCCTTGACATGAAAATGCATGAGAACGACTGAGATAGAAACATGGATTTTACAAGAAAACTGTCAGGATTTAGAAGGCATTTGTAGAATCGTCCTCTGGTCTAAATAGGATAAAGGCTCAATCCCCCCCCCTCATTTGGGATTAGAATTTCATTCGCCATAACATTACCCTGATAAAGCGCTGGGAGATAATTATTAATGAAAGGAGGACATAAAGTGTGAAGAGAATGGTCTAAGTTCAATGAGAACACAATGCATTCGGATGAATGATAAATAGGTCTGTTTTATTCAACTCATTGCTCCTCCATCTCCCTCCCCGTCCTTCCATTCACTGCAATATTGGCTTGCTAGGAAAGCAGAGGCCTCTGGAAGCCATGAAGGCAGCTGAGAGAGAGAGGGAAACAAAAGGTGGAGAGAGAGAGAGAGAGAGAGAGAGAGAGAGAGAGTTTTGCTTTCATTCTCAGTGCATTTGGTGGTGACTAATACCCTGTGAGATAAGAGCTGCACTTTAAAAAAAATCCTTTGAATATCCTCATTTTTCATCAGCTCATACATATTTCATGTGTTAAAAAACTGTCTTCCATCATCTTCATCTATGGATTTTTTGGCACAAAATACCTCACTCACACTCATCTCCAGCCCACTGTCGCCCTCTTCCTCGCTTGAGCAAGATGAGGAATTCATAAGTTCTTTGTCTTTATTCATGTTTTTTGTCATAGATGGGAAGCGATATGTAGCCATATAGCACTTTGCATCCGCATTGGATACGGAAGAATTTTGCGCGTGTTTAAATTCAAATCAGGTGCCAAGTGTTATGTGATAGATCTCCTGGGCACTTGTGAATGGCCTGCTTATTTCCATGGTGTGCATCTGTGACGCCGCTGACAAATTTTCACATCCAAGTGTTGATTCGTCTGCTAACACATCGCTCCCAAGAGCACGCTCCACCTAGGAAGTGTTTGTTTCACACCCATTACATACACTCTATCACACATACACGTGCGCACGCGCGCACGCATGCACTCACACACGCACACACAGACAGACACATAAAACGCGCTGTCCCTGGCTGTTCCCGTCTGCTGTGGGGCTTGCCGCTGGCAATTTACTGAATATTTGCATCAGGGCCCCAGAAGGCTTCAGCACATGCACCAGTGTCCTGCCAACAGAATACATCAGAATATGACTTCAGTGTCTGGCAAAAAAAAGTTTTTTATCTCCACAAAGCCAACTTCTTAAGGAACTGAGAAGAAGAGGTTTTTCTTTTAGATGGAAACCTCCCCACCCAGCGAACTGAATAGCTTCAATTGAAATTTTCAATAGTCTGGCTTCAGTCCAGGGCTGTGTGTGTGTGTGTGTGTGTGTGTGTGTGTGTGTGTGTGTGTGTGTGTGTGTGTGTGTGTGTGTGTGTGTGTGTGTGTGTGTGTGTGTGTGTGTGTGTGTGTGTGTGTGTGTGCGTGTGCGACTGTGCGTGTGCGTTTTTCTGCCAACTTCGATCCAGTTCTGCTAAATGACTTGTGCCAGTTGAGAAAATGCCTCTCTGCTCCTCACTAGAGAACTAGAAACGTCTGAAGTTGAATCGTGAGAGTTGATGAGAAACAATAGACTGATTATCCGTGATATTGCAAGCTGTCGCACCAGAATAAAGTACATAATTTACACTTGCCATCGTCAGGTCCTGATTATAAAAAGTATGGTGGGTGTGTGAACTGTGAAGTACGTCAGCGTTAGGCCTCATTCACACATATCAAACACCAATCAAGCAGGTGTTTGGTCGTTTTTTTGGGCCACCACAATGCTTTTCCAATGGGCAACAGGCTTCGTACACACATAAAGAATAACTGTGCTGTGCTCTGCCTGTGTTTCATGGCCGCCCCAATGCTTTTCCAATGGAAGTCATGTGGTTTGACCAAACACTTGATTGCCCCCCTCCCCCCATCACACACAACTGTTTGGTCAAACCACGTGACTTCCATTGGAAAAGCATTGAGGCGGCCATGAAACACAGACAGCACAGACCATGTTCGTCTGATATGTGTGTACGAAGCCACATGGTTTGACCAAACATTTTTGTTTGATGAGGGGGAGGCGCAGAACACCACCAGCAATCAGCAATCAAACACAAATGTTAGATCAAACCATGTGACTCCCATTGGAAAAGCATTGTGGTGGCCCAAAAAAGCAAAAAAACTACCAAACATTTCTTGATTGGTGTTTGATACGTGTGAATGAGGCCTTACTCTTATGCCTGGATGTTTTTTTTGTTTTTGTTTTTCAGACGGCAGTCAGCAGGTTAGATAAGAACTTTAAATGTATTCTGTTTGGGGTAGTTTAGAAAATTGCTTGTTAAGAATTTCAATTTGCAAGACGACTCAATAATGACATGACCAAAACAGGGAAGCCGGGTAGAAAGGGGTTTACATTTACACAATAATGTTATGAATTTAACTTTTTTTAATAAGCTATTTTATTTATTTATACATTTTCGTCTCTCCTTTTCACTTGGTCTCCCTTGCATCCTCTTCTTTCAAAACCACAGCCTTAGATAAATAAGAATTTTCAATAGAGCACCGAAGTCTGACGTCACTTTCAGTGAGTGCGCCAGTCCACAGGTTCGTGTATTTTTTATTTGCATTGAAATAATAGGGGGATTTTAGGTCGCTTCATATACGAACTGTGTTTGAAAAATAAACCGATCATCCCGGCCTTTCTGTCAGGGGGGTGGCTGTGTGCCGTTAATGATGTCCATTCATATTTGATACAGCCAGTTTCTGAGAAAATAGAATGAATGTGGCAAAAGCCTTGAAACTACAAGGGTATGAAAGCAATATCGCTGCTAATATACATCACGCCCAGCTGTCAACACCTTGCGTTCCTGGTTCCTGAGATTCCTCGTTGACGTAAGCTCAGCTGGCAGTGATTCGACTCGACTAGTAACCATGAAACATTAAATATCAATAGAAGGAAAATAAATGAATTAACGTGTCAGTTTCTGTTGTGCGACGGGCAGCTGCAGCCACCCCACCCCACCAAATGTAGTCTCTGGTTTGTTTGACTCATTTCTAGCGCTTATTGTGTTACTCTTTGGGTATATTTGTACATTTCCACCTTCAGTCGATGCTTCATAACCATATGAGTGAAAAGGCCGGGATGATCGGTTTATTTCTCAAACACCGTTCTTATATGAAGAGATCTAAAATCCCCCTATATGGCGATTTCAATGCAAATAAAAAGTACACGAACCTGTGGACTGGCGCCGTCTACTGACAGTGACGTCAGGACTTCGGTGCTCTATACATACTCACACTCCTATCAATTATTTGTTTGAATTGTAACGGCTTTAGGAAACCCATCATTTCATGACAAATAAAGCAGAGACGAGAGTGTGTGCGAGAACCTGAACTCTGTCTCATAATAAGCACATTGAGTTTGGTCGCACTCGCATCATGTATACTGTACATGCATTTCTGTCTCATTCTCTACACTAGCGGTATTAAGGACCCTCCAAAACGATGTTGTTTCATTTCATGTATGTTCTAGGCTAGTCAAGAACCTATTAACAGAGGAGACAGGGCTGGTCCCGCCCACTATACTGCAGACAGCATCTGAAGGAGGTCACTCTTTAAGTAACAACACTGGTATTCCTCACTAACCACTGTCTGGCAGCCTTGCTACCGCGCACTCACTCTCACAACCACCGCTCCCTCCCTCACTCATCTCGCTCACTCAGGTTTATGCTTTGGTGGCAAACGTCTTTTGCGGCACGTAGTAAAAAAAAAAGACAAAACACCGTATTTTCAACTGTTTCCGTGACACCGTTGAAAATAGTCCTATAGTAACGTGTCTGTCGCATGAAACTTTTGCCGATATATATATATATAAATCGTCCTCAACTTCGTTTGCGCTTTTCCTCATGGCAGTTGGGCTGGGGGCCGCGGAGGGATTAGGTGGACCTGCTGCTTGGGGAGCGAGGGAGTGGGGTTGGATGGATTCGACTGGATGGAAGGATAGAGCGGGTGGGACTGGAAAAGCTTTTGGCTGTGGAGTTGAATAAGCAGAGCATGATGTCACTCACTGCAGCAGCACGATCACCTCCTAGCTCCCAGCCTTGTTCCTCCGTCTCCTCTTTTCTCTCTCTCTCTCTCTCTCTCTCTCTCACTCACTCTCTCTCTCTCTCTCACTCCTCCATACTGTTCTCGCGCTTTAATGTTTCACTCCAGCCACCCTGTATTTTCTGATCCCTCTCTGCTTAATCTCCTCATTTCCACATCAGCTTGAAAGCTGGTCCTTGGAAGTGTTTATTCACAGCCTAGGCTTCTTATTTTTTTTATTATGGAGCTCTGTTCCTCTGTAATACTAGTAGTATCTTTATTTATTTATCCCTTTCTTTCCTCCTAACTTAATCTCCTTTTTCTTTTTCTTCTTTCTCTTTATTGTCCCCGTCTTACTCTTTCTCCTTTTCACCCTCCCTTTCTCTCCCTCTCTAAGATGTTTTCATGTTAAAGAGGGGCAGAGTTCCATGCATTGGCAGTTGACTGCAATATTTTGGCTAAGTGGAATCCATTTACAAACAGCCCCTTTACCTTTCACTTTTGATTGCCCGAGTCTGCCTTTCGCTATAATTCTTTATGCACTCCACTGACTGATATTGATGCAGATATTGAATGTCTCACTATTATGTGCCCTTGTTTTACACTCCTATTAAAGCTGCATTGTTTGGTCTGTGTTGTTTTATTGGCATTGCAGCCAGGCTGTGCAACCCCACCTTAAACACACTATTTGAATGCCACAGTTTGCCTGTATCTCTTCATGCCCATTTGCTTGGCAACCATATATTACTTGTATTGCTAGGTACTAATTAGAGTTTGTTATAGACTCTGACGTGTCTTATTTTTTGTTGCAGATATCTTCAGTGATTTGTGTACAGCAGCGCTGTCAGATTCAGATGACAATGAAGCCAGCACCTGGGGTGATGTGTCTCAAGACAGCAGATAAACATGGATGCTATTGTAGATAACTGAGTTGGAAGACAAACATGGTTGACTATGGTTTTTCCACTGTATTTCTTTATTTAACTGTAAACATGGACAACTATTGGAGTGTTCTTTTTACTCTAATGGTCCATGTTGGACTTCAACGTTGTGGACTATTGTTTTTCTACTGGACTACAAACAAAGCCAACTTTGATAGTTTTCCAACACTACCCTTTCTCAATGGACTGCAAACACGGTTGACTGTTGTTTTCAACTGCAGTTTTTCACAACTGATATGTTTTAGCTTTTCTACGGACCCTCTGGAAAATGCTGGAACCCAAACATGCTTGAATTCCACAGTGGGAAAGCCATATATGATTCAATCAAAGAACTACAAGTACCAACCAGCTATGGATTATTAGCACGGAGAAATGGCACTTAATCAGACACGGGCGTATAGGAAGATCTTCCGATCCCACGTGTGATTAATTCAGTTTATTCAAAGGAGTACACATGCTATGCCTGAGTGGCTACGTTCTATGCCTGAAGAGATCAGATGGTGTCTGAGTCGGATAACACTAAATGCACACATCCTATCTGTACCGGTAGGGAACTAGGCCTCAGCGAGGTGCCTTTTGATGCTGCTAAGACGAGATGTGTGTTTCTGCCCTGGCCTGCTTCAGCTGCTGACGACTTTAACCCATTCTGACCGGGCACCCATTTTGGTGTTGGCATCATGTTATGCTTTAGCTATTGAAAAATAGCAGATCTACAAGCTCATATCGCGCCACCGAGTGGCGCGATACGAGCTTGTAGGTCTGCTATTTTTGAAAAATCGAAGACACTTTTAGAATCTGATCTCAGGTCAGAATGGGTTAATAATGAAACTGTCAGGATGTAATAGACATTTTTAGAATCTGATCTCAGGTCAGAATGGGTTAAGACTACTGACGATTCAAAATGACTTGATAGACACTGATTGTCATGCCACTGACGAGGTCTCTCACGAGCCCTGTCAGAACGCCATACGTACCTCACATAGTTACCAACGTAACACCTGTTCTCAGAACCCAGGGGGTATATGTCACCAATACAGATACCGCTAATTATATCAGAAGTGTTACCATTTTATATGCAGAGGTCTAAAAATTAGCTGAAAGATGAGTTTTGCTTTCACGCCGGTAATTTTATTTTACAAGAACAAAACACCATGTGGTTCCTTTTGCTGCACGTTCGTTCACAACCGCTCAGTGAGCTCTCCTGAATGGAGAGGCGGAAAGGTTGTATCCCTGAACACACACAAACACGCCCGTCTTAATTACTTATACTCTAATAACACCTGACAAGATCACAGCAGAACTACTATGCAACTGATTTATTATACAAACATATATACGGTCTAGAGTGTATAGGCATGTTGCAAAGGCTCTTTTCCCCTTTTGGCATTTGCAGTTAAACTATAATATTCAGGATCCACGTTCATCTATGAATACAGTATTGTGGTAGCTGTATACCGGTCCTGATGATTGGTCTCCATCAAGTCAACCTGATCCTATAGTTTATTGTTCTTTGTCGCAACTGACTGACAGACAGATATGTCACACTGATTGTATTTTGACCTTGAAACCCACGTGTAAAGCTTAGTTTATATAATCCATCACACGGTATGGCTTGCTGATGTGATGCATTTGTTAGCTTGAACAAGTGACTGTCGTACTACATACTCCTACTGTAGGCTAGGGCCATCCTGCTGAATCCAAAGTAGTGGCTGAGTTCTTTAAGAAACATGTAATCTGATTGATTGTGAACAGGGAGACGTTTCCACTCCAACCAAAAAGACCCTAAACCAGTGGTGAGGTTGTAGAGATATTAGAAAAAGAAGCTACTGTAGCACATTTTGTCATTAGAAAATGTCAATTGAGCAAACAAACCATTTCTTTCATGAGTCATATTTATGTAGGCCTAGTCTTGATATCAGACATTATGTTTAAAAAGGGTTAGGGAGCTGTTTCATATGTGATGAGGGGGTGTTTTTTTTCAACACCAACTCAGCTGATTTTTTCTTTTGTGAACAGAATTGTTTTCACACTTTTTGTGAGAGGAAATTATAATGAAAGGTTCTTCAGATCATGGGTTCTTGATGATCAGAAGGGAGGGAAAGGAGGAAGAAGAGATCAATTCAAATGAATATGTTGCATAACGACACCATTTCTATGTGACATTATTGTCAGTATTTTAGAACGATCGGCCATGTAAAGATCCATTCCTGAATGACTGCTGTGTTGTGTATATCTTTTGCATATTTACATATTTCTTTTTTTACATGTGCCTCTTTTCTGTGCATTGCACCTTATTTTCGAAGGCAGGTCAAATGATAAGAAACATCAGTCATGTTCCATTTGTAGCGTTTTAGGTTACACGTCTTTTTCTGCAATTACACTGTAATGAGACAACTTACTAGTTTGCTACTCGGAAAGCTTTCCATCGCCAGATCCTGATAGCATTGGTCAGATCACCACTTTCAAACTGGCGTCTCTAATAATTTTTCTTTTCGCAGAAATGTGCAATAATTAATAACATAACACTTTTACAAGCACACAAACAATGTGAGCTTGTAGATTGGCTGTTTTCATGACACATACAGTACACAATGTTTAAAACAGGGCTTAAATGGTTGCTATTCGAGCAAATCAAGTGCCCTGTTTCTGCTGTTTCTCTCTTTGTATACTAGTATGAGCTTCACCAAACGATTAATGATTTGCCGATCATATCAATGTGTACTTTCACTTTAATTTAAATTGCCCGTATCAGAAGACAGCAGTCTCCTAAATAACACACATTGACGTTTCTCATTTGAACTGCAATGACACATTGAGCATTTAACATGTTGTATATTTTGTGTATCTTATTGGAAATGAAAGTCAGATTGTATCTTTGTAAAGACAGTTCTATTGCATCATAATGCATTTTTAATCATCCATTGTTTCATATTATAGAATGTATACTATTAAGTGTGTATAAACTACAGTATATCATTGTAATGTACATATTTATAAGAGTTCACCTTCTTTAATTGTGATAATATGCATTCATAAACTGATTTTCTTTTTTAAATATATCATTTGACACTGTTTTCCCATCTTAAAAAAGCATGAATATTTCAGATTGCATACAGGCATACTTTAGTTTGAGTAAAAGGTCCTCATTTAGCAGAATTATATGACCTTATTTCTCAAACTCAGGGCTGGGGGACAGCCATGTCAGTCCATAGAATAATGATGTATGGTCCATACTTATCTCCTCAACAAATAGAATATCCTACTACTAGTGTTCTTTGATATTCTAATGTATAACAAGACAGAAGAGATCACAAATCAAAGTCGTGAATGTTGAACGTCTGCAAGATGGCAAGAAAACATTGTCAATTTTGCCATCAGCTGAAAACCGAGATTGGACCCTCAGCATTATAGGCTCAGAGCTACAGACAGGCTTGGAGACTGAGAAAAAACTAAAGCAAAACACAAAGTGATCTTTGTTTCACCACCTTGCTGTGTTCTATATCTCACAGACATGCCCTGTGTCAAGAATAGGAAGGGCGTTCAAACGAGACGTTATTAAAGTCTGCGCCAGCAGGCGGTGAATTCACACGCTGCCACTGAGCTCCCCTCGCCACAACCACCCCCTGCATCCCAGCCTCGCCGTGCCACAGCTAGTTTTATGATGATTTAAGGCTGTATTAAAATGAAATGTAATTATTTGAAAGAGAGATGGGGGAGGGGGAAAAACAGACTGTATTCTTCACTGCTGCTTTTTTTTCCTCCCGTGGACAAGGCCATCAAAGTGATGAGTGTAAATGACTTCCTGCATTCGAGTATGTGATGAAATACATGCATTTTGAAAGGCCTTGGCGTATTTCTGGTGTTATGTTAGTGATCTATGGCTGCTCACTGCTCAGGTATGGTGGAGCTGTGCCGCTGCATCATAATTCCAACCACTTCTGCTATACTCCTTCAAAGGGAAGGAACAGGCTATTAATGTTAGACTTAAAGCATATTCACTCTGTCTGTGACTGGTGCTAACTTTTTTATCTGCTTCTCTCTGTGCCCAGATGAAATCATAATTTAAAGACAGGAAATGTGTGTTATAAAGTTTTAAATGCTCCAGATTGGTTCTCCACTGCCTCAGACATCAGTGACACAGATGAATATAAGCAAACTTTTTTATTAAATTAAAGATGTCTTATTTATAGAGTTGCTGACTGAACAGTACTCCTCATTTTTTTAGGACCAGCTTCTCTGGCTCATAATTTAACCATGACCAGGGTCTTTCAATTACACCTGCCATTAAATTGTACTTTTCCAGTACAGATTTGATTGAATACGTTTTTTAGTTTTTTAAACTAAGTAATACCGAAGTTTCATACTTTCAAAGACAAATTGCCTCCCATGATCTAGTCTGACAGCCAGGTGCACATTTATGCTGGTAAAGATGTAGGGCTAGGCCTATGTGCATTCCTGTAATATTTTCTATTATTTTAGGTCTGTGGCATAAATAGGAATTTGATAAAAATGTCCATCACAGGCCAGCATGGTTTTCTCCCCATGAGTTTGAACTGCCAGCTTGATTCAACTCTGAAACGCCAAGCTGGCAGAGGTTGCCAGTGCCACACATACTGTATTACTACTGATGGAGATTTGAACAAGATATCCTCAGAGGCTGAGGACCCAATCACATCCCCGGTAATGTGTTCTGTCATTGTTTCCATCACACCTCTGACCACCTCCGCTGCACCCTGGCCTATACTGCCACTGAATTTAAGCTCTCCTGCCAAACACACAGGGGGAAAGGAAAGTGGAAGTATCGTTTAAGCCTTTTAAGACCAGATTCTACAAATGTCTTCCGAATCAGTTTATTTCTGAGAAACCTATGTTTCCATGTCAGCTGTTCTCAATGTATTTCATCTCAAGGACCCCGAGAATGAAATGTATTTGGCCGCCGACTCCCATCTGAAATTATGTTGTTCCAGGGACCCCCCCAGAAGCTAATATTTGAGTTAAAAACGTTTGCTGTGAAAAAATATATATTCAAAGATTTGCACTCATTTTCACGATTTTTCAAAAATAGCAGATCCACAAGCTATATGAGCTTGTAGATCTGCTATTTTTCAAAAAAAAATTAACAGCTAAAATTTTAAATAATGGTTAAAGTGGTTAAAAGCTAAGGTGACACAGATGCGTCCTCAGGTCTAAATGGGTTAACATCACATCAAGTGGGAGATATCCACTTTGACTTTGTTTCTGTGCCATCTCGTACTCTTGGTGGCAGTTCTTACTTCCATCAGTGGACTGAACCGTCCTCTCTAGTTCCAGGCGTAAGTGAGTGCCAGACGGACACCTTGCTGCCCAAGCTGCAGCCCACAGCTATACTGCTGCTACAGTGAGCGATGGACACGGACATGGCCAGAAAGTCTCATTCAACGTTGATGTCACAAATGGTCAGTCAGTGTCAATATAAGACATTTCCAGTTCCTAAGGGGCTTTATGAACCCGAATGAGGTCACACTTACATCAAATGTAACTGGACCAGCTGGGCTAACTGAACACCAGAATTAGCATAGTATGATAAATCAAAACAGGCACACGCACGCACGCACGCACACACACACACACACACACACACACACACACACACACACACACTTGCTTTCATATACAGCATATCAAATCTACTAGTCTGAGAACATTTCTAAGACGCTGTACATTAGTTCTGATCCTATGTGATGTTAGTGTCTGTGACAATGACTTCATTTAGTTTCCATACAGCCGTTAAGAGTTCTTCACTTGAAAGATTAATACAATCTACTTAGTGTGTAGACTATACAGTAGATCCCTGAACATGCCACCATATATGGTCACGCCTCATGACATCATGCCTCCATATATGGTCACATCTCGTGACATCACGCCTATCGTGACACATCACGCCACCATATATGGTCACGCCTCGTTACATCATGCCTCCATATATGGTCACATCTCGTGACATCACGCCTATCGTGACACATCACACCATCATATATGGCCATCTCCATAATGAAGATCACGACACTGATCTCATCTAACCCTGGACTTCTAGAGTTTGAATGGACAGGTATCAGTCAAAATGGAGACATCGAAGTAAGGATCAACATATGGAATGTCAGAACAGGTCAGCTCCATATATGGAGATCTAAGGGTTTGAGATTTGAGGTCAGATGTAGAGTTGCTGGCCGGCTCCATATATGCAGATCTATATGATGAGGTCTGGCCATATATGGAGTGTGTCTTGAGTGTACAGGGTTTGATGAGGTCAGATCAACATATGGAATGTATGTCACTCAGAACAGCGGGCACGTCTAGAATCAGTCAAGGTATCTGTCAAAAGGGAGACATTGAAGAGGAAGGACAGGTGGGGAGGGATCAACATATGGAATATCAGAACAGGTCATATCCATATGGAGATGATATCTAAGGGTTTGAGGTCAGATGTAGAGTTGCTGGCCCGTTCCATATATGCAGATCTAGGTGATGATCCAGTCTTCTACATGTATGGGCTATCCAGGGTTTGATGAGGTCACTGTTGTGATCTTCATATATTGTGTTCTGACATTCCATATGTTGATCTGACCTCTTCAAACCCTGTGCACTCAACACACGGTCCATACATGGCCAGTACAGAATTCATTCCATATGTTGATCTGACGCTCCCATGCCAAAGTGCCAGTGCTCTCCCAGCAGTCTGCTGTCACCCACACCTTGTTAATAAAAATAATAATAAATAATAATAATACAATATATATATATATATATATATATATATATATATATATATATATAAAACATTACTTTCATCTCAGACATAGTTTGAGATGACATGAATAATCATAGTGATTGTATTGTTTATGTACCACTTGAAAATACTTTATTCCCTGCTCCTTCACTGAAATAAAGTTCCTTACTAGGCCTACTTTTTTAAATGTATGTATTATTATTATTAGGCTATATGGGTCTTGGTCTATTAAATCATTCTTCAACTCTCTTTCTTTCTTCTTTGCCTGGCATGTTATTAATGTTTATGCATCGTGGTTTGAATAAACCGACCAATCAGAGCGAAGTGTGGCGCTTCCGTGGAACGTTCCGTCCAATCAGAGCGCAGCTGGCGTTGTTCGCTTTGCTTTTTGAATTCAGATGGAGAGACATACAGGCTGAAGTGAAGAAGACATTGAGGTATGCCGAGAACAAGCAAACCAGCTGTCAACAAAACATATCTTTTTATTTCGAACGTCAGATTTAGCCTTAGAGTTTCTACTCTAAGGTTTTAGCGGATACATACATCGTACATTGACGGAAAGCGTCGAGCGTTCGAGTAAGTTCGAAAGCGAACGGATTACAGGAACTTTCTGGCTAATAATTAGCTCATTGTTGGCTAGGTAGCTAGCTGGACAGCTAGCTGACCAACCACCAGATCGAGTAGCTCTAATAATAAATAAATAGGTTTTGATATACCATCTATCTACCGGGTCATCAAAACACTCTGGTAAGTTTGTGTTTTATTTAAGTTATGGCCGGGCGGTGGCAATGAATGAATGAATGCAGCATTGGAACCAGCCAGTCAGAGTAACATTAGCAGCTCAGGGCTAACGTGGTTAACGTTTTACACATCAGACGGAACGGAACGTAGATCTTACACAACTAAACCATTATTGGAATTCGACCAACACCAACTTGGTTGTATTAATTTATGTAGCAGCAAACACTGTTAAATACCAAATTACCCTTTGATGAATTGAACAAGGTGGACCCTCTTGTCAACAAGTGTAATGCTTTATTGGGTCGTCCACTCACAGTTAACAGTCTTTGTATTGAGTTGTGATTCAAATGTACTGTAATTCTGCAAACTGTTAATAAATATTTCAATCAAGTATTTCGCAACGAACACCCGAACGAACGTTAGGATTTATTGCTGCTATAACAAACCTGTTGCACAGGCTGGCTGGGTCGGGTAAGCAGGGCCAGCTATGAGGTAATCTATTTTGAAGGTTCGTTTTGTGTTGTTGTATTGTTAGGGTGAAATAAAACGCCTGGAGTGACAGTGAACAGGACAAGTAGAATCCAGCTACAATGCAGCCACAATCATGTTGAGCTCTCCCAAAGTTGGAACAGAGTACTGCCTGACTGACTGTCCCTGGTACACAACAGAACACAACTCCACACACCGAACTGCAGTTTAAACGCAACACTGCATAATACACACTCCACATTTGGGACGTTTCTATCCCCTGAGTAATTCGAAATATCAAGCAGCACGTATTTCAATAAAATATCAACATCTGGAAATTTATTATTGCTCTTTTTGATATTGCCCAAGATCAAATCTGAATCCCCCCTGACTATGTTTTTTCCCCCTTATTCCCTCCTCTATGATGATTTTCCTGTTTTTGGCTATGTATATTTCTCTAAATGTCATGATGAATTGAACAAGGTGGACCCTCTTGTAAACAAGTGTAATGCTTTATTTGGTCGTCCACTCACAGTTGACAGTTTTTGTATTGTATTGTTAATCAATCAATCAATCCCTGTGGTGCAGAATAGCTGTGGTCCATGGGAGGAGAACGCCTTCTAAAGCTATGGACCAGAGCTAGGTGTAGATTCTGTAGAATATTTTCTGTTGGAGGAAAATTCAATACCGTACACAGACCTGTATAAGACATAAAAGTAAATCCTGGTGGTGTTATATTGTGTGTGTAGTTGTACATGTCTTTCCAATTAGCACGGTTATAGTAACTGCTAGATTGGATTTTAGCATGACTTTCACGCTAGAGAAAATGGAAAATGTATTCAGGCTTAAACTGTTAACTGCACCATGTTGGGATCTTTTGCTTGCCTGCTTTTTGATTTACCTACAGGCAGGGGCATTGAAAGTTTAGTTAAACATTGAATTAATTGACTACCGTATGCATATTGTGCAGCTTTGGCAAAGTTTTGTTTCTGTTTAGTCTGCAAAAAAAATCTAATTCTTTCCACTTGATTTGTCAGACTCGGGCCACATTTCTGTTTTTATTTGTCATGCAAAGTTATTTTTCTCGCCTCCGGTTCGACAGTTTTCCTCTCCGTTCCTCTCTCACTCCTTCTTCTCTCTGTTGTTGTGATGCTTTCTTACTCCTTTCTCTGCCTTATGCTGTGCTCCGTGTCTTTCCCTCTAACTTTTGATAGTTTGGACAGTTTGGTGCCTTCCTTTGGTCCCTGTCATGGCTGACAGCAGCATAGTGACTTTGGGGACAGCTCAGAGTCTGCTGGTGGATTCCTCGGTCTACGACTCAAACTATGCTGAAACCACCAAGGACCAAGTGTTTCTGGGCCTGGCAACTGAGGACAATGAAGGTTAGCTTGTTGGCCTTGTTACTTATTTCTCTCCCTCTGCCCTAATTTTATCCATTTATTTTTCTTTCATGAAAAACAGTATATGTTTATGAATGAATGAATACACAGTAGCAGTAGTGTGCAAACAAACATTTGTCTTGCCTTGCCATTTGTCTTGCCGCTTGTCTTTCACGTTTTGTTTATGCTCACGCCGAAGCTCCACTGGAGCCACCGGGTGTCCCGTCAGCGTTAAGGCAGAGAATGTTTTTAATCAATGAAGGGTGCGTCATCGCTCTCCTACAGGCTGTTTCCTGCCCTTACTAGTCTGACACTTGATGGAATTCTTTATTAGACATTCACACGTTTGGACTAAAAGGATAACACAAAGTCCACTCAACCTGAACTTTCAGTTTGAATGTTTAAATGGGAAGGGCAGGTGGTGGCCACATGAGCAGCAGCAAAGTCTCATAATGACCGAATATTGATGCATTTTGACTATAATTGATGTTAGGTAATTATGTCAAATTGTCTATCTCGTCACATTGGCTGGTGGTAGCCAGCTTTTCTTAATAAGTCAGACTTACTTAAACTAGAAATATTCTTTTCTTATATCCTGAATCCACCAGAGGGGAAGCTAATTTCACAGCCTCTTTATTTACCACTCCAGCCAACCAGCCACCAGCCTCCTCTTTCTCTCTGCTCCTAGCCTCGGTCCCAGGCTTACTTATCCGCAAAAAGAAAAGCCTGGTCACAGCGTAAGGCAGAGAAGCTATCGGCGGATGTATTTCCCCCGGATACGATATTTTCCCGACCAATCACAACACTTGTTTCATTCGCGTAGAATGTAAACTGATTTGTAAACCATCAATGTCATTTCCTTGGGCGATACTTCCGCTAAAATCCCGCAACTTCCGCCGCAACAAATGTGCTCTGCTCCTCTCCTCCCCGTTCCATCCTCAACGTTTTCTGACCGTCTCCTAGTCCTCCTAGATACTTCAATCAGTGCTAACAGGCCTATTGACTGGCCCAATATACCTCAGGCTGTCCAACAAAGGAGAGCCTGATCTCTCGTTTTGTTAATCACTTTCACATTATCATTCACTACACCTCACCTGTGGTTCTCAAAGGGGAGTTCTAGGGGGTTCCCAGCAAAATCAGTCAAATTAGATCAAAATCAGTCCAGCGGCATTAAACGTTTTAACCCTATAATTTTATACTTGTTCAAGTTGGTCTATTTGAAAATAGACAATGTATAAACTCACAACAACATAGATCTCTTATGGGGGTGCCTGACACCGCATTGTTTCAAAAGGGGGTCTGTGGCCAATAGCATAAATTTGGGGGTCCTGTTTGAGAACCATTGACCTAGTCTAATAGCTTCCATTGGCCTTGACTGTCCCTTTTCCATTTAACACTGCCATCTCACATGTGGTACAACAGTTAATAAAATTAAATCAATTATATACATTAATTGATAATCTATAAAAAAAATCAGACCCATCTGAAGTGAGTGGTACTGTACTGTACAAGCCCGCCTCCCTGGCCTGTGTGTTAGGCTGTGCAACAGTGACACTGAACAAACGCTAGGACAGACAGACCCAGGGACACACATAGCTGTCTATAGGAGTGGTTGCAACACTCAATATATCCCTATTTTGGTCATGTCACCAAAGGCGAAAATAAAATAAATAAATGAATAGTGAAAATAGCCGATCTACAAGTATGTAGCAATGTGACATGTAAGCTTGTGGATCCGCTATTTTCACTAGTTTTGCAAATATGAAATAATACTGGTTAATTTGTTATCTAAAAAAAGACGTGCTTCTCGATTATTCAAGTAATAGAAAAAGGTAATCGATAGAATAATCGCTAAGAAAATCTATAGTTTCAGCCCTACACATGTTCCCTTTTCAGTCTCTCTCTCTCCGTTTAATTATTAATAAGAAAAGTAGAGTCTGCACTTGACTTAACACACTGGATCATGCTCCCAGGGGGGCACGGTGGCACAGTTAGTAGTGCTGTCGCCTCACAGCTAGAAGGTCCTGGGTTCGATTCCCGCTCAGGACGCTGTGGGTGCTGGCAGCGTGTTCCCTCCTCCACGTCATCAGTGCCCATACCCGAGGCGGGGTTGGAGAAAGGGCCTTTCTGTGTGGAGTTTGCATGTTCTCCCCGTGTCCCCTAGGGTAGGTACCCTCACAAAAAACATGCAGTAATCCTGGTAACTAAACTGCCTCCCCCTGGCCAGCCGGGGCGCCTGATGGAGGGGAAAAGAACTGGTTGGAATAACGTGTTCCTTCCACGTGCTACGTCCAACCAGGGAAACTCCCCCCTGTCAGGTGTAAAGGAGCAACTTGGACACTAAGGCATGAAGGAAGCATGAGTTCAAGTCTGTTGCTCTCCCATGTCCCTCATATATGGGGACTAGGTTGGCGGAGGGTGTGTAGAGCCCAGGATCACATTAGATAATTGACACAGGGGTGAAAGATGGGTTACAAAATCGTGGGATAAAAATTTAGAAAAAAAAACACACTGGATCATGCTCCCATAGTTAATTTATTGCATTACAAGCAAGGTAATGTTTTGAGCATTTCGATGCAAAGTCACCATGGTGGTAAACCAATAAATTGTGTGTATGGAATATGGATTGTATTTTATCATGTTCTTCTGTCATCTTTTGGATGTGTGTCCCTTGTTCTTTTCTGTGTTTAATTGTCTCTCCCCCCTTGTTCTCTCAGATTTGCTGCCCAGAGTGACCAGGGTGGTGCTAGTGGGAGAAGCAGGCCGAAATGACGCGCTGGTCAAAGCGATGCAGGTACGCAACATTATTCCTCTGTGGCCCACTGGGAGGGGGTACACGGTAAAGTTCGTCGGGATCGGGACTCGAACCCGCGACACAGTCATGCTGTATTACCAGCCAAGATGCCTGGACCACTAAGCCGGCCCAGGCCGTAGCCCACTGCCTTCCTAACGTGGCAGGCCTTCCTCTGTATGCTGGCCTTGTCGACACTGCTGATCTGAGGAGAACAAAAAAAACATCCCTTTAGATTTGAGAAATAGGACACTAAGCCACAGCTATGGCCCAGTTAGATCATATAGCGTTTGTTTTGGTTTATATTTTCCTTGTTTTAACATGATCACTTTTGAGTCAGTGTTTCATTGTTGCTTCTCTGTTGCTAGTAATGCGGTATACCACAACATTTTAAAGCTAAGTGATATATTTTAATTATGTGTTAATTGGCTCTATATTACAAATGGTAATCAGAGTGTTTGTTCAGTAATGAATGTTTCCCTGAAAAATGTATTTTCATTTTTTCCACTTAGTTTTTTATTGGATACCAATTTTATCCTACCGGGAGAGATCCGAGAGATAACTCGTACACAATACATTATAAATGATTGGAATTGGAAGTGATGAAACTAATAAATGAGGAGACAAAATTGGAACTGGAGCTGATAAATAAGCTTTGTGCGCGTGTCTCCTGGTTTAATGAAATTTATAACTACCTGAAAATGTATTTTCTCTTTACTAAAGACCTGAAGGAGACTCCTGTTAGTGAACAAACACTATCAATGACCACGATCAGAATACAGTTTTCACTTTCAAAAACACATACATGCACAATATATATTGTTTTTTATAGGTTTTATCTCTGATTATTCAAGTATTATTATGCTGTTAAGCGTAATTTCAATATTCAGATGCTTAATTTCTTTATACTTTAAACATTAGTAGTACTAAAACTATCCAAAGCTTGATAAAGGTTATTTGAGACGTCTCCTTGAATTGTGTATAGCTCAAAATAGGGACTTCAAGACAATGTGTCCTTTTGGAGGACATTTATGACCTATGAAACATTTAAATGAGCTTTTCAACTAAGGGAAAAATGCACATTCTCTTCCTCCCCGACACGCACGCGCACGCGCGCGCACACACACACACACACACACACACACACACACACACACACACACACACACACACACACCTGCCTGCCTTGTAGAGATAAACTGGGTGTAATATTTTGTACCCCGTGGAGCCTTGCAACTTTCCAGACTGTAGTTGACTTCAATTGTAGCTACCGTACCGTACAATTGTAGCTACCCCTTTAACTTTTGTTAAAGGGATTCTGACATTAAAAAAAAGGTTTTGGAATTGTTCTTGTTTTATTTTTGTTTTCTAATCTCAATTGCACCCAAAAAACATGAACTTTTAACATTCAGTAGATTTTCTGTGATCTGGGGTTTTCTGGCTCAAACAGGTGCTCTGATTTGCCGGCAGTAAGTGACATCACTTACTGCAAATCCCATATATGTCAATGGGATTTGCCAGAAGATGTCACTGTTTAACTGTGTTGCCTGTTTTCATTGTAGCTCAAAAGGCCCAAAAACCCCAAAGAAAACTTCAGACCACAGAACATCCACTGAATGTTCAAAGTTCAGGTTTTTTGGGTGTAATTGAGGTCATAAAACCTAAAAGAAAAAAGAAAAAGAAATTAAAATGAATGTCATAAAACCTTTAAAGGGGGTGATTTCAAAAGTGAATGCAAAAATGTCAAGACCCAGACCCAACCAGACTTTAGGAGATGTTAAGGAATAAGGATTTAGAGGATTTCTGATTATACAACAGGTCGTTTCGAGGAAGCAATCTGATTGGTTGAAACGGCTTTCTAGTCGTGCTTAAACCACGATGATAGCACGGCTAATCAAAACAAAGAATTCAGTCGTGCTTTTCTCTCAAAGCACAGCAGACTCGGTGGCTAGGCTAGCTAGTTTCTTGCGATATTTGTGGTCGTAGTGGCTACATCTGTCATTGAATTTTCTTTCCGGCAATTATCTTAGTTTTAATGGTTAGGCTTCCTACGGCACCGCAGGTGTGCATTAATGACGATAAAGAAGACTTGTGTAATTTAGCTTAATTACATATCAGTTCTTTGTAGTGTTTGTTAGGGTAGCCTGGCCAAGGTCCCTATTTTTGACAGAGCTAAAGGTACATGACAGTTGCAATACCTAATACCAAACCAAATCTTTAGTTGCCAACTTTTTTTTGTCTATCGCCCCAACTTCACCTCTACACTGACTTAAGAAGAAAGGATTTGCAAAGGAGCAGAGTGTTGCAAGTTAACAGAACTTTATTTGAGGGGGCATGTGTGAGTGAGTGCAGACATTATCTCTGGGAGATGAAACAAGAATGGGGTTACAGCTTGTGGTTCAACTTTGACTTACTTGACTTAAGCCCTTTGCTCCTCTAGGGTGCATAGGCCGTTGACAAATGTCCTCCATTTCACTCGGTTTTTAGCCGTTCTTTCGAGATCTCCCCAGTTGAGCCCACACTCTGCCATTTCTGCCTCGATACTTCTTCTCCAGCTGTTCCTGGGGCGACCTTGTTCCCTTTATCCTTGGGGGTTCCATTTCAGGGCTTGTCTGGTGATGTTTGGTTTTCTGAGGGTGTGGCCAATCCAACTCCACTTTATTTTTCCGATCTGTAATCTGTGGTTTAACACAGGCACGTAAATAAAACTTTCAAACCTACAAGCTCATAGCGTGCCACTCGGTGGCGCGCTATGAGCTTGTAGGTCTGCTATTTTTGAAAAGTCGTTAAAATGTGACGCAAATCATTGAATATATATTTTAGAGCGAACATTTTTAACTAAAATATTTGCTTCTGGGGGGTCCATGGAACTACATATTTTGAGGTGGGGGTCCGTGTCCCAATAAGATAATTCTGGGGGTCCTTGACATGAAAAAGGTTGAGCACACATGGGTTTTTCAGATTTATTTTTTAGAAGCCTTTTTTTAATCGACCTCAGTCGAAAATGGGTTAAAAAACAATCTCTTATTGCCAATCTGCAGTGCTGCTGCATGCAAACTGCAAAGACATCCACAGACGGATCTGTCAGCGGTTCCCCGGATTCACCAGCCATCGCTTGGACAAAAAGAGGACCAGCCTCTGCTCTGCCTTTCAGGCCATTGCGGTGGTGCCGAATTTCCGATCTCTTCTCTCTTCCGTTTATCCCTCCTGAACCCTGTCTGGTCTCTCCTCCACCCCAGCCCACAGATCCCTCCCCTGTTATGTGTTCATTTGTCACTGGCTCTATCCTTCTGTCCTGATCTTTTTAATGCCGTCAATCTATCCCTGACCCTGCCCCTACTCTTTATTCCCACTCAGTCTTACAGTTCCACCCCTCTGGCTTACACTGTTTCAGTGGCTCTCATCCCCCGTCTCTTTCTATGCCACCCTCCCCCTGTTCTTCATCCCTGTCAAATACACATCATCCCCTTACTTCACTTTCTTCCTCTGTTACTCCTTCCGTCTCTCTCAGTCCAGTATTTGATGTCTAGCTCCTGCTGCTTGGTTTTTACAGACTGTCAGAGTGATGGAGGTGCTAAAGATGGAGGTGGTAAAGAAAGGCGGCGAGCCGGACGGCGAGCAGACTTTGGTGATAAAATCTATAGTCAATATGGTACAGTACCTACCTGTCTGTTTTTCTGTCTGGGCAAATTACTTGATTCCGGGATGGGACCACCGCTGGGAAAATGTTGCTAATTTACCCCGAGCGCTCTGTTTTAATCACTCACCCGCTGTGCATGATCACGTCACGGATGGTGTGTGGATTTGTGGGTAAATTACCGTACTCAAGTGTGTGATTAAGGTAATAGTGGTGCACTCAAATGTCCATGCCGTCAGACCTCTTAAGATGGGTCCACGTGAGAGATTTTGAAGCCCGGTCCCGGACAAGTGGTCCTCACGAGAACGGGTTCTGAAAATGTATCGATAATAGCAAGGTCTGAAGGCATCTAACAAGCTTGAATTGTCCTTTTCCTTTTTAACATACAGCCAAATGGATGCTAAGATGTATGTGATTCTAACTGGTGTGTGCATACCAGACTATCGCTGCCTCTCCTCTTGCATTTCTTTGTGATCTCTAAATGGTTAATGGTCTGCATTTCATCCAATGCATTTTACAATGTGCGTCAAGTCTTTGCAGCCCGGCAGAGCTAATTATCTAGAAGTAAATTTGTTTTATGACCAAGTTTACAGGTAGCATGTGTAACTTAATTTCACCGTTGGATTGCTGCCTGGTAGTTTAGATTTAATTTCTGCCCTGTTATTGAAGTAATTGATTCAAGGCTAGCAACTGTGTTACTCTGAATCAGAACAGACTGTTTCAGATTAACGCCTTCTTTCAGCACACTGAGCACAGTTCTGATCGTTGCATGAGGCATTGACCAATTTCAGTGTGGTACTGCCTACAGTATGTGTGTGTGAGTGAGAGAGAGGAAAAAAGAGAATGATTGTACATGTGTTATGGGAGCGAGAGAGTGAATGAGTTATTTTCTTTCCCCCTTTTTCCCAAAACTAAAAGAATACTCAGACTTTGGCAATGAAGCTTTTTTAACTTACTGTTGAGTGAACAGATGGGTATCAATGTATTCAGTATGTACAGACTCCATTATGCAGCCAATTATCAAACTATCATGACACATAAGGAAAAAAACCTATGGACCTTCCTTTAACAAGCTGCCAGTTGTAGACTCAAATATATAACTTAAAGAAAATGTGTATTTGCCAAAGCACAGGTGTATTCTTTTTGTGACTTGTCTGTGACACCAATTCTCCACTGACACTAGTAAAATCTCATTGCAGTGTGTGGCTAAAATACTGATCGGTATGTGTTTTATTTGTGACCGATGGACACGTGGGGTGGTGTGCAAGCAGGCAGCTTTGTTTGCACTCTTTTCTTACATTTTTTTATCTCCATTTATCACTAGTTATGGATTTTGTTTTCAGGACATCAATGCACAAATGAAGACGGACAACATCGAGCTTTTTGGACAAACTGACTCCGTTCAGTTCGAGACCGTTTTTGTCCTCACAGACTTCGAGTGTCCTGACTACAGTGACCTGTATAAACAGGACAAGCGGATCATTGGACCTCCTGTGCTGCTGCAATGTGCCGCCAAGGACGAGGTGGGTTATGTTTTGTTTCCTGCATTTAGTTTTTAGTTTTTAAAAACATTTTCAAAAAACATTCCCAAAAAAGCAACATCTTTCATGAATTAAAAACAGATTAAAAGATTACAGTAAGAAATTACTGAACAAATCCATATATTAGAGAACAAATGTTTCAGTAGTAGTGCCAATCTACAAGCTCACAACATGGTGCGACTAGCCCATTTGCAGGCAGCTATTCTGTGAACAGTCGAAGGTTGCTGCATGTTCGCTTTTGCCAAATATATACACCAATTCGCCTCAGATGGACAGACAAAACGGGCACAACAAGTATTGCATTAACGGGGTGGGGAATGCATTGAATTCCCACACCAACTTGCATCGTTCCCATAACTTCCCAACGTGTGTGGGGCTGTGGGCTTTAGTTCCGACACTATTATTATTGGTCCGACAGCCCACCTCAAACCCTAACCTAACCATACCCGCAAGCATGGCAGCAGCGCTGCGCGTTCGAGCGCTAGTCTGACCGCATGTCGGACTAACGCTCCGTCGGACCCCGGAGACGGAGCCAGGGTGCAGAAATACATGACTGTTCAAAGTCACGATGACGGAAGATTCCCAGCCTCTCTCCGTCTCTGTTGTGCTGTCTGTCTAGTGTCTGACAGAGGGTTTAGATGCGACACTGATGTCCTCAGTGAGCAATAGGCCCTGTGTCCAATGCTGCTATCAACAAGACCTAGAGCACTGTGCACATTTATCAATAACCCCCCCACCACACACGCACACACACAGTGTGACTGCAGCATAAAGCACCATTACAAAGTATTGTTGTTGATAACGGCAGGGAGAAGCAATGTTAATGCATTTTGCTGTTTGTCATCCATATCGGGCCATTTATCTGGTCTGTTTATTTGCTTTACACCCTCTAGCCTAGCCTGGCCAGGCACAATACAGTTAGTTTTAGTGTTGCCACTGTATTATTTGTGCTGCACGCTTCTTGCTCAAATGTGAATCTCCATGTTCCTCCACAAGAATTGAGATCACGATTCTCACACTATTTACCTATTCATCTAATGTCTACAGTGGTTGACGGCTGAACATTACTACTTTCAAAATGTGGCACCTGTAGCCAACTACTGTGGCTTTAAACAGACAACATCAAAATGCTGACTTACTGTAAACCTCTTAAAGTCTCTCTCATAGCAGAATCGTAAGAGTAACCTAAATGAATTGGACAGCCAACTACTGCTGCACTTATTCTTCACAAAATGAGATTGCACAGGTGTCTGAATTTGATTAATTGTACAGCAGTACACTAAGCTGTGCTGTTGGCTGGCTCACCCAGGTTTGAACAGACTGTTGCCCCCTCCTGTGATTGTTGGTCCCTGTACTGATTCATTGTTTTGTGTTCCCCCCACCAGGCACTACCATTCTCCCCCCGCCCACTGTTCGCCACCTGCATGCTCAACCTTTCTCTGTGCCTCACCGGGTTCAGAGACAAGGAGCGCCTGGTGAGTTAACCCTGGACACAACAGTCTGTTAATTATAAAACCCTGACAGTGTATTATTTTATGTCCTTGATATAAAAACTTTTGAGAACCACTGGGTAAAGTGTCCTACTAATCAAGTGGCTATTGGGTGCACATCCTTTTCTTTTGGTGCTGAGCTTGTCATTCTTCCTGTGTTCCCGTAGAGGAAGCTGGTAAATGTTGTCCATCACATGGGCGGGAGCATTCGGAAGGACTTCAGCTCCAAGGTCACTCATCTCATCGCCCACTCTACTCACGGCGAGAAATACAAGGTCTGGTGCACACTTTACTGGTGTTCGTTTGTTCAGCGTTCTGCCTTTTCATAATGACACAAAGGGAATTTGACATGCATCACTACATATGAAACAGGTGTGTTGTAATATATTCAATAGGTATTTTGCATTTCCCCTGCAGTCTTTAGTTGTGAGATAAATTGCAAAAGAAAAGGGATACATTGGGTCTGTGAGATGCAGCAAGCACTGCACTTCAGCTTCAATTGTGTTGTGCCACTGTCTCTGAAAGTTCTAATTCAGGTCCCCGCTTGGATTGTACTAGCCCTTACCCGTTGTGAAATACTTGCGCCCTGCGTGCACTAATACATTAATTATTAATCATTAATGTGTAAAATCTAAAAAAGGGCTTCGTTATGCCCTCCATATTATAATTATTATTATTATGCCTGTGTGAAAAGTGGGAGTGATTGGTGCAGGCAGTGAGGAGCTACGGCAGTGATAGTGACAGACACACACACATTCAGACATTTGGTTAATTATAGTATGATAAAGAAATGGGTTAGATGGGCGGTTTCTCGTTCTGCCTCAGACATTGCATTGATAAATGGATCGTTTTCATGTTCTCACTGATTCTCTTTTGTTTAACGCAATTATCTTGTGCTACAGTAGCTACTGTCTTAAGTGTCTATACCACACAATGATTTCAGATTCACTTTTTTTAGTTTGTTCTCTTTGCCGACACATCTCTGACTTCCGCCTCTGCATCATTAACCGTGAAGGTTTAGCTCGGGGAATGAAATGCTTTTTTTTAGACGGGGGAATGAAATGCTTTTTTTAGACAGGTAGTCCTAACTATTTTCCATACGATTTGTAAATGAACAGGAATAGCATCGGTTTGAAGTTGACAACAGCCTTCTTTTTCTACATCCCTGTTCCTCCTAAAGTAAAAACTGTACCTGTCTGCAGGGCTCGAAATTAACTTTTTTACTTGGTAGCGCTTGTGCTACCAATTTCAAAATGAAGGAGCACCAGAAAAAAATTAGGAGCACCCACCAAAATCTAAGGAGCACCAATATGTAGCCTAATCGATTTTTTACATCATAAAAACAATAATATAATGTGTGGTTTACAAATAACATGAAATGACCAAAGTATAAAAATGCATGCCAGAATTTTAAATGTAGTGTCTGTCCCTCATCCATCCATCTCTTCAAAGAGACCGACGCATCAAACATCTCCAGATGAGGACCCTCTAGTCTACACTGATTCCGGCCAGTCACATCACCTGTTTTCTTATTCTTTGTTTTGTGTTTTTCACCTTCATAGCCTATTTAGATCATACATTAGAATTTCTAATATAAAATAATTTCGATGTCAAACATTATATTTATAGCTATGCCTACTCACTTCTAATCAGTGGTGGATAAATTACTCTACTGTTTTACTTAAGTAAAAGTATCAATACTGCTGCTATGTAGAAACACTTACAAGTCTGCTATTCTCTCTCCCTTCCTCTCTCTCTCATTCCCTCTCTCTCTTGCATGCGTGTGCGGCTGTGCGCACACACACGCATGCACACACACACAGCTGAGCCGGTCCGCCTCCGGAGCTAGAGGCTCCGGTCTTTTCTGAATCTGAACGCTTGAAATAATGTATTTTCTGACACATGGTGAAGTTGCGAGCCGAGGCGCTCTGGAATGTGAGCGATGCAGCGCTCAACGTTGTCCCGTACCGTTGTGTCAAAGAGTAGTTAACTACACACTCCACACGTTGGTTTGTTAGCATCAAGTGGTAGTGCAGCTAGCAGACAGGAGCAGTGCAGTGGATGTCAGAGAGCGTCTCAGAGTTTTTCTACAATCGATCGTTGTAGCCAGGCGCACCACAGTAATTATTTGTAGTGGCACTGGTGCTCCCAAATATATTTTTAGGTCGCAAAGATTAAAATTCAGGCGCATTTGCGACCAAAATGGTCGCTATTTCGAGCCCTGGTCTGTGATTGAGTCGCACGGCAGCCACAAGTAATGGAAATAGACTGGCGAGATTGTTGCACTGTGATCTGTGACAGGAATGAGTTTAGTTTATCCTTGATAGAGTTGTCGCTTGTGTTTGTTTATTTCTTTGCTGTTCCAGTCCTCGTCTTATTACCCAGCGACTTGTCCTGTCACCGTTTTCACCTCATTTACCATCTTTTCCCTTTCCCTCTGTTCCTCTCTAACATCTCTCCATCCCTGTGTTCCATTTCACTTCTAATTTCTTTCAGATGGCAGTGGTCATGGGGAGACCTATCCTCACGGAGTCATGGATCTCTAAAGCCTGGGAGAAGAGGCATGATATGTAAGTCCACCTTGTGCATTTTCATTATTTGAAAGTTTATTTGAAATGTCACTACACTTGACTTAAGACTACACAAGGAAGCTTAACATTAAATAATATGCATAAATCCACAGAAGAGCGTCTGCGGAAGCATACCGTGTTGTGAGCTTGTAGATCTGATATTTTTTGTCATTAGTTTAACTATGGAATCAAGCATTTCTCGTCAGAGTGTCGGGCACCTTCCTCTTCAATGTCTCCCTTTTGACTTATTCATTGATTACATTAACATTTCAAACTCTAGACGGGCCTGCCCCAAAGTTATTAAAGGGACACTTCACCCTTTTTGCAAAAAAATATATGTTAATGACGTTTAGAAGCTTTTGAACACTTTCCTGGAGATCTTTATGTGTGTAATATGTGGTTTTAGATATTTTAGATTGTAGCAGTGAGCCTGTTGTCTCTGATGTCATGGACACTGGGCTCACTTCCTTCCTGGACTACATGTTGTCTCAGTAAGACAGCTCTCCCCCTATTCACAAGGAGGAGCAGTGCACCAAAGAATTATGGGAATTGTAGTCCAGGAAGGTAGTGAGACCAGTGTCCATGACATCAGAGACAACAGGCTCACTGCTACAATCTAAAATAACTAAAACCACATATTACACACATAAATACCCCCAGGAAAGTGATCTAAAGCTTCTAAACGTCATTAACATATATTTTTTTGCAAAAAGGGTGAAGTGTCCCTTTAATAACTTTGGGGCAGGCCCGTCTAGAGTTTGAAATGTTAATGTAATCAATCCTTTGGTATGACCCGGCCAAAGACTAAAAATGGGACCCAATGCCTTCCTGCTTGGCACTCAGCATCAATGGGTTGGACTGGGGCCAGTGGGGGGGTCAAATCGACGAATCAAATGATTCCTGAAGTTATTAGTGCTGCCCGGCACCCGGTGAAAACTAGAGTTCTCAACGAGCCTGTCTGAAAATGAAGGCCCAACCCTACCTGGGCCCTCATCAAACCCTGTACACTCAAGAGAATGTCCCCGCTACCACCCTTAGATCTCCATATACTGTATGGAGCTGAATTGTTCTGACATTCCATATGTTGATCTGACCTCATCAAACTCTGTACACTCAAGACATGCTCTTTATATGGCCAGTACAGAATTCATTCATGTGCCAGCGCTCGCCCATCAGTCTGCCGTCAATGAGGCAGACATCGCCGTTTTAGGGCGATGTCGCTTCTCGCCCTCAGGCGTCTTACTGATTATTTTAAGATTTAGGGGTATTTGAAGTTGTTAAACTAGCAATAGAATACATGTTCAGAAGCATCTTCCATAAACACAAATGGTGTAAAAAATGCCATATAAAAAGCCTCAAACTGTGACTTCTTTAACCAGTTGGCTCTGTGTAGAACAGCAGGAACATGGGGTTTAGAATGATCATAATACCTATACTCTTTATTCCATGCATCCGTCCAGATCGTTCCACGCAGGAGACCCGGAGTTCCGTACGGAGTTTAAGGTGCCTCCGTTCCAGGACTGCGTTCTGAGCTTCCTGGGTTTCTCAGACGAAGAGAAGGCCAACATGGAGGAGAGGACGCTGAAGCATGGTGAGCACTGAGCACCATAGACATATAAACGTAGACGCCCTTTCCGGCTCTGGAGCGTATATGTGCTCAAGGGAGGGCAAAACATTCCCGAGATTCCTTTGCGAAGCCCCGCTGAAGCATGAGCGTGCGTCACAGAGCACATGTTCTGGTCTGTAAGTCCCGGAAAAGATAAATTCTACCACCCCTCCTTCGACACACACTGCTCCAGTGAACGACAGTGGCCAATGAGGCATCCATTTTTTAATATCAATGCTGAGCACTTCCTCCTCACGGACACTCCATGGCTGCCATGGCTACTGCACTCTCCTCTAACATGGAGGGGAGGGCGCTGAAGCATGGTGAGCAGTGAGCAATGTTCCTCCTCACTGACACTCCATGGCTGCCCTCCTGCGCTGCTGAACGTCGGTCACTGTAACATGCTTACTATTCAAGTGCCATGATGATGGCGGTGCAGTGTGCAAAATCTTAACATTTTTCAAAAGAATTTCAACATGGATAAAATATATATATATATTTTTTTTTGAATTGAAATTAATTGGCTTGTAGAACAACTATTTTTGCTAGTTTAGGTCCTGGGGTCTGGGGAGACATCACATGTCTCTTCTGTGCTATAGCGAATACTAGCCAATTCTATTTGGAGGGGTGCCACTTATTCAGGGGGGAGATGGATGTGATGTGAAGTTGTGTTTTTAAAGGTGTATGTGAGGAGGGTGTTGTTTTATCCAGTATCTCCATCTTGCCAGACATGACTTAAATAAACTGTTGCTGATAGTGTGACATTTTCATGTTTGATCTGGAATTCTTCTTCAGCCACACCATGGAAAAAGTTTTATTTGTCTTTTGGCTGGCCAAAAAGGTCGGCCATGTTTCAATTTCTCATTGAAAAATAATTTTCACAGCTCGATCCAATCAAATCGGGTTACCGGTAATTGTCTTATGCCCATTATGACCTAGAAAGACTGAATAAGATTATCACTTATCAGGCTAACTGGATAATTGCTAATGCACTTGTGGTCTATTACAATATAGTTGTAATATCCAAATCCAAAGGTAAAGCCTTTTGTCGCTGCACCACAACGCAATCAAATTCAGTTTCTTTAACCTTTGGCTATTCTATGTTAATAACCAGGGTCTATAATATAAATTACATTTCTCTCTTTAATCTACTCTCAAAAACATTGAAAGTTTTCATTGCGTATCTGTAATATAGGCCTACAGTATGTTAATCTTTTATTGACATAATCTTTGCACAAGGCCTTCTCTTTTCAGTGACTGAGTGAATAATATTTTTTTATTGTGTGGTTGTAAGATAGGCAGCTTTACATAATTTGTTGTCCTTCTGTTGTTGGTAGCGCAATAAATTGCGGCCGATACCATTTTATAAATCTTCTGCCGAGAAGATGATTTGACCAACTGTTTCCCTCTTCTGTCCAGTTTATGCTGTATGTCTGAGGGTATTCTTTCAGTGTGGTTTTAACACATCTGATTCTGTTTGTTATTCATCCACGCATCTTTGTGTTTCTGCAAGGTGGGAGGTACCTCGAGGCTGGTGACGAGAAGTGTACCCACATGGTGGTGGAGGAGTGCTCCGTCAAGGAGCTTCCCTTCCCTCCCTCCACGAGACTGTTTGTGGTGAAACAGGAGGTATGCTATGTTTACTGGCCTTCATTCCCTCAATGAGTACTGTTTGTGGTGAAACAGGAGGTATGCTATGTTAATGGTCATGTTTGATTTTAGTTTCAGAGAGCTTGGAGTGCCCACACCCTAAACTTTTATTATTTCTTCTGACTATCGTATGAAATAGAATTAAAGTAATATTGCACAATGCAGTGGTTCCCAAACTTTTTCATGTCAAGGACCCCCAAATTGACACTAATTAGCCCGTGGACCCCCATTTGAAAAGACATGCCAGAAAAGCCCCATAAGAGAAGATGTTTACGGCTCTATAGCAGTGATTCTCTACCCGTTTAATTTCAAGGACCCCCAGTTTGATGTGAATTAGGCTACGGCCCCCATTTTAATGGCATTTCTATCTCTGATTCCCCAAGTTTATTTTGTAAAATCAATGTACAACAAATGGAACCAAATGGACCCTAACAGGTCCATTTGGTTCCATTTATACACTCTGAGAGTTACAGACCCTCAAGGGTCCATTTGATTCCAAACTATAATTTAGCTGGGGACCCCCTGGAACCTGCTTTGGGAACCACTGGCATAATGTATCTTGGACATATTTGGGAGAGTTCTAACAGTTCCATGGGCTTCTACTGAAAAGTCTCCAAGGTAGTGTGGCTGCTGCTGACCTTGTTTCTTTTTTACATTATATAAACGTCTAGTTGACAAAAACAAAGGTTTATTTCCTTCCTAGTTGACCCAAAAATCACCTGTGTGAAGTGAGGCCACAGAGGGACTTTGGACTGTCAACCGTCCAGTCATAGACCTCTAATCTTGTTGATTGCCTTCAATTGCAACATGAAACCTTGTTTCTAACTATTTCTGAACTAACGGTGCAATAGCGGTGGAATCTCTAGCCTCTGTACTGTTACTATTTCATATTTCAGTGTGTTCTTACACTCTGATGAATGGGCATAATAATTTGCGTGACATAAAGTTCACTAAACTGTGTACTGTTTGTCCTTTTAGGATGGCTATTTTCCTTTGACACATCCTAAATTCGTTTAAAAGAGGAGATGATCATTTTCTTGCCTTGTCGTTTATACTGTAGCTGAAGATTAATTAAGGACAAATAACATAGCTGTTCAACATGTATGTTCTGGAGGGAAAAAAATCCTTTGAAGAACTGCCTGCCCTATTAATAGTTCCGTTTCAAACTACTTGATGCGATCATCTGGACAGCAGGCCATCGCGGTACAGATGAAGTAGAGTACTGTAGTAGTGTTACTGCAGCCCGTAGAGACGCTTGACACCCTAATTATCACCAGAGTACCATCTTGACATTTACCAACACAGACCTGTATCAAAGTAATTGGTTTAGGTCTCACTACAAGGATGTATTATAGACAGATGGAGAGGAGCAGGAAAACATAATGTCTTTCACTTAAGCAGAATGTTAAATAAATCATCTGATCGTGATTCCTTTTGCGTTCATTAAAGTCCACTCAATAACTAGTACTAGACGAGCCCTGTACGGAGTACAGTATGGAGTCGAGCCCTGCCTGTGGCTGTGTACTACCTGTACAACCTTTCATATTGATTTTTTTCCCTTCATGATATTACTAAGATGATGTTTTTTCCCCTGCCTGATCTAGTGGTTCTGGGGGACCATTCAGATGGATGCCCGGGCTGATGAGTCCATGTACTTCTATGAGAAGGTTAGTACACAAACCATTCAATATAGTGTGTGTGTGTGTGTGTGTGTGTGCCAAGATATGCCCCGATATACATCGACCTTTTATTCATGCAGGTGAAATCGAGACACAAGATCTCTTTTACAGGGAAGCCCCATTTAGGGTTGCAGCAGTACAAAGTTGCCATTAGTCTGCCATTAGATTGGACAGTAAACCTTTAGTGAAACTGAAATTACACCAGTTAAAATTAATTATCTTGTGTAGCTTTTCGGCGAAAAACGCAAATATGGCACCTGGGTGATTTACGCAAATCCATTAAAACAATGTTTCGATCTCTGTGTCGATCTCTGGGGGTGGAGTCCGCAGAGTGACCGTATGATCACTCTGCGTATGCTGCTTGCATCTGCATGCAGGACTTGATTCGCGGGACATTGTTCTGTTTGTGTGATCTTGATTAATTGGCACAAATTATTGATTTAGTGAGTATTTATTTTCATTTGGACATATAGATCTTATTAGTTGAAGTTTGAATGATGGGTAATCAAGGTTTCTTTCTCTCTCTCAATGTATCTCACTATCTGTCTGCCACTTCCTTGTCCTCACTCAGTCTGCCGACAGTCCCACGATGAAGAAGGCCGTGTCCCTCCTCTCCCTCCACACGCCCAACAGCAACCGCAAGCGCCGGCGCCTGCGCGACACGCTGGCTCAGCTCACCAAGGACACCGAGGTGTCTCCCTTCCCTCCGCCCAAGAGGCACTCGGCTGAACGCTCGCTGTCCATGTCCCTGCTGGACATCTCCAACACCCCTGACACGTGCAAGGGCCTGGCAGGTAAGGAGGGGGAGGGTTGAGGCCGCCCGGGGCTCTGCAACACTGCACACGTCCGACATCCCTGACACATGACAGGAGACCCTTGCAGATAAGATATAACCGATAGAGGGAGAGTTATAGGCCTTATTTCTAGGGCTACCTTAGAGGGAAAGTAAGGGGGTTGATGGTGGGGGGGGGGGGGGGGGGGGGGGGCAGGAGAGAGAGAGATGGACTACTTGACATGTTGAATTCATTCAGGGGCCTGATAGATAAGTGGGAATGAGATGGAGAGATTGGGGTGAGACAGACAGTGTGCAATTGGGGAGAGGTCTGGGCCTCTACTTGATATGTGTCGACACGTTCAATACAATGAGAGAAACTACGTAGGGTCCTGCCCAGTGAGGAGGAACGGTGCGGAAGATGATGTGGAGAGGACTCGCTGTCGTCTCCTACTTCTGAGATGTTTCAGGGACAGATTAGGTGGTGGAAGATGGGTAAACTTTAATACATGCCATTCAGACCTGAGCTTCTAAAAAAATAACGCAATATGACCAAGTTTGACCAAATACCGCAATTAATATTGTGATGATGATGGTATATTGTAATATTAATATTATATATATATATTAATATTAGTTTCTTTATCATTTTTTTAAAATGGCAAAATTAGCCGATCTACAAGATCACAAAAACACATTGAGCTTATAGATTTGCTCATTTCCAAGTGCTTAAACAGGACAACAGTTACGCCATATCACGATATTGATATATATTCCTAAACCAATGGTGTGCTGTCCATGAGCCTGCTGCTTGATGTCTCCATGCAAGGCTGTGGCAGATTGGACAGGATGGTGAGAGAATTGTCTAGAACCCCAGTCGGATAGAGGCGGGTAGACAGATGTTGTTCCCCCACCTGAGCAACACTGTCCCAGTGGGCCGACTACTTGATGTCTTCAGCACAGCAAAGACATGCAAGCTTCTGGCTGGGGTCGAAGGCTCTCCTTCCTCACCAGTGGTGAGGAAGGAAAGATTGATAAAAGACAGCCTTCTTCTTTTAAGGGAGAGATGTTTTAATAATAAACCAAATAATAAGCGAATGAGCCAAAGAAACGGCAAGAATCAAGAATGTACTGCTAGTACTTTTAGTGGCTACTGGCCATACATCGTGGGTGTGCAACATTGCCAGGTCTCTAGACGGCCTTATTAGAGACCTCACACTGGCCAACACTGACAAGCGGACGACTGCATTAGCGGGAGAAGTGTGCCCTAATCAGCCTGCTCTGACAGGCAGCGCTGGGCACACGGTCCCACTTCCCACGGTTCCTCACTCCTGTAGGTGTTGGGTGACTGTCATATAACTGTGTTAACAATGTTTACTTCAGCGGCTGCTTCAATTAAAGCTAACCCTACAATGCAATGCAGCATTCATCAAATATTGTCTGCCAGCTGAGCTGACCCTACACCACTCCATATATACTGTACATGTAACTGCTATGCGTACTGGTCCCCTGACCCTGACTTTGGGAAACTCTACTTGTAAAATATTAGTAGCCTTGATGGAGGCTGTAGGCTTGTTTATGCTTAGGGGGTTATGATGCTATATGCCCACCACAGGGCTCTGGTCAGGGAGCATGGACTCAAGGATGAGGATGACAGTGACTGTGGCATTATAGATTTTATAGGTTGTTGATAGTAGTACAGACATACAGGGTTGGGTTGCTCATAAATGAATGTTATTTCCTCAAGAACACATTCTGGTCCTCCTGTTAGTCTGTAGAGCTACTGCATGACATGTGACCTGCCCAGTAGACAGTGACACAGCTTTGATACTGGGGTCCTGAAACCGAGTGCCCATGCAGAAGCCTGAACCAAAATATAAACTGGGTCCTAAAGGAATGACTAGATGGCTGAAAGGGCCTGCACAAAATAAGGCAAATGGATGTAGCTATAAGGGAATTTTCTACACTACTGCTTGTTCAGTTGCCACAGGAAGTGGAATCTTATTCACTGATGCATTAAAGCTCCACTTGTCAGATCCATCAAAGCTGCCGCTATTTTAGCAGTCTTGTCTAGTAGCCATAGTTCACACTCACACATCAAGTAAGCGGTGAGTGTAAGTTGGAAAACCATGAAGTAGATCAGTGGTTTTCAGACTTTTTGGGCAAGTCATAGTCTCAAGGCACACCTGGTCTCATGACGTCATCAGTGTGTCTCTGCTCACCGATTGGGAACCACTGTAAGTAGATATTGGTGCCTCATCCCTACCATGTATTTTTGAGTGGTGCTAGCCACTCCAAATAACTATCAACTATGTGTTCCCGCATGTCGGACTAATGCTCCGTCGGAATTACGTTCGGATCCCGTCAATCAACCTCACCTTTGATGGCTGGGTGCACAACGGGTGGTTGCATCCACTGGCACTAATGCTATACAGAGTGAGAAACAAATTGGAATACTCAGTTTAGGTATAAACGCAACGTCAATCTGATGGCCAATAAGAGCAAAGGAAAGGACGGGTAAATATTGACTGTTGAGATTTCTCCCGATCATTGCAGCTTAAATTACATTTATAATTGATTTATAATTTGATCATGTCAATCATTCTGCCTGCTGAGGCACAACACTTCCTAGATGGTTAATTTCTCTCCTCCATATAATACTTAGACCACAGGGGGATGATGCATTCTCTTTAGTCTTCTTTATGGAGCGTTGGATAATTAACCACAAAGCATGTCCAAATGCAATTTGGAACCATCTGGGGTAGAAATGTGCCATCTTGGAAGCAATGTAGGCGTGCTGTATTTGCCCTCTGTGAGTGTTGACATAATATACTGTAGGCAGTGCAAGACAAATTAGTCTGCCAGACACAGTGGGAAAGTAACTACCGTAAGTAAATAGACATGAGGTCAATTGTGTAATGTCAGGTTTTCATGAGAAAGGACACACAGGTCTTGGCTTCTCCCCCCCCCCCCCCCCCCCCCCCACACACACACACACACACACGCAGTCCATTGCACTTTATTGCACCACCTCACCGTGCACCTCAAAGGCCTGTGAGGAAGATAACTGATTTGACAGGCTTCTCATTAACGCTATACAGCTATAAACGTTTGAATTCACTAGTTCAGTCAGGACAAAGTAAGAACGATATCATTCACACGATGCTGTTCTTCCCGTTATTCTTTTTCCTGCACGCTGTTGAATCAATGCACCGTTGTCTCCGTCCATCTTCCCCTCCCTGTCGTCGTCTGTCCTTCCAGAGAGTTCCAGGCCGTCTAAGAGTTCCACTCCAGCACCGGTCAAGCAGTCTGCCAGGTGGCAGGTCTCCAAGGAACTCTATCAGACGGAGAGCAACTACGTTGACATTCTGTCCACCATATTACAGGTGGGCCTCGTGTGTGTGTGTGTGTGGGGGGGGTTAAGTTTGAACATTCTTACCACATGCCTCATACAGTAGGTAGGCCAGTTGGTTGCCAATGACAACAGTGTCAGGCTACGCTACTGTCATTAAGTGTGTGTGTTGTGTGTGTGTGTCCTGTCTTATCATCCGTTCCCAGTGGTGAGGCAGACAGCTGACCAGTGAGGGAGAAAATGGCCTGCCTGACCGTCTCCCTTCTAAAAGTTCTTCCTCCTCCACTTTTCCATGTCTTTCTCTCCTGTAGCTGCAGCCCCACATGAACATGTCAACATCTGCCTCCTCCTCCTCATGCCTTCTATACTTCATATCTCTCTCTCCTCCAACATTCCTTTCTGTCACTCTGTATCTTTCAGGTTTTTTTCCTCCTGCTCGGAGTCGAGGCCCTCTTGAGGATTGCCTTTTCTCACTGCTTTCACCTTCACCGTCTCCACGGCTCTGCCTTTACAGTCACCCAGACAGTTTATTTAACCACTTGAACCCTAGCTTAACCCCTAGTAAATTTTACTTGCCCGGCGGCGTGGTTATAAGCACAACATGTGTTAATAACTGCAGGCTCACTCCCAATCTTCCACCGTAGTCTGAAAACAAACCTCTTCAGACTCTATCATAGCCTAACTTGGTAACATTTTACATACAGTAGCACTCTATAGTGTACACGCCCGAGAGTCATCCTAACCAGATGCCCGTACCACCTCAGCTGGCTCCTTTCCAGGCGAAGGAGCAGCGGTTCTACTCTCTCGTGTGACTGAACTTCTCACCCTATCTCTAAGGGAGATGCCAGCCACCCGTCGAAGAAAACTAATTTTGGCCACTTGTATTCGCCACCTTAAGAGCGTCTGCTAAATGCCTAAACTATAAATTGTGTGTGTGAGAGTGTGTTTCCTGTTCCCAGCTTTCTGTGGGGGCCTTGAGCCAGCAGGCTACCTTTCCAGCCACACACCACCATTAACATTCAGCTTCAAACTGTTCTACTATCTCAAGATAGCTTCCATTCATCAACGGAAAACACCATTCATCAACGGAAAACACCACTAATGACTTTTTCATAGTACCACATTTATATAGGGCAAAAACGATAAGCCTCTATTGTATTGTATTGTATGGCTGGCGTCTAATGAGGACAAATGCAGCAAAGTCATGTTGATTAAGCAAAGTTTCGTGGTGGAGTATTTGGCATAACAACAGAGGAGTCTGTTTCATAGCACTTCCTATTCCGTAATTTGACCTGGCCCATTTTACAGCATAGGGATATATAATTCATATTCATTACAACATTATAGTAAAATCTGACGACTCAAAAATGGACTTCAATAGAACGAAAGGCTGATTATTAAAAATGTTCATGTTTGAACTTTTGCAATGCCCCATGACTATTGTAGTTTTATAAACCAAACGATTGAGCACATCAACTTTCAGCTATTCTCTTAATTCAACACATTCAAGGGAAATGGTATTGACCCCAAAGATCTCCTTAATTACCATATAAAACGTTTTCCCCCCTTGCATCAGAACATGCCTTTATAACAAATCCAATCTTATATGGAATGGTATTTAGAGTTTAGGTTGGGTTGACAAGGGTGTCGGGCGAGAGAGACACACTGGAGAAATGGCACACTATGATTTGCCCACAAGTTCATGTGCAACACAGTCACTGTTCAGTTAAAGCCTGTGTCTGTTAAACAGCAACATACTATGCGTGCACAGGACAGAAAGAGGGGGAGGCAGTTTGTTGTCATGTCTGTATATATATATCTTTTGAGGTGTGCAACCACTCCTATAGACAGCTGTGTGTCTCCCTGGGTCTGTCCAAGCACGGAAATAGTGTTATAGCGTCTGTTCACCAAGTGTCACTGTTGCACAGACACACACAGGCCAGGGAAGAGGGCTTGTACAGTACAGTACAGTACAGTACAGTACAGTACAGTACAGCACCACTCACTTGTGACGGGTCTGATTTTTATGTACCTTTGGACTGATGTGGAACCCTGTCGAACATAATTGACACAAGGAATTAACAATAACTATTCTTTTAGCTATTCAAGGTTCCATTGGAGAAAGAGGGCCAGGTGGGTGGGCCTATCCTGGCGCCAGAGGAAATCAAAACCATATTTGGCAGTATCCCAGACATCTTTGAGGTTCACTCTAAGATAAAGGTAAACTTCAGCATTCAAGAGGTTTTATTTGTCACATGCTCGTCACATCTATGTGTGAACTGTGGAAAAGGAAACTTTGTAGATGGAGTAACATGAGCTGACAGGAATCTAGTACAAATGTAATGGCGTGGGGTTAACATGTGTGTTGTTCTTACATGTTGTGTTTGTTAACGTCATCAGGCTGACCTGGAGGAGATGCTGACAGACTGGTCTGAGGATAGGAGTGTGGGAGACATCATCCAGAAATACGTGAGTGAATTAATTGACATCTCTAGCATACCTTCACATGGCGCTTTTATTTAACAAGGAGTGCCACCAGCTGTGTCAAGTTAAAAAGAAAACGAGGAAAAATACAGATGTATACACATTAATCGCAATTATCCTCTTATCAATTAGTACACAATTTTGCTTACGCGCAAGTTAAAAGTTATTAGTTGGTGACGTTCCAGCTTTAAAGCATGAGAATTTGAGGAACCAAATTATTTATCTTCTTTCTAGTCAAGGTGAAGAAGCTTTTATGAAATTGGCATGCACAAATTGGTTGAGAAATGAAAAAAATAGATTAATGGCCATGAAATAGATAATGGAGGCACCTAGTAAGCTGGAGAGTGGACAGTTAATTAAAGGTAAAGCTATTAAAATAAATACCCTTTGAGATATATTCAGATTATGCAAAGATGAACTAGTTGTTGGACTTGGATGGACTTTTGTTTTCAATCACTAAATTAAACAATTGTGTTTTATTTAAATGTATATACAACAATATACATTACATTGTTTTCTTGTGTTACTTTTTTTAGTTTAGTCACGACTGAGAGTGAATTGTGTCGTACGTGGAAAATAAAATACAATTCTGCTGTATTCAGCTAGAGACCAATCAAAAGAAAATAGAATTCATGTCAAATGCTGTTTCAATAAAGGCTTTAGTTTAGTCCTTACAGAGCGTAATTGGTTATTTTGCTGCGGCCAAAACCTGCTCATCAATCTTCCTTACCCCAACTCACCTCTGTGGTTGCAGCTGTAGGCAAAACTGTAGAATCCATTCCTTGGGCATAAGATGCAGCTCTCTACAGCTCATAGTTTTTTTTCCCCGTTCATTGTTCTTAAGGAAAGACACAAGAATAGAAACTGTTCACACTTATCTTGCCCAGCCTCGGCAAACTTATTTTTCTCAGTAGCATTATTATAGCACTAGACTCTAGAGATCAAATGAAGGGCTGTGGGGTGAGGTCTGGGCATGCAGCACAACAGATAAGCATGTAAAAAGGTTCCTTTTGAATTTACGTTGAGATAAGATGAAGAAAATGCCAGCACTCATTTCGGCCTGTCTGGCCTTCCTCAGCGTTTTTGTCAAACGCTGAGGAAGGCCAGCCTATAAGGATTTTGTTTGAACCTGGAGTGCTGCGGGTTGTCTGCTACGGTAGTACTTCTCTCTCCTTTTGAATTTACCACATAAACCCAGAATTATTTGCTGAAAATATAGCTATATTATATATCTATATCTACAAGCTCACCATGCGTTGCATGCAATGCATCATACATGTGCTATTTTTATACAATCTGTTATGACATGCCAAGAATATGGATGCTAGGGTTTACGTGGTTCAGAGCCTGTGATGTGGCAGTTGACGTACTATTGAGTCCTTTTTTTAGCCAATTGTATTGCTTCTAGCTTTTCTTTTATCCCATGATTTTGTAACCCATTTTTCACCCCTGTGTGAATTATCTAATGTGATCCTGGGCTCTAGACACCCTCCGCCATGTAGCCTAGTCCCCATATATGGGGGACATGGGGAGAGCAACGGACTTGAACTCATGCTTCCTTCATGCATGAGTGTCCAAGTCGCTCCTTTACACCTGACAGGGGGGGGGAGTTTCCTTGGTTGGACGTAGCGCGTGGAAGGAACAAGTTATTCCAATAATATTGGCACTCATATTATGAGTGCCGCGCTACGAGCTTGTAGGTCTGCTATTTTTGAAGAATAGTGGCCAAATACAGATAATTCTGGGGGTCCTTGACAAGAAATATTTTGAGAACCACTGATATAGAAACACAGGTATTTCAGAAAACTGTTGAAATGTAAAGAGAAACTAAACCTGGCAAAATCACGTGCAATTATGGAGGTGGAATATGGCACAAAAAATACCTCTTCTCACTGAGCTACACAGGGAACGGAGTCTCTACCCTCACAATGTTACTGCTATGCTCTGTGGGCTAAGATTAGTCTCTTCTGGCCAGTGATGGGCTAGGCTGAAGAAGAAAAGATACAACCTCATTCAAAAACAGATGACTGTGAACTCGCTCTTTTAGGAAGTATAAGATTAGATATCCCTTTCCTGTGCAGAGGTCCACATAAAAGAAACCCACTTATCTCCTTCTGACTCTCTCTCTCTTTCTCCTCCCCAGTCCAAAGACCTGGTCAGGTGTTACCCGGCCTTTGTTAACTTTTTTGAAGCGAGCAAGGAAACCATTGTCAGGTGTGAAAGACAGAAGCCACGCTTCCACGCTTTCCTCAAGGTAGGATGTGAACGTGTATGTGTGCATGCGTGAAAACAAGGGATGTGTAGTTAGGGGCACAAGCCACACAACTGCATGTGTTGCTTGACAAGCATGGTGACATTTTCACAGAACGGTTCACTCGTCGTTATCTACAATTCTACAATCCCTTATGCCACTTTAAACGGATGTTTCTTTGCCAACACAAGGAGTTTATCAGTAAAACATTGCATTAGTTTTCTCCAACACAAGTTTATCGTGGCCAATGACCATACATTTAGAGTAAAAACTAAAGACCATACATTTATGCCAGTCCACACAATATATAGCCCAAATCTTCTGAAGCCTTCAAGCCAAGCAATCGCACTTACTGTACATCACCCCAAGTCTACATCATACAAAGGGAAATAGTTCTGTCCCAGCGTCTTTCATTGGTTCTGTGAAGCTGTTATTTTTGTAATTTCCAAATAGTTTTAAATAGTACTTTTAGCCCATCCACTGAATTTTATGTCACCAGACGACGTATCAGTAGATTTAGATCTTTGATCATCTGGCTTCGCAGACTATTAGGATCTCAATCCAGCGAACCAAGCGTAAAGTTCTGAACCATTCAGTTCAGCTCTGTGATACTCTGAACACCGGTTGACTACCAGCCTAACATAGTAGAACCATTCAGTTCAGCTGTATGATCGTCTGAACACCGGTTGACTACCAGCCAATATAGTAGAGGGAGTTGACTGACAGGGAAAGCTATTATCTGGCTGGTGGCAATTTCATGCCTTAGTTCTCATCATCCACTGCCAGTTTGTTTCACCGTTCTGTTTCTCTCCCTCTTTTTCTCCTTCTAGATAAACCAGAGCAAGCCGGAGTGTGGCAGACAGTCCTTAGTCGAACTTCTTATTAGACCCGTACAGAGATTGCCGAGCTTGAACCTCTTGCTCAATGGTAAAACAGACAAAATCCCTGTCTTTTCTGAGATAACAGAAGCATCCATAATTTTACAAGTAACCATACACATCCAAACCTTTTGTTGAGCAGAATATTGTGCGCAAGACATTTCCTAAGAAAGGTCCAGTGAGATGCATGGCATGTTCTTAAAGTGCATGCGTACATTTCCGACCCGTTTAACTCTAATGATAACTGTATTAAAACATATATTATAAAGGATACAATTATTATAAATTAACTTCTATATTATACAGCTGTAGAATTGAAGAAAACCCAGCATCCAATTATTTTTGCATCATGTCGGCAGTCAAATGTGCGTAAGAGTGCTCTTTAGTGCGCACAGAAGATTCTGTTCATAACCAAGAATTAATCTCAAGTAAGAAAACATTATTATATATCACATTTTTTATTCTTAAAGGACCACTTTTCAACCAATAATTGAAGATGGGTTGAAAAGTGGTTAAGAATAATTCTCCATTGATCGTTTGCACTAACCCCGCTATCAGTCGTTTCCCATCGTGCAAGCTGCAGCGCTCTGTCGATTTATATTTATTTATTTATAGTATTTTGTGTGCTTTTGATTATTCAGTCATAAGAGAATCTCTCTTCATCTGTTCCTTTTATTGACTTCTCCACTCAATTTTATTCTCTTCCTCCTTCACCACATCTTTCTCTCTCTCTCCTTTGCTCTTACACTCTCTTCATCTGCCCCCTCCCTCATCACGACATTAGACATAAAAAAGCACACGACGGATGACAACCCAGACAAGATATCTTTGGAGAAAGCCATCGATGCCCTCAAAGAAGTCTTGACGTAAGTTACCGTGACCGTATCTGTGATGCCTTGGCTGATGGTTTAGCGTTATTTATTACTATGGCCATTTCTCAATAACTGTACTGAAAATGTCATCAGTGACAGGCAAAGTACTGTCTATGACTATTTCAAAAGTTTGCATCTAGCCAAGTTCAGTCCAAATGCCTGGAATGGATGTATATTTGTTGAGTTGGGAGGTGACTTAAGTGAACCTGGGACAATCGAGTATCCCAGAATGCATTTTCACCAAACGGCAGCAAAGTCGGAGGAGAACACTCACTACAAATGTGTGAAATATGAATGAATGTTGTGTCACAGAAGTTTAGTTTTAAGATTTATTTTTGGCAATAGTTTATTTGTTCAAACTTCAAATCTGTGTTTATTTGCTTCTAATAAACAGATGTTATGCTGTTGTGTTTTGCCAAGTCCTGTAAAAGGCACACACAGTGATTGACCAGTACATTCACTTTGATTGGCACTTTTTCATGTCAAGGACCCCCAAATTGATACTAATTAGCCCGCGGACCCCCATTTTAAAAGATATGCCAGGGACCCACATATAAGAGAACATTTTTACGCCTCTAGCAGTGATTCTCAACCCGTTTAATTTCAAGGACCCCCAGTTTGACATGCATTAGTCATGACCCCATTTAAATAGCATTTCTATCTATGGGACCCCTATTTTATATTGTAAAATCAATGTTAATTTAACTGAGTGTACAAATAGAACCAAATGGTCCCATTAGGGTCCATTTGGTTCCATTTGTACATTGAGTTACAGACCCATAAGGATCCATTTGGTTCCAAACTATCATTTAGCTGGGGACCCCCTGGAACTCCCCTATGTACCACTGGGGGTCCCTGGACCCCACTTTGGGAACCACTGAGTTAAGGGCAGTCCATACTATCTACGACCATCAAACTTTTCGTCGGAAAGCTCCGGTACAACTACAACATGACGTCACTCGCAACTTCTGAAACCCATTCCTCAGAATATGATGAACATATGATGTGACTCTCCGAACTCTACTTCAGAGAAGAAATTAAAGTCTGATCTTTCCGACGAGAAAGATCCTTTAGACTTTAATATTCATCACTTCCATCCTAATTCTTTTCTCTCTGTCCCCAGCCACATCAATGAGGCCAGGAGGATGACAGAAGGCCAGAAGCAGTTCTTTGATGTGGTGTATGAAGTAGACGGCGTTCCTGTAAGTTAGAACATTATTGGATTGTTGGAGTATACATTGTTTGGGCTATTCATATATGGGCAATTCTAAGCGAGTTGAGGTCAAGCAGCATTCACTCCAGGAGACTCGAGAGCAAATAGCCATGGCCGGGCTCACAGACTTTGCTTCTTGTCTGACAGGCAGTTGCTCCATCTTCGTTACATCCACATAGAGAAACTTTATTTTCAATATTCTGTAAGTTCCATCCTTGTTTTCTGCAAAAATAAGCGTTTTTTTCCTTCTAAATAAATCCTTTGACTGAAAAAAAAGTAAACAACGATGCACTTTGTCATGAAAACACTCTTTCTGGAGCACTGCTGTTTTTAGATGCTTTTAAGAGAATCTGTTTATCAAGGGTTGAATTGGAGGTTAGTCCCTGTGAATGACTGATTGGCGAGAAGTGCACGTATCCGCCTGGGTGACGGCAGACTGCTGGTGCTTTGGAATGGGGTCAACATATGGAATGAATTCTGTACTGGCCATATATAGAGCGTGTCTTGAGTGTACAGGGTTTGATGAGGTCAGATCAACCTTCAGGAGTGTCGGAACAGGAAGGACGGGTGGGGAAGAATCAACATACAGAATGTCAGAACAGGTCAGCTCCATATATGGAGATCTAGGTGATGATCCAGTCTTCTCCATGTATGGTTAGATGAGGTCGGCGTTGTGATCTTCATATATGGAGACGGCCATATATGGTGGCGTGATGCCATGAGGCGTGACCATATATGGAGGTGTGATTTCACAAGGCGTTATCATATATGGTGGCGTGATGCCATGAGGCGTGACCATATATGGAGGCGTGACCAGATATGGAGGTGTGATGTCACGAGGAGTGACCATATATGGAGGCATGAGGCGTGACCATATATGGAGGTGTGTTGTCACGAGGCGTGACTATATATGGAGGTGTGATGTCACGAGGCGTGACTATATATGGAGGCGTGATGCCATTAGGCGTGACCATATATGGAGGTGTGATGTCACGAGGCGTGACTAACGGATGGGAGATGCAGGTTTTCATAGTAAATGCAACCTACGGTCATGGTGTCAGAAATGCCATAAAAGCCTCAAACTGATTTCCTCAAACGGTTGGCTCAGAATGATAATACCTACACATCCATCATGAAACCTTCAGTCATGACATTTTATTCAGCTTTTATTCCACGTAATCTCTCTCTCTTCTGCAGGCCAACCTGCTGTCCTCTCATCGCAGTCTGGTGTGCCGTGTGGAGACCATCGCTTTGGGAGACCAGCTGTGTGACCGTGGTGAACAAGTCACACTCTTCCTGTTCAACGACTGCCTTGAGGTAACGGTAACACACATACGCACACATACGGACAGTGGTGCAAAAATAAAGTGTATAAAGACAATGTTTGTTGACCAAATTTCTCTCACTGACGCCCTGCCGGACACCCATCCATCCACTGCGCTCTAGCAATTTTCCCACTGCCGTGCCAGGGTTTAGAATTCCCCGAAAATAAACAGTGTGAGCAGTGTGACGTAGACTCTGTCTAGATGTGAGCCCAACCTCTAGTGAGATAAAAAACCCTGCAGATTGTTTCCTCATCGGTGTAACCTCCATTCTGTGTTCCCTCTCTAGAATAATGTTCCCGAGTAGGTTAAATTATGTTAAAGGTAGGGTAAGTGATTTTCTTTGGTTAAAATAAGTGTTAAAAAGCTCTATATTGTGAGTCTCCATGTCTCCCCAGCTTTTTATTGAACAGAAAATGCATTTTCAGGTCTGGATACCAATTTTATCCAAACAGGAATAGAGAACTCAGTCAGGAGGATACAGATTAAACAAGTGGAATTGTAAATGAAGAAATGAGCAGACGAAATTGGAACTGGAACACTGTTAAAAATTTAGCTGATATATGGCTACTTTCTTCTGATTGGCTGAAATGTTGTCACCTACCTGGAAAAAGTATTTTCTGTTTATGTATTATTTATAAAGAGCTGGAGAGACAGTGCAGAGACCCCTGTTATTGAACAAACACTATAGTAGTGCTGCACAATTAATATAGCACTAGTTGGCTGTCCAATTCATTTTAGTTAGTAGTTAATCGTGTTTTTTTTTTGTTTTTTTTTTAATAAATATTTTCATGGAAAAATGAGAATTGTGAAAATGGAGATTGAATATTCTGAAAAGAATCGTGCAGCACTACACTATAGCAATGAATACTATCATAATATATTCATTAACCTTTTAACAAAAAAACTGTTTGTTACTTTAAAACCTAAGAAGTAAGAATATCACTTAACCTACCTTAACAGTTTAACGGCTTAACCCGTGTACCAAGCTATTTAATCCATGTTTTCCCCCTGCGTAATACGCTAAACCTGCTTTTTGTTTTATGTGTTTAATTCGCCGTTTTGTAATAATTTTAAATAAATATTGGTGTTTTGGTGTTTGTCACGGACCTGGTGACGAGGCGGACGCGTTATGATGACGTAACCGGAAATCATCCAACCAACTTGCAAGGGCTTCTGGGAAACTGAGTCCAAATGCATATCTTAGCTCACTTTGCTCTTTGTCTGTGACCCGGATCACGGAAGTGGCTTTTTTTTGTCGGCTCGATTACAATAAAAATCATTGGAGTGTTTTCAAGCGGATTTTCATGGATCAAAGGCGCAAATACTTCGGCGTTATGCTCCAAAGGTAATTAAACAATCCCGGCAGCCTCGGTATATGTCATATTTTAATATACATTAAAGCCCTCATAGTGTTAAAAATCGATTCTATGTAGCCAGAAGGCTAAACTTCATTAAACACTCCTCGTTTGCCTCTGCCACTCGCTCAGTATAAATATCTTGGTGACTTGAGATGCTTTTAAAAGGGGGAGAGAGAAAGTGTGAATAATTTATGTGGACAATTTGTCGTTGCTGACACAGGTTGTGTGTTTGTGTACGTCTTAATTAGCAAAAGGCTGGCATTGGAACAGGATAAGCATTCAAGAAAGAGATGGGGTTGGAGGATGATTCAGGAGCATCAGTGTCCCCTCCTAATGAGCTCTGTCTGTATGGCACATGGACAGAACACACACGCACGCACGCACACACACACACACACACACACACACACACACACACACACACACACATGCATGTCAGTGGTGCTCAACCTTTTTCATGTCAAGGACCCCCAGAATTATCTGTTTTGCTGCCGACCCCCATCTGAAAATATGTTATCAAAGATTTGTGCCACATTTTCACGATTTTTCAAAAATAGCCGCGCTATGAGCTTGTAGATCTGCTATTTTTCAATAGCTAAAGTGTAACATAATGCTTGAAACACCAAGAGGGGTTCCCGCCCAGAATGGGTTAACCTACTTCATCAATGAACAATGGTATGTGTGTCTTTAATTTATAACGGTTCAGCGTTCAGACACAACGCACGTCGCACACGCTAATTATCCTGACGTTAATGAGTGGGATCTTTCACTTGTGAAGCCCCCATTGATTTGATGCCATGTAATGCTTTATGCGTCACTATATGATGGTGTTGTACACCGAAAATAGCAGATTTACAAGCTCATAATGTGAACACACACACACCCCGGTAGGAAGAGTGGTATCACCAATATTTCTACATGAATGAGGAATGAGGTAATTGGCCACCATTTAAAGGGCCATTTCACCCATAAAGTGTCTTTAAAAAAAACAAAGAAAATCAATGGATTTAGGTTTAGGCAGCATTAGCAAATGTTTCTACAGGAATATGCTGTGGAACATGCAAGAGATGTTGGTGTAATATTAAGATTGTGCATTTCTTTAGGAAGCTAAGAGGCCATGAAAAGCACTTCAGGGCTTCTTGTGCCAGTTGAGAAGATTGTCCCCCGACACACACGCACACACATATACATTAAATTCAAAGAAAGCCTGCACACATCTGTGAATCAATAACCTCAAGAGGAGGTTGGGGGCGGTGGAATTTGCAGCGACTTAATACCACTTCAGTAACTTGAGTGATTAGCAGAGTGAGTGTGTCAGCTTGAAAATACATTGACTTATTTTAAGGTAATTGGTAAATGAGAGTCGGCGAGTACGATCAGCTGATAAGCTGTCAAACGGGGGTCAACAGGACTGATGCACGCACAACTTCAGTGCCCTGCCTGAGCCAACATAATGTTTCATTTATATACCTCTTTGTACATTTTTAATTCCTACAAATCTCTCCTTCATAGTGTCCTCAGTGTAGGTCTAACTCAGAGAGTGGTGTGTGTGTGTGTGTGTGTGTGTGTGTGTGTGTGTGTGTGTGTGTGTGTGTGTGTGTGTGTGCTTGAGCAACCCGGTCTCACCCAAACACGGTGAAATAGCACGTATTGGTGTTTGGGTGAGATTGGGACGGGCTCGCTTGAGACTTGCATGTCGCTCTGTCTTACTGTTAAGACACAGACCGATCATGCTTACTGTTGTGCGTGTCCCCCCGCCCCCCTCCCCCCAAATTAAACCTTGTTTAATTAGTTATAATTTTAAAGACTGTCCCTAGTATAAGAACACAATGGTGAACTCCTCCTCCCACCTCTGCTTCACCTCCTGTAGCTCGTTCCTTCACACATGAGCAGATCCATTGGATCTTCCTCCTCCGCCGTTCCAATAACAATATACCTGCCTGGCACATCTGAAGGCAATGGGAGGGAGATGACACTCTTGATTGGCTTCATTCATGTTGTGTCTAAAAGGCACGCATGGCTAATTAAGAGATTAAATATAAACCTCGTTATGATGAGCCCAGATAATAAGCTGTTTTTGCTAAAGTAGTGTTGGACACACTCTAAATGCAGATTGTTTAAATCGTTTTAATCGTTAAATTGACTGACTGTTTTACTGCGTAAGGATAACGAGTCCTAGGAGTCCTGGGGCCCGTTCCACGAAACTTGGATTAGAGATTAAGTCGGGCTTTAACACATATCCTGGTTTAATATATCCTGGATCAGTGATTAACCGGTTTCATGAAAGCTGGTTGATCTTGCCAGATTAACTTAACCAGTTAACCTGGATATGTTGAGGCTTGATTTGGTTTCATGAAAGTGATGCTACATTAGTTACCATGGAAACTAATGCTTTGGATTTAGCCTGCTCCGGACCAGGCTAACAGCCAGGTTTAACCTAATCCTGATGTCTTTACTGTTCATTAAGCAGTCAAACTGATCACAAACCAATGATGTTTTCCAGATTTATTCAATTATTATGGGTTTATGTTGCCTTATTTGTATCGGTCTGCATTAAAGGATTAATTTAAGCACTATATAAAATCAAATAACCAAAATATATAGGCTGCACAACATCATGACAGCTTGTGAGCTTGTAGATCAGCTGCTTTTGGTGAATGTTCCCCATGAATAGGTTTGCTGTCGTGCAAGTGCACGGTTAAGAAGAATTATTATATTATATTATTATTTTATTTTTTTTGTAAAAGTGAAAACCACTAAATATTAGTCATTGTTTTACAAAATATTACCATTGTAACGTTTCACCCACTACTAGTCCTACATACTTACACCTAGAAACCCCATTCAAACCTATTTAGGTTCATCCTACGGTGGACATGTGTGCCTGAAAAGGAATCTTTGAAATGTTTCATAGTTTTAGAAATATAGTGCTTTCAAATTTGAGACATTTATAGGCAGATAGTGGCACTTCAAAAAATCACTTTCACCTAGAAACTCCATTCACACTTTGTAAAATTCAGCTTACTGTGGAGACACATGCTGGAACTTTTTACTTTGAAATGTTTTGTAGTTTCTGAGTTATTTAACTTAAACGCCCAATGCATTCTCAAAGGCAATAGCACAAACTTTGGCATGCTACATGAACCCATGACCCTCACCAGTCTGGCCCCTGTCTGGACAACAACCCCCTTCCCCAAAGGTAGCTCCCTCAGAGGAGGGAGTTATGGCCAAATATCACAATGCGACAATATCATTATGCTTACATTATTAAGAATTCTGTTTTAAGTTAATAGTAGTGGTAAAATGTAAACTATATTGTTGGGGTAGTTAATCATTCAGTCTATCCACTATTGAGAGTATGTTCTCTTTAATTACAGCAGCAGTATTTATTTTAGAAGCTTAAGTCCTTGTATCAGTAAGTCTTGAATAGATTAGTAAATATAATGAGATGTACAGAAAAGGGCTGTAATGCAACTATTAAGGATTAATAGTTGGATTAATAGCCTTAATACCCCATGAAGAAGAAGGATCAGTAAATCTGTGATCCACATAATGGGTCTAGAGCAGGGGGGCAGTCAGACAGATATTTTGTGAAGCCACTAAGGAAATCGTAGTTCATATAATGGCCTGTTGTGGCGCTGTCATTGGACCCAGAAAAACCCATAGCCCCATAGAAGTCCATGTATTTGGGCCCAACTTCACCTAGATTGTATTACCTTAATAAACATGGTCATGAATACTTTCTGCTTCCAGTCACTAGTTTAAAGTCTCATTTCTAATGTCATAATATTCTTTTTGGAAAATTATGGTCCCCATAAAGTCGCGTATGTTCTGAGGGGCATGGCTACCGTTAGTCTATGATCGGGATTCCCCTCCCACTCGAGTCAAAATAAAAACCAACGGAGAAGAAGGGGGGAAGTCCCGCCTCGTTGTCTGGGCCAGCCAATGGCCAGCTGGGCCAAAACGGAGCTGTAAAGATCAGGATTTTAAAAGCCTGGCTTTGGCCTAAATCCTGGATTAGTTGATCCAAGTTTCGTGAAACAGGCCCCTGGAAGTTAGTGCTTAGATTATTGTTTGCACGTGTAATGTTTCTGTGTCTATATTATAGCTGAGCCATGACGTCTCCATCCATGTTTGTGCTTCTGCGCAGATTGCTAGGAAGCGTCACAAGGTGCTGAATACGTTTAAGAGTCCAGTGGGGCAGACGAGACCCCCACCCCACCTCAAACACATTGCACTGTGGCCTCTGTCTCAGATCCGGAAAGTACTGGACCTGCAGGACACCGAAGGTAAACCAACAAACGCACAGACCACACGCATAGGCACAGACCGTACACACACACGCACAGGCACACGCACGGGCACAGACTGCACACACACATGCACAGGCACAGACTACACACAGGCACACGCACAGGCACAGACTGCACACACACGCACAGGCACAGACTACACACAGGCACACACACACGCACAGGCACAGACTACACACAGGCACAGACTACACACAGGCACACGCACAGGCACAGACTACACACAGGCACAGACTACACACAGGCACAGACTACACACAGGCACACGCACAGGCACAGACTACACACAGGCACAGTCTACACACAGGCACAGACTACACAAAGGCACAGAGCACAAACACACGCACAGACACAGACCGCACAGGCACAAACCACACACGACCACACGCACAGACCATACACAAACATTTAATCAACACCCCAAACGTACTCGCACGCAAACACACACACTCACACACGTGCGTGCGCCCGCCCCCCAATGCCTCAGTTCTGCACGCACGCACACACACCTACCTCACCCCCACAGATGGAAGTCATCTTCATAACCGCATGAGGGCATGCATGTTTTCAAATGAGGGCGGTGTGTGTGTGTGTGTGTCTGACACTGTCTGTTTGCAGCACCTCCAGCTCTTTGACAGGGACAAACACGCCCTGTCAATGTTCACTCTGGGTGTTTGGAACACACAAACATAGAGTAAGAATACAAAGGGCCGCACACCAATTTCAGCTCCCAATAATCTTTACTTGTTATTGGCAGCTGAAATTGGTGTGCAGACGTTTTTATTCTTACTCTATGACTGTCTTTGATCCGGCACCCAGCCTACATAGGTAATTACTGTTTGTACAGCCTCTTTTGCTACTGGAACACACAAACATTTTTTTGGACAACAATGGACTGTCTCTGTCTGCTGGCGTCCCTCTGTTTCTCATCTCTGTGTTCTCACTGTCCAACAAGTCTTTCTTTTCTCCCTGTTTTAATCCTTTATGTTGTGCTTTTCTCTCAACACACTTGGCACCACAGTTTTCATCTGGTTTTGTATCGCTCCCTCAATCTCTTTCTTTATCCCTCCCACCTCCCTCCCACCCGCTTCCCCTCTCACATTGTGCATCTCTCTCTATCTATTGTGGTGTCTGCACGGTAAAATGGAACCAAATGTGCAATCTTGGGGAGTTAAATGAGCTGTGTTGTTGTGCTCTCTCTGCTCTATTCTCCAGACTGTGTGAATGCGTTTGCGCTGCTGGTGCGTCCTCCCACCGAGCAGGAGAACATGCTGGTGAGCTTCCAGCTGACCGCGGAGGAGACGGTCAAGAGCACCTGGCTGCGCTCGCTCTCTCGCTGCGTCGCCAACACCATCTGCAGGGCCGACACTGTGAGTGGTTCATACTTTAACCCATTTAGACCTGAGGACGATTCTAAACGGTTTAAAAAAAAAAACCTATGTTTCTATGTCAGTGGTGCTCGACCTTTTTCATGTCAAGGACCCCCAGAATTATCTGTATTTGGCCGCGAACCCCCCATCTGAAAATATGTCGTTCCAGGCCCCCCAGAAGCAAAGATTTGAGTTAAAAACGTTCACTCTGAAATAATATATATTCAAAGATTTGCGCCACATTTTCAAAAATAGCAGATCTACAAGCTTGTTGTATGAGCTTGTAGATCTGCTATTTTTCAATAGCTAAAGTATAACATAATGCTTAAAACACCAAAAGGGGTTCCTGTCTAGAATGTGTTAAAATAAATGCTTGTTTACTGCATATCCGTGAGGTATGTCTCGTGTTATTAGATGGAAACAAATCAAAGTGGAAAGTAGTACAATGGAAATGTTTAATTTCTATTGTATGTGTTCAATACATTACTGAATATGAGCATACTATGATACCAAGTAGGACTAGGAAGTGGGAGCAATATAATCACAAACAAAACTGAAACATAATGTTGCATAAGTGAATGCATTATTCTGCCCTCCTAGAAAGGTATGGCCTTGGTCCCTTCGTAACCCTTCGTCGGTTTTAGACCTTTCCAAAAAAAATAAAAGCAACTACAAAGGCACACATTCCCTGAGCCCAGGGAAGGTCTCATTACAAAATAGTTCCCTGGGAGTGAATTAAGAAGCCTAGCCACGTGTAGCACTGGAGCTGCCTCTAAATCCGACCAGTCCAAGTCAATGAGCGGAGGCTTGAGGGGAAAAAGGATGGGGGTGTGTGGGGGTAGAGTTATGGTAGCCAAGTTGTAATGGGCCGGCTGAGCTTAGCAGTAATTGAGTGGTCTCGACCGACGCATATAATTCTGTTCATAATTAAAGAGCAGCGTGATCGTCATCAGCCAGGAGGATCTGGAGGTGAGCGACTGGGCCACCAGTTGTACTCTGTAGAGTCGGCAGCAGGGGGCGATGTTGGCCTCTGGTCTGCCTGGCAGCACACAGCTGCAATCCTAATGCCGTTTTCACTGGGTCAGTGCTGCACTGTGAATACCAAGGAGTCAGGACCCTGCTTGTTAACCCATTCTGACCTGAGATCAGATTCTAAAAATGTCTATTACATCCTGACAGTTTCATTATTAACCCATTCTGACCTGAGATCAGATTCTAAAAGTGTCTTCGATTTTTCAAAAATAGCAGACCTACAAGCTCGTATCGCGCCACTCGGTGGCGCGATATGAGCTTGTAGATCTGCTATTTTTAAATAGCTAAAGCATAACATGATGCTGACACCAAAATGGGTGCCCGGTCAGAATGGGTTAATAGTGGACTGACTGCAGAGAGGAGGGGAAGGCTAGAGAGCAGGGAATAAAGACTGTGTGTGTGTGTGTGTATATATATATACAGTACGTGTACTGTACATCCCCTACAATACATCTCTCCTAAAGCAAACTGCTGATTTATTTTTATGTGAATTGAATTCAATACTTATGCTGATAAAGACTGATCACATGTATTTGATTGTGTTCCTTTGTGTTGGTTCAAACCCAGGAGGACATTATCCAGTGCACAGATCCTGACTCTCTGCAGGTGAGCACAAAGGATGTGGACAGCACCTTGAGCAAAGCCTCCCGAGCCATCAAGAAGACTTCCAAGAAGGTAACTAACAGTTGGGCCAGTCGAAGTCAGCATTACAGTGTTCATCGCTCAAAATGCTTGTTCTCTGGGTCACGCCCACCACCACCACGGAGTCTAGCGGTTTGGATTATAGGGTGCACGATCTGCCGATACCGATATTATACGGATTATGCTGCCTTCAAACATTTGAAATACACAAAACCAAAGCGTAATATTTCACATTGCGTCATCAATATCTGTGAAAATAATCTGGATTCTTTTGAGACCGATCCGATGCAGGTATGGCATTTTCATGGCCGATTTCGATTGCATCACTAGTTTGAATCCAACAATCCGATTTGGCTGAGAATCTGTACGGACACAATTGGCTGTGTATGGAGGAGGGAAGCTGGGAAGGGCGGGCGGGGGGTCTTTGTTTGCTGTCCATACTCCTATGGGCAGGCAGTCACCTGCTGTCAGTGTCAAGTAGCGCGGAGATGCTACGTCGACCCAACGGGGGGTCGTTGCATGGCAGGGAGCCAGTAGCTAGAGTACAACAGCTGTGGGGAGGCAATAATTGGCATAATTACTAAATGGGGAGGGAAAAACTGTGTAGAAATGTTGTGGCTATAATATATTTAGAAGAGGGGAGAAGAGTTCTCGTTGAATAATAACGTTGGACAAGAGGCATTCTCATAGAATAACACCAATGTTAATTTTTTTAGTTTTTACTGTACGCCGCTGGCTGGCAGAGCCGAATAGACACAAACACAAGTAATACATGATATCAGAGTTGTCTCCCATAAGTAGTTTAAGTAACCCATTTTGGTCGGGAACCCCTCTTGGTGTTTTAAGCATTATGTTATACTTTAGCTGTTGAAAAATAGCAGATCTACAAGCTCTTAGTGCGACACTGAGTGCCGCGCTACGAGCTTGTACTGTAGGTCTGCTATTTTTGAAAAATTGTGAAAATCTGCCTCAGAGTGAACATTTAAACTCAAATCTTTGCTTCTGGGGAGGTCCCTGGAACAACATATTTTTAGATGGGAGCGGAGGCCAATTACATGTTGTTTTTGGGGTCCTTGACATGAAATATTGAGCACCACTGATACAGAAACAAGGTTTTTCAGAAAACTGTCAGGAGTTTGACGACGTCCGGCCTAAATGGGTTAAATACTGTTGTTAGCAATCTCGCATACTATACACATCAGAACAGCCATTATTATCTTCGGCCTGTGTCCGAAGATAATAACGACAGAATCAGTCATGGCAAAACTCTTAGTCTTAGTGATAGACTTACTCTAGTGGTGACTTGTGTGTTCCTATGTGATTCTAGTGGTGACTGGTGTGTGTGTTCTACTTCCTAGGTCAGCACAAGGACTGTCTAAAGAGGAAAGGAAAGAAACATGCACAGTGGGCTATATGCAGCCAACACTTCCTCGTTCAGCTTCCTTGGTCTCAACTGCGCATGTTTCTTTCCTTCCATGGAGCACCATGTGAGCAACATGGCGGCGCCCTTACTGTCTTCGTGTCCCGTCCTCTTTAGACAGTCCTTGGGTCAGCAGTTCCCAAACTCTTTCATGTCAAGAACCCCCAAATTGACACTGATGAGCCCACGGACCCCCCATTTGAAAAAAAGATATGCCAGGGGACCCCCATAAAAGGTTTTGACTGCTCTAGCAGTGATTTTCAACCCGTTTAATTTCAAGGACCCCCAGTTTGACATGCATTAGTCTACAGACCCCCATTTAATGTCATTTCTATCTCTGGGACCCCCAATTTATATTGTAAAACCACTGTTAATTTAACTCTGAGAGTGTACAAATAACGGGTCCATTTGGTTCAATTTGTACACTTTCAGAGTTACAGACCCATAAGGGTCCATTTAATTCCTATCTCTGATTGAGCTAGGTACCCAAGGGAACTCCCTCAAGTACCCCCACGTGTCCCCGGACCCCACTTTGGGAACCTATGTCCTAGGTGACGAGGGTGTTCTCTTTCACAGTGTGTGTGTTCTACTTCCTAGGTGACGAGGGCGTTCTCTTTCACAAAGACTCCGAAGCGGGTTCTCCAGAGAGCGTTCATGGCCGGTAGCACGCCAGACAGCCCAAGGCTGACGTCTGAACACCGCGTGGGCAGCAGCGCCACTTTGACCGTTGAGTATTTCATTTTTTTCTCTCAATAAGTAATGTCTTTGTTAACTGTCTGTGTAACTGAAAAGAACACAATTTGACATATAGGCAGCATATTTGATCAACTTGAAATACGTAGATAAGTCTCTACGTAGTTTAACAAACAAACAAATCCATCTTTCTGATTATCATAGATCTGCTTGACACAGAACGTTCGGGGTCCTGTTATGGCATCGTGTTATAAACTTGTGTAATGTCATTTATATTTTTCCTCACCGTGCTAAAGGTTTTTTTTTTTTTTTTTTTACAAAATGATAATATGACAAGATGGTGGCTGACTTTCTTTCCTCCTGTTAGAACAAAATGTAATTCAGTTGTTTGTTCACCCGTCAATCAATATATACCGCTGAGGCCCTCATGGCCATCTGGCTGTGAATTTGGAAACAATAAGGTGCATATTAATGCAAGCTAGTTGATCCATCTGCCCGTCATCCGTCTTCATTTCCTTTCTGTCCCATCCGTCCCTTTTATCCCCTTGAATCTCATCCAGCCATTGATCCCTGCATCAGTCCATGGACGAGTGCTTTTCATACGTTTTAAATGTGTTTGGTTGAAAGCAGCTTTTGGCGTTCCATGAGGCTGGGCAAACAATGTAGTTGGGGCCGATTCATACGACATACTGTTACAGACATTTCTACAATGTGACGTCAATTGAGGTTCCGGGGGGGGCTCTTCGGTGCTACTGAAAATCTCTGACAAGCCGAAATCATCTCGTCACTACAGCGCCGAAACAGCAGTAAAATAGGAATATGAATCGGCCCTTAGTTCTGTTGTCGTTTTTTTGGCACTGTTTTGTTGAGTGGATTCATGAGTCATGCGTACAAACAAGTGAGTCAGCTTTGAATTGACCTTTCCCCCTAATGCATCCTAAATGTCAAATTGTGGTGTGTGTGTGTGTGTGTAGGCCATTTTGCCTTGTGTGTAGGCCAGTGTTGCTAATTCAATCCCCTTTTCTGTTAATGTGCAATATTGCCAAAATGTTCCACATCTAGGTTGCGTATGCATTATGTATGCGTATACTCACCCGTTCCATCAAAGCATTAGTTAATAATTTCTAACTACCACGAAACACTCAAACATGGAGCTTCTTTTTAAGAGGCTAAATTAATTAGATTTACCTGCTTACTGGCCCGGTGGTTGGAGAGTAATGTCTTAAAATGGTTGTGATGGCATGAGGTCATTTTTATTGTCTTGGTTGACTTGCATAGGGCAGGCTACAATGATTATCTGATGGGGAAACGCCTCTCACTGCTCTTTTGTTGAAGACGGTGTTCGACTAAATTAAATCGACTATTTTAAATTGCAGCAGTTCAGGGGAATACAAGAGTAGTCCTATAATTACTGTTTTCATTATTGATTGTTCAACCATAATGTTGAAATAACTTATTTAATGAAAAACTTGAAGCAGTAACCTGACTGACACACAAATGTACGATAATAAGAAAGCCTGTACGAGGGACAGTTAAAGAGCATAATACTGTACAGGTCCACTTGATCATGATCATGTTCAAGGGGTCTTGGAGCCTAGTTTATGTAAGTATAATGATTAGCCACATTATTTTGCTGCTAATCATTCATCTCAGCAACATGGAAAGTATTGGAGCAATTAAGTACCATGATGTTACACATTGTCTATGTCTGATCGAAAACATCTTCATATCATTTTAAAGTTACAACTTAGTAAATTCACTCAGCATTATCAGTTATTGGTATTTGAAGCACTTGAAAAGTATGAAAAATCATTAAGCGGTTTCCTTTTGGACGTCTCTCTGACCCTGTCCTATGTCTTCACTCTTCAGATCTGCAGAACTCTATTTATACCTCTCCCCTGGTTATATTTTTATTTTTAATAGTTATTTCATAACCTCACTCTTTTCAGGTTGAGATGCCAGAATGATATATATATATATATTGTTTCTTCTTGAGCATTCCCTATCTAAGCTGATGGGCGGCGGTGGCTCAGGGGTAGAGTGGCTGGATGGTAACCGCAAGGTTGCCAGTTCGAACCTGGGCTCCCCCAGAGCATGACACTGAACCCCTAATTGCTCCTGATGTGCTGGTTGGTGCCTTGCATGGTTTCCGCCGCCATCGCTGTATGAATATGAATGTGTGTGTGTGTGAACTGTGAATTGGTGAATATAATGCACAATCTACAGTATGTAAAGTGCCTTGGATAAAGGCGCTATATAAGCGGTGTTTGTGTGTGCATCTCTTCATGACATGTCTACTCTGTACCCTCTGTGTTTGTGTGTGCATCTCTCCATGACATGTCTGTACCCTCTGTGTTTGTGTGTGCATCTATTGTTCCATAATCCAGATCATGTCCCGCTCCGCCTCTACCTTCAGTCTGAATGATTCTACCAAGAGCAGTGCTGCGGTGCAGCGCTCTAACTCTTTGGACCATCCTCCTGTCAGAGCCAGGATCCCCGTCTGTAAACGTGCCCCTGACAGCCCGTCCCCGAACCCCACGCTTAGTCCTGGCCCTCGCCACAGCCCGTCCCCAAACCCCATGCTCAGTCCTGGCCCTCGCCACAGCCCCACACCTGACCACGCCAGGTCACCAGGTCATCGCCCTCGTTCCATCTATCACTCTAGCGCCAGCTCAGATCATCCCAAGTCCATTCTCCATTCACCCAGACCCAGTAGTACCAGAGCCCCTTCTGCCCAACAACCAGCTACCTTTTCATCCCATCCCAATCACACAGGTTACATCCGTAACCTGGCCTACCCCACCTCCGCCAACCCTCGCCCAAAATCCATGCATTCTGCCAGTCTAAGCCTCAGACTCCCATCTTCTACAGCGTTTCTCCACCCTAACACACCACCCCTCCAGAGCTTGTTTCTCCACCCTCCTCCCCAGAGTTTTAATTCCTCGAAGGGCAGACAGTCGTCTGGGATAAGCATCCCTGTAGTGAGCTTTGAGCCTGTCAAGAAAGCTCTGGCCAGTCCCCGCAGGGAGACTCAACTCTAGGCCACTCAGCGAAGCTCAGCCCATGCCAGGATTCTGACGTGAGCATATCTTTAATATGAGCGACGTTCAACTGGGAGTGCACTGATGAAATAAAAACTAAAAATCCAATGGCTATACCAATTCAGAGTGCTAAACATGAACTAACATCCGATACCAAGTACAGTCTAAAATGTATTATGGAAGGACAAAGAATATTGACATGATCCAATCTCTCCACAGTACTAAAATATCAAATTGAGCTTTGAATTGCTTGGTATTAGATTTTAGTCATGTAAAGTTCTAATCCACTTTGTATGGTAGCCATCACCTAGGTGCACTCGCTAGTTCCAAATCAAATCCTTAAACCATCGCAATAATAGAGCAGTGTACATTTTCAAACCAAATTATTAATGTACAGTATAATCTTGCTACTGATCCCAGGCTTATTAAAACATGTTGGGTCTTGTAATATGAGGACCCACCAGCATTAAGCCGTTAAGTCAAAAATGGTTGCTTTGTTTTGTTGTGCCTTAGTCTGAGTAACAAGTTGAACAATATTTTTCAAGGCTTGATTTGGAATAGGTCAAGTTTATGCCGTTTGTATAAACCAAGTGGTGGCTGGGTATCCACAAGGTGTTGGTGGTTGCTGTTAATACTAGGCCATATTCAAGAGTGCACTGCCTAGTCTTCTTTGCACCTGGGAGGTCTTTGACCACATGGTTTTCCCCTGTATAGTGGATAATTGTAATAAAAGGCATACCTTGACATTTTGAAGATCTCATTGTATCTTTGCCAAGTGCCCCCTTTTAACTGCAGTTGGCTTCTCACTTAGTCTTGGGTGTGGGTTTGTGGTTAACTATGGTTATCTGTCGTCTTAACCGCTTACAACAACTATGCTCCATATACACATCAGCCATTTGACCATTCCCAAAATGATTGAATCCTAAACCTGCCCTGTCTGACATGATGCAAGCAATTCATTTTCCTGATTCTGACAATGACGAGCTTTGCTGGGAAGCAGGGGATGTCCTGTGCACAAATTAGGAAAGCAGCTAAACAACTCTAGTATGTAGTGTACCTGTAACCATTGGCACACAGCGCTACGTTGTAACGAGCCCCTTTACCTCATTTTCAAGCAGCTGAAGCTTGTCAATGGCTTGATGACGCGGTAATAACAGCCATGTTGGAGCAGGGAGATGGCTAGCCCTCCAAGCAGAACCCAAAGTTTCTGACATTTTGTTCGACCCAGTCCATGGGGTCCTGTTGCACCACTACCATGCCACCTGGTACGCAGCCATTCTTAAACATAAACAACATGTTTAGCGCCTGGCCGCGCTCTGTGACGACGTTTTTCCGTGTGAGGCTTTCTGAATATGTAAAGTATAAGTACCCATACATACCGCTGCGAATATCTCCTGTGGCGCGGAAGCCGTTAAGTATTTTTAATATATGTTTGCCCGAATTGGAAGCTTGGATTAATCTCTTCCTTCCTTGTTTATTGACACCTCATTGTACCGCCTATCTGGCTAGCTAGTGGCGCTATAGCTATGACAGAGCAGATCAGAGGCAGGGACTAGCCGCACAAGCCAACCGCACACCGGGAGGCGGTACAATAAACGGTAAACAAACAAGAAGAAATAAAGCGACCAAATCGGTCAAACAAAGATTAAAAATACGGCTTCCGCGCCACAGGAGACATTCGCAGCGGGATGTATAGGTACTTAAAGTTCCCGAATTCAGAATAACTCAAGCTAAAAAATGCCGTCACACGCCGCAGATTCAATCTTACGCGTTCTTAATACTTCCGCGTTCTGGAATTCCCATACGAAAATATAGTTCTGACCAGGGACCCAACATAAAACTCATCAAAATTTCAGAAAAGCTTTATGTAGGGTCCCGAAAGGGGCTAGGAGATGGCTTAAACATGCAGGGCCGTGTAACTCCAGGAACATGGCTGTTCACCAATCACCACTGCCTTACAGAGGCACTGGCCCGTGGGTCCTCTGCAGTCAGCCATGACGGGCACACACTGTTACACATGCCACACTCGCTCTTGTCACTTCTTGGCCAAGTCATCGTATTTGGGGTCTGAGCTGACTCTGGATGAACATTCAGCTGTCAGCCTTGCACTTTATCCAGGAGCCCAGCTGACACGCTGCATGGGCTGACTCCTCCACTGCTGTAATAGAAGCAGGAGTACACCTTGTGTGGATGGGCTGCCTTTCCATGAGTGATACCTCTGCTGGTGGCGTCAGCTAGGTGGCAAGGCCTACAGCCTTCAGCGTTTGGTCATGGCACCAGCGAAAGCATCTTTACATTGGTCAAAACAGACACAATCTACTTTGTGACGGTCATGGAGCTGAAGTTCTCTGCCTTTCACAGCTTCCCAGAGAGTCATGGTTGGTCTCAGTCACCTGCCGTTGCCGCAATGACTGTCACTTAAGTCTGATGTACGGCCTATAAAGCTGATGCTGTGACAGCGTCTGAGCGTTGTGACCAGCCGATCTTAATTTGCACCACAAAACCACACAACGTGGTATAGGTAGACGTAGAAGTGTAGGTTTTAGTGTTGAGAGAGAAAGAATGCCCCAACCGGACATGGATACAATATCACTGGAGGCGGGGAGTACTCTCTAAAAGACAAACACTGGGATGAGCAAACATTCATTAGCAAGCATGCCTTGTTATGGCAAGTGTGTGTAATGAGGGTCATATGTTTAGCATTTTGACCAGCGCTGCGACGCTGCCCTTTACCCTGTGCCTCCTCCCAGGGAAATCCGCAGTGTTAATCTGCTCATTCACAGAGCACTCCTCACATTGTCTCTGTAGCCTCACTGAGCTATATTAATGTCCATTCAGGTTGAAGGCAGAAGAAATGGATCATAGGAACAATCCTCCTTGCCTATTCCGGCAGCCCCTCCGGGTACAAGCCCCCCCGACCCTATTCTCAGGGGTTCTTATAGTCCACAGTTTGACGGCATAAAACGCTTTACCCGCCATTTAATCAAATATTCCACGCTGCCGAGATTGTTTTATTACCTTTAGAGCATACGCTGAAGTATTTGCAGGTTTCAACCACGAAAAATGTTCCGTTGGCTTGTTATGATCAGACGCACCAGCGGCCATGACAACGCGATACAAAACCAGAGAGCAGAGCAAGTTGTAGTCTAAACAAACGGCCCGTCCACTTGCATTGGGCTCAATTTCCCAGAAGCCCTAGCAGCCCAGAGGTTGACTTGATTTTCCGGTTTCGTCGTCATAACCTGACGGCCTCGTCACCAGGTCCCGGATAAATCTGCTGTTTCTTTTTAATTATTTTAAAACGGCGAATTAAACACATTAAACAAATGTCGGGTATAGCGTTTTACGCGCGGTGGAACCCTGGAATTAACAATTGGCGGCCGTCAAACTGTTAACAGAGACACTATACTAAATGTTCATACAAGGATATATTCTAAAGATAAGGGCGACACACACATAGTTACACCAAGTACACATTCACTGACATAGTGACAGTAAGCATGGAGAAGTCAGGTCAGCTGTTTGACAGCTGCAGGAGTGTCTGACTCACATTGAATGACATTGACACATACAGAATAATATAGTTGGCATTCTAAAATATCCATTACAGTTTGTGTAGGATCCATTCAGTGGATTTCATTAATCTTCCAAAACAAGAACAGAGGGCAGGAAGAAAGTGCTTCTGTCTCTTGGAAAGAACCGCTGTATACAATTGCAATTGTCTTGACAGAGGTTGCACTCTCTTGATTCGTTCACAGCCGAGGTTTGGCTCTGAAAGCACAGAGGCTGTGCGTGTGTGGCCGGCCGTGCTGCTTAATTATAATAAGACTGGACACATAAAATGGCCTTGTGTTCACAAATTGCTCATGCTCACATCCTCTCACGCACACTTGACAGTCTGCTGAGAAGCCTACTTGACAATCAATCTCGCACAGGCTTTTAAAAGCTCACCTTGGAAAAGTCAAGATATGTTGTGGGACCGTCACATGGCTGAGTCAACCTCTTTCACATCTTTTGATTCTTTCAATACCTCGATCACATACTAACTACACATTCCGGTGGTTCAGAAGTACTTTATTCTATTTACTTATTTGTTTACTTTTGTTTTTTTTGCCCACTCTTCTATATCCCCATCTCTACTGTTCCTTCTATCACCCTCTATTTTTTTTCAGGCCATCCATTCACCATCTATGGTCAATTTACCGTCCATGTTTGAGAGGAAGTACCACACGTTCAGCCGATCCACCACCCATCTTTACTGATCTCCTCGCTGCTGTGGACAAGCAGCAGTGGGCAGGACAGCCAGGATGGCACATGCTTCTCTGGACTGCAGTCGATTTGCAAAATCTCAGAACACTAGACACTGGTACTGCACTGTACTGTTAATTTATCTTATGCAACATAAAATTGAAGGATGCTCTCGTCTTTGTTGAAGGAATACAGCAACTGGAATCTATGTCTACCACGTTTCTTTGACTGGTACTCTTCATTTCTCACAAAAAAACATGTATGACATGTGTTTGAAGATATTCCACTCCTCTGCTCAAATGTTTTCCAGTTTATTGAATTGTCATTTCAAAAGGTTTGCCAGCTCACCCAGGCTTTGGTCAGACAATGGTTTGAGTACAATTCAAAGTTTATTCCTTAAACAAATGAAGGATGCTGTGTACATGTATATATATTTACGATGTTGGCCTTGAATATTCCTTGCCTTTTTGTTTTAATTATTAACCGTCTCAAGAATAATTAGCAAGGGTATATTATTATATTCACTGACATTTTATAATATATTTTAGTGGTTTACTTACTTTCTCCTAATTAAAATTAATCAAATTAATCTCTTGTTTCAGCTTTTATAAAGCTCCTGTTGTGTTTTATGTAGGTTTTGCTAGAGATGGTGATGATACACAAAGCTACCCATGGTCTTATACACTTGATATTATATAATTATATACTTTTTATATGTTCTCTCTCCTGTCTTTTTGTTTGCCCGTAGGGTTAGTTGTGTTAGTTTAAGCTGCATCACAGTGCATATTTATTCTTTATTCTCTGGAATAAATGTTTTAATTTGGTTTTATTCTTGTGCTACAGTATTTATGTACATATCTTTTTGTCTGTCATGTCCAATTGCCCGTTATTGCATGGAGTTTCTTTTAATAAATGCACCTCAAAGATGAATAATCTTTTTTTTTTACCCATTGTTTATATTGTCACTTCTGTTATGGATTAAATTGTATTTTACTACGTTACACATTTGTACAAAAGTATGCATCTCGCTATATATATATATCACACTTCAGTGATGCTTTACGTCTCGTTCCTGACCGCATCACTGTCGTGGCAATAATCACGTTAAACCACACATTACATTGTGTAATATTAATTCATTCAACATTTTGATCACTAGGATCATCTTCAGGAATTAATTTTACCCATATCAGAAACTGTTACTCAAACTGACTCAAACACCAGCCTTTGGGAGAACGCTATCATGGAATATGTATACAGCATGTGGTTCAAACAAGCTAAACTAGTAACGTACAGTACAGTTTTCACCTGGATTCACCACCAGGTGAATAATGTGGTTTATTGCGACCAAAGGTCGCAGTGACTGGAGTCGTGCATTTCCCGTCAGTGTGTTTATGGTGCCCAGGTGAGGTCTCGTGACATCAGGGATGGAGATGTGGAGACCCTGATGTCATGGTAAATGTGACCTGCTGTCGCAGTTAAACCCATATAGTATATGGAGATCCCTGATGTCATCAATATTGGCCAGTAATTTCTGACCTCAAACCCTTAGATCTCCATAATATGGATATATGTCAGAACCTGTTCTGACATTCCATATGTTGATCCTTCCCCATCCATCCTTCCTTTTCCTTTGACTTATAGCCTAAGTGTCCATTCAAATTTCAAACTCTAGACGGGGCCTCCACCAAAGTTATTACTGCAGCCGGCGAAAACGAGTTCTCAACAGGCCCGGAAATTAAGGCTCGGCCCTACCTGGGCCCTCATCAAACCCTGTACTCAAGAGAATGTCCCCGCTACCACCCTTAGATCTCCATATACTGTATGGAGCGGAGTGACCTGTTCTGACATTCCATATGTTGACCTCATCAAACCCTGTACACTCAAGACCTTATATGGCCAGTACAGAACTCATTCCATGTTGATCTGACCCGCCATGCCAAGCGCCAGTGCTCGCGCAGCAGTCTTCCGTCAACGAGGCGGATGCGTGCACGCGACCTCGATGGTCGCTTCTCGCCCTCAGGCGTCTTACTGGTTTATTAGACTTATTAAATCTGCCTCAGTCACAATTAATGACGTCGCTGTCCTTTGGACAATGAGACATTAGTCTGCATAACAGGGCACTGGTGCTTTGTATACTGAGTGCACACCTCTGCAGAATGTCCTTTTGCCCTTAGCTTGGATATAATCGCCTTACCTAGCCCTGTGCTAGATGACTTACCCGCACTGGATCAAGGTGTGTTTTGAATAGGGTGCCGTTCATTTGATCCGCATTAGTATTTGTGTCATGGCAGCAGGCTGTATAGAAGAGCCTCTGTTTTGTCCTCTTCACATCCAACCCCTTCAAAGGACTAGGAGATAATCTCCCTCTTTCTCTCCATTTCTCTCTCGTTCTCCTGGATAAGGCGCAGATGTGCCAAGCAGCCAGTCTGCCGGTAGAGGGACAAACTAGGGAATATTAACATTAAAAAGACACTTCCTCATACATTCACTCTCTTGCCTCCACTTCAAAGTGTCTCAAGGGGCTTTTCAGGGGTGAGAAGGATGGACTGTTCGTACAAGCAGAGGCCTGTTGCTGGACTGTCACATCTGATCTAAGCCCATGAGATGTACTCCCCATCTCTCCTGTCAGCCTATACTGTCCTATCAATAACGGCATAAAAGCCCAAAAATAAACGCTTTGAAAAGAGAGATTTGCCATCTTCAGATGAGCACAACAAAGTCTTTCCTGAAGTGAAAGGATCCGGGGAACTCAGAAGCAGCTCTTTAATGGCAAAGATATGTAAAATACGGCTTCCGTGACAGTGAATGGGAAACATCTGTGGAAATATCAGTTCAGAGTCAGACCCACTCTCTTGGGGCTGTCTCTTTAGGACTTTGGATTTATTCCAGAGAAATCCTGAGTCTTTAGCTACCACCATTATTGCCTGAAATTGAGGCTCTTGCAGTTCATTCATATCCCCAGGCTCTGACCCAAACTGACCATTTCCCCTGGCTTGTTAACAAAGCGCCTGCTACTGTAAGTATCAAATGCTGACCCACTGGAATCTTCAAAATCTAGTCACAGAAGTACTTATATATTTATTTCTGACAAATATACAGAGGCTATATTCACTAGAAATGTCACTTTACGTGTGATGTGTGGTGGCTCAGGGGTTGAGTGTCTGGCAGACGAGCCAGATGGGAACCGTGAGGTTCCCCATTTCGATCCCAGGCTCACCAAGATGCTGAACCCCTAATTGCTCCCAATGTGCAGGTTGGTGCCTTGCATGGTTTCCTCCAGTGTGTGTGTGTGTGTGTGTGTGTGTGTAAAATGTAATGCACTGCCTGCGTTATCAGCTAACTTTTCACTCCTTGACATTTCGATGCATACTCCTCCCAGTAGACCAAAGAAGAACCTTCACCCTACATTTGTCCACAAAGGCCTCATAGTGACAGTATAACAGGCCACTGGCTTATAACTTTTCAACCATAAACCATAAACAATTTGTTTCATTGACTCTTAGGATAATTATTCAACTCTCTCACACGCATGCACAAACACACGCACACAGTGCCGGATTTATAGGAGTTGATTGGCTAGAGTCATTTTGAGCCCCCCCCCGGGCCCCAACAGCCACGGCATGCCACACACACACACACACACACACACACACACACACACACACACACACATTCTCTCTATCTCTCTCTCTCTCTCTCTCTCTCTCTCTCTCTCTCTCATGGTGTGTGCCCTCCAGAGGCAAAATGCACTTACAACTACCCAGACCAATAATTGGTTTCGAATTGCTTGTAATTCTGAAAAGGGCTGGGGAAGGGGGTGTGCTAATCTAGAGGATTCTGATTGCAAATACGTTTAGCTAGAAAAGTGAAATGATGACACCATTTAAAGCGCAAATAACATTCATTTTAAAACTGCTTTTAATATTTAATAATCATATGGTCTATGTCCCTCAAAGTTATTTATAATGGTTTGAGCCTCAATCACCACTCTGACATAACAAGGCCTTGTCATTTCTTTCTGGACTTTGAAAGCAGTTTTAGCTGCAGTCCCACAATGTCCTGAGGTGGTGGGGGTGCTGATATGCAGATTATTTAATATTTGAGTCATTATAATACTGATGCTAGATAAAACCAGGCTTGTTTCCATTCCATGCCAGCTTGGAAAATCAACAATGGTGGACATTGTAAACAAAGTGGAAATGCAAATTTGGAACTCAAGACTTAAGAAGAGGAGGAATTATACAAAGTAGGGTGACATTGATGACATCACGATGAGGCCAAAATCAGTCGAGCTGTTCCTGAGAGCAATTTCCATCAAAACACCCATATGACATGAAGGCCTGATTGTTTATTGTTGTTGTTGTTTATTTGTGGGGATAGAAAACACATATGGGAGCCCCAAAAACACAAAAGAAATTGAAAAAGTAGAATTTTATGTTATAGGTCCTTTAAAAGGACGTTGAACAATGGAAGTGCTGGTGCACGCATGGGTTGTCTTGGATGAACTAAAAAGTGTCATCACTTGACGATGAAATAAGCACTCAAATCAAAACGATCAAGTTATGTTTCAAACCTTTTATTATAGACAATTGGAGGTACAATAAAAAGTAAAAAGGCATGCAATGATGCAAATATCAAATCAAATCAAACCCACAGCAAGATTAACTCTTTGGCCATTTACAGATTGGTGTAATTAGTGTTCGACACGTGCAAATGATACTAATGGGAGCCGTTCTTGTAGGCATGTAATCTGCAGTGTTCAGTGCCTTGCAGACGAACAGTACTTTGGGGTGTGTGCTCGTATGAATTGGTGTTCTGGCGAGTGGTGTGCGGTTGAGCGTGGACTCCCGCAGAGTCAGTGTTCATTTCTAATACCTGAACATGCACACATTTGCTGCAATAATACCAGCAGCTCAATATTAAAACCCATTCTGGGCGGGAACCCCTTTTGGTGTTTTAAAGCATTATGTTATGCTTTAGCTATTGAAAAATAGCAGATCTACAAGCTCATAGCGCGCCACCGAGTGGGTTAGGCTTCAGCATTGTACAGATGGTCATCTGCCTGTTGTCTGCACATACTGGTGGTCAGTCGCCTCCAATTGTTGAAGGAACAGCCTCTGAGTTTCCAATACCTCCTTTGCAATGGAAAACACAGATCACAGTTTTCTGTGAAGTTTCTGTGTGAGTCTCTGGGCCACCCTCTACATAGCCTGGTTAATAAACCAGACCGAATCAGCCGTTGGCAAAAACAAATTGCCTGCCGGCGGATTACGGTCTGGAGAGGCTCAATTGTACGCCCATTTCCTACACCAGAGAACTGGGGCGGCCAATCGGGACACGGTATGCAATATGGGCGGGCTTTGGTACAGTGACTTTCAATGCTTGAGACCTTTGACTGACAGTAGCTCTGACCAATTGCGTCAAAGAGAAAATGTTTCAACCCGCCCCCCGGGAAACAAGATCCATACACAGCCTCTCCAGACTCAAATACCACACGACCGTGTGATTTGAGTCTGGCTTATTAGCCAGGCTACCCTCTACAGACACGGCGTCCTCTGCAACTCCCTGCCAACTCGGATCATGGGTTTGTTTGGACTCAATGTTAGATTTTTGTCTCATTGCATTTCAAACAAAACTGTGGCAACTCAACACATACGAAAAAAACTTTTTGTGGCATGAGCAAAGTGAATTCTCATCAAGTAGTCGAGCGTTTTCGCAACAAAGCTGTGTCTGCTAAATCAATGAATGGATTCCTGTTATTTATGGCCCACTAACAGGTGAGAAATGCTATCGACTTTACCCTAAGCCGAGTGTTTACTTACAATAGACGACATCAAAGGCTGAAGGAAGCTAAGGTTATTTACATGTTTTACCATAGTAATGCTAGGACCGGGACATTCCATTCTCATTCTTTTTCTCACAACATTTTACATTATGCACGCACGCACATACACACACACACACACACACACACACACACACACACACACACACACACACACACACACACACACACAGCAATAATGTTTGAGCACATGTGCACATTACAGTAAACTGTGTTTTCTTGATAAGCCCACATTGCTCAGGGAGATGACAACACGCCACCATTCTCCTCGGTTCTGCATCACTCTTTTAAGTTCGACTTCAAATAGAGGGCTAAATTAATTACATATGGAATGCAAATTCAGTTTTTTGCTTTTTTAAGTGTTGTATTTATTTGATGTATTTGCAATGCATACATTTTGTAAGGCACTTTATAACTCTGTTTTGAAAAGAAAAAACAAGTTTATTGTAGCTTTATAGAACAGAGTGGTAGCCTAGTCACTCCTGCTACATGGACCGAAAATGGGATTGTTTATGTTTATTTTCATCAAAATGCTAAATAGTGCATTTAGTGCTTTTATCCAAGGCGCTTTACATATATTGTGCATTCAACCATTCACACACACATTCATACACCGATGGCGGACAGGCGGAGGAAACCATGCCGGGCCCAAACATGCACATCAGGGGTTGGTGCAATTGGGGGTTCAGCTCTGGGGGAGCCCGGGATCAAACCGGCCGCTCTACTCTACCCCTGAGCCACTGCCGTCCCCATCAAGGAATTAGAAGCAGGGAAGAGATGCATTTTCCCTCGGGGTGACACTGTGTTCAGCGTGAGGCTATAACCAGATGTCTATTTACATAAGCTTTGTAGCATGAAGTGACTAAACCTCATGCGGTGTAATCCTGGATGTTGGCTCAGTATTTACCACAGGTTACAGGACCTTAAGCCGCTCAATGGCTGAAATGAATGAACATCCTCAGTGAAATGACAGTTATGACTGAGGCTTTCTGGTTCAAGAAAGGATAAAGGCTGCTTTTCAGTGGTAATTATGCAAAAAATTATAGCAGTCCACGTGAGCTGGATGTGAGCGTTCACCTGTCAAGGACTTGAAAGGGCGCTATTCACAATGACGGAACAAATACTGTACTGGAGAATTTACTTCGGGTCATTAGATTAAAGAAAAACTCTCATAGACATCTGTTGGCATATGAAATATTTTGTTTGTGTGTGTGTGTGTGTGTGTGTGTGTGTGTGGGGTAAATGGTGCATTTATATAGCGCCTTTATCCAAGGCGCTTTACATAGATTGTGCATTACATTCACCCATTCATACACCGATTGCGGCGGAAGCCATGCAAGGTACCAACAAGCACATCGGGAGCAATTTGGGGTTCAGTGTCTTGCCCAAGGACACTTCGACATGTAGACAGGAGGAGCCGGGATTCGAACCGCCGACCCATGGATCATTGGACGACCTGCTCTACCTCCTGTCTGTGTGTGTGTGTGCGTGCATGCATAGCAGAGTGGATACACACATTCCATGGTTGTTTTGTGATAATAAATGCCAGGAAAACCAATGTTATCACCTATAACCCACTCACAGACCATACACCTCCAATGACAACAGGAGGCAATGCCCTGAAAGAAGTAATCGACTTTAAATACCTGGCCCTTACGAGTCAACGCAACAGTCAGACTGTGCCTGCATGTCTAGGTCTAGTGGTTCTGTGTTATGTTCATGTTCTAGATTTCATAGTTATACAGTAGGCTATGTTCTTGTCTTCCCCAGGTGTATCTCATGTGTAATCAGCCCTCATGGTAAATGGTTCATTTATAAAACGCCTTTATCCAACGCTTTCCATAGATTGTGTATTACATTCACCGATTCAGTGTTCACACACACGATGCCGGTGGAAACCATGCAAGGCACCAACCAGCACATCAGGAGCAATTAGGGGTTCAGTGTCCTAAGGCCCAATCCACTCCCTTGCTGACTCAATGAGCCCTCACTGATTTAGGTCCAATCCCAATTGCCTCCCTCAAGCCCTGAGCCCTGGACCCTCATTGACTTTAATGGCGTCAGCTGTAAGTGCTTGAGGGTGAGAGGCTGCAAGGGCTCCAAATTGTTGTGAAAGAAATGGGACAGCACTTTAAAGATGAGTCCGCCATTCATGACACTTTGCATCACTTCATAAAAGCTGTCGGAGCTGTTGCCCCCGCGACCCGACTACGGATAAGCGGTTGAAGATGGATGGATGGATTTTAATTAACACAATTGTTGAAAGAGTTTTAAATGTTTATATTTGTACTTCTTGACACTGAATGTTGCATTATGTTTGTCACCTGTCTCTCCTCTGTAGTGCTGCCACTCCTCTAGAGTGCCAAACTGAGGAGGAGGGGTGTTTGTTCCCTCTTATTTTTCACTTTTCATTGTATGTGTTTGGCGCCTGAAATATGTATCGAATGGTATTTATGTGAACAAAAGTATAGTGAATCAGTAATTGTAGATCAATACAACTCATGGGCCTGGATTGGCCTTTGTGTGAGATAATTGCTACCAATTACTGTGATTGTGCTTGGTTTGTCCCACCTGTTTAAGAGGCAGGAGAGGAAGTTCAGTATGTCTTGAGGCTAGTATACATCAGGGGAGAGCTGTGACTGTGAGCCAGGGCCTCATTGAAGGTGAAAAAGCCTAGTAACAGTTCTCGTTTGCCGAGTATAGTTTTCAAGTTATTTATTTTTGTACTTTGTCGCTGGCTTGCACTGTGAAGGCACTTTTGGAGGAAAATAAAATGCCTGAAATGTACTTGTGGACCTGTCTACTTCCTGGAGCCTCCGACCATCGGCTGCCATTATCACAGTCACTGCTGCCCGGCCATGATGTGTACATTAGTCTTGCCCCAAGTCAGTCCCACTTGGATCACTGTTTGTTGTTATGTTAGTTTGTGTTAGCTGTTTTGTTCACATTTTTATTAAAACACCCATCACTTTTGATCACTACCTGCCAGTTCCCCCCCCCCCCCCCCCCATCATATCAAGCTCAACGTCTTATCCACGAGTCCCTGGCCAATGTGAATTCTATGTGCAATATAAAAAAAAAAAAACATCAACCACGGGTGGCTGGCTATCAAGGGTGAGTGAGAAGATAGGAGAATGACGCTGGCCGGTCAGTCACTGCCACATGACACCTGGAGCATCCCAGCAGGGGAGGGAAGTACTGCCGACGCTATAGCCACATGTACGGAGGACGGAGACACCGCTGGGGGGCTTATTGTCCCAGAGAGGGGGGCTCTATCTCTCTATTATGCGTTTTGACTCTGGACATCATCTTTATGTCAACTGTGGAAGTCAAAGAAGACTGCTCAAGGTAGGATTTATTTTGCTGCAGCTGCTGCTTGTCTTGTATTGTGTGTGTGTGTGTGTGGGGGGGGGGGGGGGGGGGGGGGGGGGGGGGGGGTATAGGCCTACTGATTTGATTCAAGCTGTTGTTGGTGGTGAGTTGTGACAGGGTTCAGGCTGGAAGCCGAGTCTGTGCGTGCGAAAAATTGTTTTTGTTTTATGTTTTCATTAATTAATTAAGCTTAGAATAGATGTAGAACAGTGGTTTTCAACCAGTGGTCCTTGAGGGGGTTCCAGGTGGTCCCCAGCTAAATGATGGAGAGTTGGTAACCAAATGGACCCTTATAGATCTCTAACTCTTGAGAGTGTGATATTTTCAGGGCAAGACCCCAAAGATATGGCAGTGCTCTGGCAGTGATTCTCATCATTTTAATTCGAAGGATGCCCAGTTGCATAGGCTACTGACCCCCATTTAATGCCATCTGGGACCTCAATTTATTACAACATTTATTTATTTTAATATCGTAAAATCAATGTCAACTTAACTCCCCATTTGTACACTCTATGTGCCAAAAGCTTGAATATGATTACTTTCATAATGGCATACCTGGCTATAACTAAAAAGAACTGAACCGGTTCCCATTGGGAACCAACCGGTGGAGAAGGGGTCATAGTGGATCGTTCTCTGACACATTTCTATTTTCCCTGTCAATATTGTCTTTAACTTTTGGCCACTGTGGGCACAGAGGCACAGAAGGGTAGCTTGCAAGAGGAGTGCAAATTAGTTGGGCAAATGGAAATGAGATAAAAGAGGTGTATAAATGAAGATGCTGATGAATGATGTTCTCACCTTGTAGTTGATAAATTAGTAAGCATAGGCCACAGCCAGAAGGTACGCCAACCAGTGACCCTGAACAAATAAATGTCACACCCCATGAGACAGTTTGTTGAAACTTTCACATGAAAGAAACATACCTAAATCAAACGGCAAGTTTTATTAAAACTGCATCAAGCAACACACAAACTAATAGAGCATATGCAGTATCTCAGTATGCACAGTGGCATACTCAGTGAGTAAACAAACCGTGTTTGTGTCTGTGCTGGTGAGGTGTCCTGGGCCCAGGTATGGGTCTGCATTGGTTCCATTTGTACACTCATTACTTGCGCAAGCAGAGCGTGCAAGTAATAGTTTTCGTTTGTCACTGTTTGATGCGTATGTGCCGTGCGGTGCCAGCGTATGACGTAATGACTGCTATCGTCATTACGTCACCATTGTATTTTTAGTGGTGCAACCACTCCCTTAAGGAGCTATGTGTGTGTCTGCCTGGCTGGCTGGCTGCCTTCACCACCTGTGCGCAACCTAAAACACATGCACATATTAACTGTATATATGATGATTTCGGTGTGCCAGTACAGTACAGTGACACAGTACATTACAGTACAGTAGAGGGAGCCCCACACGGTAACTTCTCATTTCCCAACCGTTTCGGACGTGGGGCGGCTCGCCGGAATCGGCCCGGCCCCCTGGGCACGTTCCTGTGGGTCTGGAACTTCCAGGGACCTCCACACGGAGTTGCACCACTCACTTCCCACGGGTGTGATTTTTATAATTTTTCGTACACCGCAGAACATTTTTGTTAGATAATGGATAATGTTGGTATTAAAGACTATAATGTGATATAATATCATATAGCGGAGACACAAAAGCTCTGGAAAGGAAAATGGAAAAGAGACCACCAGCAGTACGTGGCATTCCTCATGTAATGTCTCCTCATTATGTCCAAGAGACAGATAGACATCTGTAGTATCTTGACATATATCAACTTCATAACATGCTCATTCTCAGTATAGGTTCTTTTTTTTAAAACACCTATTAAATAATGACTGCTGCGTCGACCCTCCATGATCGCATGAAGCCCCAAATGTGACGATGACCTGAACTGATACTGTGGAGCTTGAGTATAGAGACAAAATGAAGGATGAATGTATTCAAAGCATTCTTACACAACAAGAGGCATTTATTGTTTCTCTTACTTCTCGTATATAAGTTTAGGTTACTTATTGAAATAAGAACTGTAAACTTTTTCTCTCTCTCCATTTCTGAGCATGGCAAAAATAATAATAAATAATGTGTTTTAATACTCTTCTAGTGCCCCAGCAACTTCATCTACCATGCAAGCAGTGTGCACATGTTGAAAACCCATCCATATCCAATGTGCTCTTTAAATGGCAGGGGCTCGCACCCGCAGGGACTGCCCTGGAGAGCTGCTCTAGGCAGTAGAGTTTGAGTTTTGAGACGTACAATCTATTCCGTAGTACATTGAAGATTGAAACCAGTTAGGTTGTGCGTGTGCGTGTGCGTGTGCGTGTGCGTGTGCGTGTGCGTGTGCGTGTGTGTGTGTGTGTGTGTGTGTGTGTGTGTGTGTGTGTGTGTGTGTGTGCGTGAGAATCCACATGGATTCTCCTATTGAGACAGCTGTAAAATAATTGATTTTACTGTACGTATACGGTAACATGTGCTAGTCTGAAGCTGTGTTTCTTCCACCTGCTTGGCTCTTACGGGCAGACAGAGTTTGTTGCTTAGCTTGTGTGTTTGCATCAAACTCTGGAAGATGAGTGGGTGGGTAAAGGTCAGAGCTCTCAGGAAGGGGACTTAGTGAAGATGGAAGCAGAGAGGCAGCAGACAGATTGACCTGTCATCGGCACCAGGCGACAACTTTTTCATTTCAAGGACCGCCAGTTTGATATGCATTGCATTAGCATTAGGCCACCAACCCCCATTTGATAATCTTTTTTTAGAATCTCTAGAGAACTGTACAAAATAAATTGTGAAATGTAGTTCCTTAAGGCTCATATATAGTCTGGATTTTCGGTGGTTAGGTGACCACCGAACTACAACATGACGTCATGAGCCGCGGTGAAGAGCAAACCACCGCCCCAGCCCTTCTCTCTGTTTACTTTTTACTCACCACCGCTCAACGTTATTCCAGCTCCTGTGGTCACCTCACCACCGGAGCGGTGGTCACCTCACCACCGAAAAATCCAGACTACTAATAGGCCTTTAGCATCTACGTAGGCTGCTTCTCCCTGTTGCATAGAAGCCTCTGACTCTGAGAATGTTCTCTGTGGAGACCTGCAGAAGTGTGTTCTTCTAGGCATGAAGAGAGACCACCTGTCTTCAGAATGTGTGTGTGTGTGTGTGTGTGTGTGGCGTGCTAGTGAGAGACGAGACAGAAGGATGCTAATATCTTATTGATTGTGTGAGTCCTGGAGGGGCTGATTGATTATTCTGATTTAACTAGATGTGGTGATGACTCTGGCTTAGACACAAGCAAAGACGAGGCAATTGCCGAACCTGAGACTTAATTTATACCTGCGTGGGTTCGATGGACATGAGCTTATTTCACACATGTGCTCATGCTTTATTTATAGCGTGAACTGTGATGATCATCATCATTATTATCATCATCTCATATTTGTAACTGTTGAACCGTGTTTTGAACATGCAAATGAGTTCCACAGTGAACAACTTCATTAGCATGCGTCTCGACTCTGTATAAATTTGGCAAAATTGGGGCTATCCTTTTAGAGCAAGTGTTTGACTGTACGAGATTAGCTCCGGACAGAAGGGTAAATTATTTTTATAAAACATCAGCCCTCAAGCAATTTTCCTTCACTGAGCAACATAAAAGCTGTATTTCCCAATACGAGCTTGCTCATTTTGTATAACCCACTCAGTTGTTGTTGTCAAAACAGATTATACTGAATTACAAAACTCCCTTCATCGTCATAACATAATTTTACTCTGTCCCTTTCTCTTGTTCAGACTCTCAACAATGCATTTATTTCACAAAATACAGACTCAAAATATTTCTACGGTATGTATTGTTCTATTTAGACAAGTCCTAAAAGCATCAAATGAAAGATTCTAAGCTTTTATTTTGTGAGAAAATGGGCATGTCAATCATGATCATGATCAATCAAACAATTACATGCCCATTTTCTCACAAAATAAAAGATTGGAATTCTTAATTTAATGTCTTTAATGCCACGACGGCTGGAGTCAGGTTGTGAATATGGAGCATGCATTGAAGTTGGTCAGGCGGTTCCAGATGCAGTACGCAATAATATGATCTCTTCTAAAGGGCATATCAGTTGTTCTGGACAACCGCCTATATACGACCGACTCAACACTGGTCAAATTCAGTTACCAAGAAACCTGTGAGACCTCATCAAAATCCTCTGTCCACATCCCACTTTGGACAGCAAGGCTCCCTGAACAAGCTCTCTGGATCTACAGCATACTAGAGTAACGGTCCTGACTCAGAAATGAGCCATACTGTATAGGGCCTACACAGAAGACCCATTATTGCCAATTAAGAGTTACAATTGCATGTACACAAAGTAACAGCAACGTACCATAATGAACTTCTTGTCTGTAAAAAAATCAAGATTGTCAGAGACTTGGGAATTGGCACGAGGCCTCATGACTATTGAAGTAAAATAATATACTAGGCTAATCTAAGTCTTTCACACTATACTCCTCCCCACAACTACCACCACCTAATTTCTCTCCTTCCCTGTCATCTCGTCTCCATCTCTGTCACCTTCCTCTGCCATATCCCTTTTTGATCTCTCTCTCTCTCTCTCTCTCTCTCTCTCTCTCTCTCTCTCTCTCTTCCCCCCCCCCCCCCCCCCCCAGCCTCTCCAACTCTCGCCTTTCGTGGCTTTCACATCTGTGTTGGCCCTGCTCCAATCTCCCCTTCGGTAATTGCCTCTTCCAAGAAACTTTCCAGAGTGGAGTGGAGTGAAGTAGCATTGTGTGCTCTATTGTGTACCGGCGACACAGATTGTGCACAAATGAGCTTGGAATGCATTCATTCCAGTGTGAAGTGATAAGGACCTGCTTTCAGGGGCAGACGAGCAAAGGACAGGGAGGGAGAGATAGAGACTGAATAGACAAAGGATCTGAACAGGGCAGGCCGAGAAGAGAGAAGCAAAAATGTGGAGGCGAGAAAATGGATGGGAGATGAGGCAAAACGGGGGAAAAGCTGAGAAGAGCCAACAAAGTGGTTACTGACGAACATTAAATAATCAAGATTAGACTCATGTTTAACATGCTAATGGCGCCAATTATAAATACATTGTTGAAATCATGCATTTCAGTCATTAGACACATCTACAGAATGGGCACTGTGGACATCTTCCAACATCTTCAATCGCTCTCTTGCCGAGCGATTGATGGACAGATTGATTGATTTGTTTGGCAAGACACACACACACGCTCACCTCGTTTGTTGTTGGAGTGCAGTGGTTTCTTAATGTGGGGTTCAAGCTAAATTATTTTATATACCGTAATTTCCGGACTATAAGCCGCAGCTTTTTACCCATGATTTGAACCCTGCGGCTTATACAACTGTGCGGCTAATCTATGGATTTTTACAGCTAAGGCTCTGAGCTAACGTAACGGCCACTAGAGGGCCACCTGCGGCTTATAGTCCGGTGCGGCTTGTATACGGGATTTTCCCTACATTTGGCTGGTGCGGCTTATATTCAGGTGCGCCTTATAGTCCGGAAATTACGGTATATGGAATCAAAATAGCCGATCTACAAGCTCACAGTGCGTTGAGAGCTCAACACAGTTTCCATTAAATCTTTGCATTATATAGTGTCAAATAGCAGAGCTGAGACATATACAAATGAAATCAATAATAAATGTATTCAGAATATTATTGATTTGAGATCATTACTATGATCTCAATGTACTGGACAATTTACTGTACAATGGCAGAATGGGCTGCACTACAGTATCTTGCATGGTGTCTGGCTGTCCGCCCAAATAGCTGTAAGGATGTGATGAATTGATAATCCTGTTGCTGGATCTGCTGGATAGTGTATAGAAAGTAGAAACTATGATGGCACAGCTGTTAAAGGCCTACTTTGACATGTAGGGCTCCATTAAGCAGTTCAAATAATATTACTAATCATATTACAGTTTTATGAGCTGGGGGCGTGTGGTATGTCATATTGCAATTTTGGGCATGTTAAGAAGCGCTTTCGACACCCCGTGGATTGCGCAAAACGGCCTTGAATTAGTCATGGGTGTTTTTAAGGAGTGTTTGAGACGTACCCAATCAACATGTCCGTACTATTCTCTTTACCAGTCAGCTGATGTCACATACGGAATGCGCACTTTGGGGATAGTGGTATTACATTTCTTCAGGCTGGCACCATAGAAGACATGACATGACTTGGTCACAGTTGGATTAATTATTCCTATTGCACTGCATGCTGTCACCTTCATGCCTCAAAATAATTTGTTTCTATTGAAAAACACCAGTAAAATAACGTTTATTATATTTTATTTCATTCAAGTCATGATGAAGGAATGAGTTGAATGCTGCTGCTTAATGCTGTGCCTGTGGCCCCGATGGTATATGGTCTTCGCTCTTAGCATTTTATTGAAGAAGACTTGAATCGGGTGTGATACAGCATATGAAAGCAAACCTCCCACGGATTATGGAGATGTTTTTATTTATTTTTAAGGTTGAGAAATGAAAGAATTATGGCCGTTTCTAATCTCAACATTTTACAAAAAAGACGCAAAAAGAGGCTGTTGCCATGTCTCATAGAAACAAGTAAATAGGTCTATAAAAATAAGCGCATATAACAGGGGTCTGTGCCATGTTTTTTTTTCCTAGATAGTGAGTCTGCCATATCCAGATTAATTTTAATGACACCACATTCAAATAAAAAAACATATTTTGATTGTCCACAAATATAAAGTTCTTCCTTCTTTTTAAATTATGTTCTTGCACATTGTTATAATGATCATTATATATCCCCCTGCAGTCAGAGTTCATAGTTTTAATGCATGAATGTGATGCATTGTGAGCTGGTATAGATCTGCTATTTTCAAAAGTAATCTTGGAAAAAAAAAGAAAAAAAAATGGATTAGCGTCCTTAGTTGGGCAAATGCATTCATCTGGGGATCCTTGACATGGGAATGTGCTGTGTGAGGATCACTGGTTTAAACAACATTAGGAGAAAAGCACAAATAACCACTTTAGAAACAAGAAAAGCAACCACAACTAGTACAACTAGTCAACTACCAATATTTACAAGCAACTTTACAGAAAAAGAAGCCGCTTATAATAAACGGACATGGCAACACTCCAGCAGCCTCCCAGAGCCGCTCAAGTGTAAAATCAAACAGTGCTTTTTGCGTTTATGAGGTGGTCAGACCCACGTCTAATCGTTATGCGCTGAGTGTTTTTAGGTCAAGGGGCTTAATAGCAAATTGCGCAAAGCGAACATAATTAACATATGGACACTCCCACAATGCTAAAATATTCAGGAACACCGTATGCCATATGTGTGTGCGTTCAACACGGGCCGATATGCCTTTCATAATACGATTGTGCGCAGAGCGAGGGCAATTTATGTATTACCCCATTGTAAAACGGATCTTCAAAATGGCACCCATAGAATCTTAGCATGTTGCATGGTCTTTTATTTTGGGTGGTGTTGACTAATTATGGTAACTAGAGCGGTGCCCGTTGGGCACTGGCCTACGTGGAACGATGCAAGTTGGAAATGCATGCCCCACTCAGAGTGTAGAGTAGCTACACGCTTTGATCTCGCCGCAAAAACGGTGCCTATGGGCTATAGTTCCAAACATTGCTCCTATGGCTGGAACTATCCCATTGAGATAGAATGAGCACTTCCGCATTCCATTGTTACAAAGGGAGTCAACTCTAGTGTCGCCACTCTCTTACTATATTACTCTGTCCCCACCCAGATATTATGTCTTGTGTCATGCCCAAATATGGAGTCTTTGCAGTGATGTCAGCTGTGTCCCCTTTCATCGCCATATATGGAGTTCTTTGTTAGGCATGCCCAAATATGGAGTCTGGCCCGGGCAGAGGCCTTTTGTGGCGGTTCTGGACAACCGTGGGTCCGACTCGACACCGGGCACTGCACTCCCTGTGGGGGTGTGGAACAGGTGTGTCGAATTTGAAGTCGGTGGGGCGAACGGTTCTCGAGTTACGTGGATTTCAGATGTACACACATACACGTACACACGGAGACATTTTTGACTTTTTAGAACTCAAACAGTGACTCTGAGACTTCAAACCATTTTTCATTTCACTGAACTGTTTAATCACCGCTATTTTCTCCTCGCTCTTGCTGGGATTCTTAGGGGGCCATTGATCTCTGTCTGGTGAGTTGTCCTTTCTGTTATAAAGATTGTCCCGCACTCAATGTTCTCATTGTCGATGGCTTTTTAACGTCCAATGGTCTTTTCAATGGTTGTTCGCTGTTCGCCAACGCATGAATGGTTCTGGGTTGCTAGGCGACGGATACAACCAGAAATGAACCGGGCGGTTCGCCATCATTTATTATCAATACCTAGATTAGAAGACATTTGCACGACGGCAGCATGTCATTTCTGTTCGACTTACTCACCACAATTGGAACGTACGAGCCTTGTGCTCTTCAAAGTAATTAAATGTGTCTTTATCATCATAATGACATCATCAATTTCAATTGATAACACGATTAATCTATTAATGATCCCATGATTTCGGTCTGGTGGGTCAGACAAGGCTTATAACTCTCCTACACCCTTCCATGTACGTGTTAGACTATGCTTTTGTTTTGCATCCAGCATTCTCACACACATCCGCTCACATACACCACTAATCCTACAGACTCAAACACTTGGTAATTCAATAAATTCTTTAAATTCTGTAAAGTGTATCCATATCCCTTCCTTCAGGAAATGTACGGATGATGAACCGTAACCATACTGTAGTGTAGATCCACCCTCCGGGGAAAATGTCTTCTATGCCTTCTACACAAGATATATCTCATAATTTAATTAGCAAATTGTAGGATGAACCCAGTAACCATTCGCCTGTAGTGTCATTGCTACGCTTTGCATACATCTCAAAATGTAATGGCCGCTAGGATGGATTACCATGAAACTTGCTGAGCATTCGTGCTCCCTAGTATAGAGGATAAACCCTGAGCGACCCTGTGACCTTTTACTCTAGCGCCACCCTCAGGTCAAAATGTCAACATTGGGCACACGATTTCTCATGATCTCACACACACACACACACACACACACACACACACACACACACACACACACACACACACACACACACACACACACACACGAGAGAGAGAGAGAGGGCTCGAGAAGAAGTCTGATTGCACTTTCTTCCTCCGTTAGCAATTCTGTATATCAGAATTCTGGAATATCAGAACAGCGTTCCCAGTGAAGCCGCTTCAAAGGGAGACGTGATGTGTAGTGATGCCATATGAACATACAAAGTTATTACACACTCTCACCACTCACTCTGCGATTGGTTGGTTATTGTGTGTGTGTGTGTGTGTGTGTGTGTGCGCGTGCGTGCGTGCGTGTACTTAATAACAGATGGCTTTCCATTAGGAAACGCCGCTGTCAGACACAGTACGATATAATGGAAAATGAACCGGCCACTTGTGTCTTCTATAGCACAAGGTGTTCTTTTCACTGTCTGTATTTGTGCATTTGAAACGCATGCTTGTGACACATTGTTGTACATTACACGTCCGATCGAGTTCTCAGTGCAGTTCCCATCATCGTTGTACTTTGAAGGCCATGCAGTCAGACAGAAGAGTTGGTCAGCTTTATCACAAATTACATTCTCGTTGGTTTTTACAGCGACATGCGACAGATTTTACTGGGGTCAGCCCAACATGGAACTTAATACTTATGAACCCTTACTGTTCCGACCATGGTTTTTAGCCTCGATCAGCTTGGACGTCTATTGAAAGTTGTAAAATCTACAGCGTTTGGGCAAATTATCACAATACTACTGATGCAGGCTTGCAGTGATTTCCATAACCGTATCAAGTGTTATTTCGTTGCGGGCTTGCGGCCCCTAGAGCACTAGTATTCCCTGGTAAATGTGAAATGAATGTCATACAAAACTGATGGTGTCCATGTATTTGTAGCTGCAAAAATGAAATACTGATCTGGCTTCAATATTTCATTTTTAGAGACAATATGACACGCAAAGGTGAATGAATACCCTTCAAAAGTACATACATGAAAGTATAATCCCAAATCAAATCCCCTCCTCCTGTTCATATCAAAGGGGCTCCTGATTAAACTTTTTTATTAATATTTACTAATTTATTGAATTTAAATTCAATATTATAGTGCCTTTTGTTTTACCTATATTCTAGGCTTGGTTGCTTACTCGTTCAAAGAAGCAGGGGCATTACAAAAAGTATTTCATAGACCGTTATTTAACTGAAACTTTTCTTCATCCTTGTCAAAGATCTGTTGAAGTCACCGCTCTCAGTTCTCTCTCAATTTAAAAAAAGCAATTTTAGAGACATATCTCACTCAGTGAAGAGACTGAAGACAAGTAAACGTCCGCTCCACACTTAAAGAAATAAAATCTCCCCTCCTGTGGTGTAATTTGAGTAATGCTGTGTATACTGCAGGTTCACATAAACCACCCACCTTAGGCAAATGACACGACTGGGTGGTCACTTTGACAAGTGTGCAAGTGTGCTGTGTCCAGTGGTATTCTGACTGTAGTTCTGTTCCAGAAAACATTGCATGGTGAATATACCTGGAACTCAAACAATGACTTAACTCAAACTGAATGGCACGGTGGCACAGTCGGTAGTGCTGTCGCTTCACAGCTAGAAGGTCCTGGGTTCGATTCCCGCTGGGGGCTCTGTGGGCGCGTTCTCTCCTCCGCATCATCAGTGCCCAAAACCGAGGCGGGGTTGGCGAAAGGGCCTTTCTGTGTGGAGGTTGCATGTTCTCCCTGTGTCCCCTATATAGGGTAGGTACCCTCACAAAAACATGCAGTAATCCTGGTGTCTAAACTATACCTCCCCCATGGCTAGCCCGGGCGCCTGATGGAGGGGAAAGGAACTGGTCGGAATAACGTTCCTCCACGCGTTACGTCCAACCAGGGAAGCTCCCCCTGTCAGGTGAAAAGAAGCAGCAAAAATGTAATATATACTAGAAATGCACACACACACGACAATTGGAAATGCACTTGTAAATATAATTTGAATAGTCTTCTCCCAACCTACACAAGACTGTGTTCTGTTATTTTACTCAACCAGGCAACCAACGGATGCCATGCATCAGCCATTTAATCCGTTCATTAATTATACATGAAGCTTCCGGAATTATAATAATTGTTTACCAATTGTGAAAGCACCTTGGGCGCAATTAATCTTTTTAAGATGCCAATACGGTAACAATGCCAACGTAGAATCCCCCCCTCACGTCGCGCCACTCAATAAAACGCCACTAATTTATTCAGCGGTGAAATTAATGCTTGCCCATATTGCTGATCGCAACATTGCACACATCTCCTAAGGTGTCAACGCTATCCCATAGCACCTAGACATAGAGGATGAGGGAAGGGAGAGAGACAGAGAGGCTGTGTGGAAGAGAGGGAGAGAGAGAGACAGAGAGGCTGTGTGGAGGAGAAAGAGAGAGGCTGTGGAGGAGAAAGAGAGAGGGTAAATGGAGATGGAAATAGATGGAGGTTTTAACAAAGCTAATACCCTTTCTCAGAGAGCACATAATGTGACCCACCTTGATAAACAGTAAATCATTGCATTTTTTCCTCTTATCCCCCGTGTCATAAAGCAGGGAATCATAGCTTCAAATTGACATTGGTTGTTCAGTTTGACCCACCAGTTTTGGAGATATGGCTTATAAAGAGTAATGTCTTGACTTGCAGAAAAACGTGTTGAGAAAACAGGCTTGAAATGTTCACTTCTGTGGATCCTAACATTCAACCTATACTGTAGCTACATGTTTTAGCATTGATTTCATATTTACATCGTCGATTTCAGCGCTGACATTTATTTCAGACATGCTCTAGTCTAGTCGGTATGTGAAGAAAGAGTCTGGCTGTGCTATTAACAAAAACAAAGCAGTTTTTCTCCTCTGGTGAAAAGCTGGAGGCTGCACTATGGCAGCCAGCCTGTCAGTCAAATGTGATCATGACGACACTGAGATTAAGGGTAGAAGGAGACATGAGTGCACAGTATTATAGCCTGATTGCAGTGCACAATGCATAGTCTACATGTACAATCTTGCGATGCAACGTGTTGAGAGCTTAATGTCCATCTGCTTTTGCGACAGCGGCATGAAACAAGGTACTGTATACATTTGGCTCCATAGGTGACACTTCTTATATATCAGGAGATGATGATGCCAATCGTATAATGTTAGAAGTCAGTGTTGCCATAACATTGTGTCTATATCAATTATTGTAGATGAATTGCACATACATTTGAGACCAGAGAACCAGAGAGAGAGAGAGAGAGAAAGAGAGAGAGAGATCAGAACTTGTCGATACCACCCATGCGGCAGTGTGCGATTGGCTGTCCCGGGGGAACACGGCTTGCTGAGTGGCCAATGGCTGTCCACTGGGTCGATGATTCTGTAGCAGCCATGTAGTGAGTGAGTGACACGGTGCGTGCGCGTGTTGCGTGTGTGTGTGTGTGTGTGTGTGTGTTTGAGTGACAGCGAGGGCTTACTCCCACTGTTAACTCACACACTCTCACCCCCTTACACGTATCGACCGCTCTGAAGGACCATGGATGCATGCCAACGAGGGTCTGAGCCAGCTGGTTCACACGGTTCACAGCAGCCCATGCGAGCATCATTACGAGACGGGGCATGGCGTGGGCCTGCGCCGTGCAGAATGGGATGTTTTCAGCTGACTGTTAGAAACAGAAGATGGATGCCTGTTTGATCTGTGGGAGACAGGCCATGCCCGAATCCTCGGGCAAATGTTTCTTTGTAGTGAAGTCACAAGGCTATAGAGGCTACTCTGTTTTCCGGATCTGAATACAAAGGAGAACGTTAACCAGGCACCCTGTAGGGAAGATAGTGGAATCTATACAGTGAGCAGTTGGAGCCTCTTTGTGGTTTGAGTTCTTTATAGGTGCACATATTTAGATTGCTTTTATCTACCATGTTGGATAGGTTGCAGACTTTAGTTTCCGACCGCTGTTTCCGCATGTCAGACCTTATGGTGTGTCGGATCTGCATCTACGCCCAGGGCACAGAGGGGTGCCCTGGGCGTAGCCATTACTGAGGTGTACCATTAAGCTGATTAGCTACACCTGGCCTACTATAGTTGCGAACGCAATGAGCACTAACTATGAGACCTTGCAGATCATGTCTGTCTGTGTGTGTGTGTGTGTGTGTCTGTCCCGCTGTTACACCACCCGCCCGCCACCAGAGGGCGCAGCTGTATCACACAAAACACACACACACGCACGCACTCTCACACACACACACACACACACACACACACACACACACACACACACACACACACACACACACACACACACACACACACACACACACACAACTTAACTTAAAAAAAACTTAGACTCCATCCACATGATTGGCTAAGATTGGCTTCCAAACAAAATGCCGCAAATCATGAACACATCGTGGGATTTCCGTGAAATTGTGCACACACATTCCCAATAGGCCAAGAAATGCCACTTGAACATTTTCAACTCAGCCTCATGGTGGCGCTATAACTGGCCGATTAGTGTTTTTACCTCTAACTGCACTGATCTATGTAAAACTTTGTATGCACACTCCCTAGAGGCCATTGAAAAATCTTTGCCTGGAATTTTTCACATCTGCTATTTATAGCGCCACCAGGAGGCCGACATATGTAACACATTAACACATAACACATTTTCTAATATTACTCCTATGAGGAAGAAATGCCACTTGATAGTTTTCAAATCAGCCTCATGGTGGCGCTACAACAGGCCAGGTTGCGACACACGCATGCACACACACACACACACACGCACACGCACGCACACACGCGCACACACACACACACACACACACACACACACACACACACACACACACACACACACACACACACACACACACACACACACACACACACACACACACACACACACACACACACACACACACACACACACACACACACACACACACACACACTCTCCTATCCTCCTGGTGGAGACCTGTGCCCAGAAGGGCACAGGTCTCCCTGGTCCCAGGTCCCCCACAAAAAAAAACATATTCAACAAATGAAACCATGGAGGCAGAAATACAGTCACACTCATGAAGGCTGGATATAGCCAAAATGTTTGTCATCCTTTTCAATGAGGCAATGGAATGAAACGATTATGGACTTTTATTTCCGAGAACGACCCTGTATTGTTTTCGTTTAGTCCTAAAAAATAAATACATGGAAGACTGTTCATCTGAAATTTGCAATATACCAATATCTGTTATCTACGGTAAAGAGATTAAACCGCACAGTCGGCTGTGACTGAGTGAGCAGGGACTGTCTGAAACAAAATTATGTTGTATCTACAATTACTATGGTAGGAAAGAGGCATAATTTGTGTTTTAAGAATGTTTTGCTGACTTGAGCCATTGATCGTGGAAGCTTGAAGTCTTATATAATATGACTGCCTCGACCACTGTTTTTGCTCGCCTAGTGCATTTAGACTGCTTGCGTTGAATCAGACATTAATGCGTCAAGGACGTTGCATCTTAGATTCATTTATTGTCCACAATGTGGAAATTTGTCTTCGGTCTCATAAACAACAGTAACAGCAACAACAGCAGAAACAACACTTACGCAGAGTTGTCTTTTACTCAGTTGGCTATTCTCAGCCCTACCGGTTAATGTCTATATCATTTAAAGGTTAAAGTGCATTTTCTTATCATATATGTTAAAATTGGCTTAAGGGAGGACCGGCGATGACCTCCAGACATCAGTCAGATCGGCGGGCCCGATGTACAGTAAGTAGGTGTAATGGCCCTAACCTCTACTTCTAAAAGCATGCGCATATGGACACTCACACAAACAAAAGTGCATGCATGCTCACTCACATACATATGACCTTTGTATATCAACAGTTGGCAGTGTTGGGAGAGACCTTGGATCTAAACAAGCAAGCAGTTAAGGATTAAGGGTCATTGAAGGAGGAGGGAAGGGAGAGGACACATGGGTGAATAGGACATAGAGAGGGAGAGAGAGACAGAGTAGAAAGGCTGTCGAAAGTCCATTTATATTTGCCAGGCTAGAGCAATGGTCTTGAGGAGAACGAGATGAGAGGGAAGGCTTAGAGGACGAGCAGCGAGAGCTATAGGGATGAATAGTATGGATGAATGATGGAGAGAGACAGAGTTCAGACTTGGTGATATAGGAGGAAAGGAGCAAGGGAAGAAAATGTGAGAGTTTGTTTCATGTCTTCGTGAGATGAGGCTACATGTGCCAGCGATAGCTTGGCACAGGACTTGACCTCCAAGGGCTGCATTTTTGCATTATGTTCAGTTTCACGAATGACAAAGAACACAAAGAAACCATGAGCCTGCTTTTAGCTGTGTATGTCTAGTCTAATACGACCACTAGTCTAGTCATTTCATGTAGACATGCATGATATTTTACAGTATAGTATTCTAATAAACAACAACAAAATAAATTTTTTTGGTCCTTTGTTCTGAGAGCTATCAAAGCACAGCATTAATTAGGTCTGTCAACGATTTTTTTCTAAATTGTAAAAATATAACTAGAAAGTGCACTTAGTTTAGAGGGCAAATCTCCACCAGGAGGCATGGTCTCCTCGACCCTACTCCCTCCATCTTTCAGGGCAATGGGGGGGAGAAATATATCATATGAAATGTATAACCCACGGGTCGAGAACCCCTGAAAAATGCTCCACACGTCCCAAACTCTTCTCCCTTCTGGCATGGAATGCACTTCCCATTCCCAATGCCATCAGAACTGCAAACTCACTCCAAATCCTCCGCCGTAGTCTGAAAACACACCTCTTCAGACTCTATCTTAGCCCATAGCACTTGTCGTAGCACTTGCCCTAGCCTCGACGACCTTACAGGCGTATGCATAGGCTCAACTTATGCAACTTAGATAGCATTTGTAGACATGGCACTCTAGAGTGTATTCACATAGTTTCATTATATAGATAATTTCACTGTTCTTAGCTTAGGTATAATTCATGATGACTATTTTCCATGTATTTGATGTATAACATGTTTTTGTTCTTGCTTACTGTAAATCGCTCTGGATTAAGAGCGTCTGCTAAATGCCTAAATTGTAATTGTATGGACACAAATCGTTGAACAGTGAACACAACAGAAAGCAGTGTGGCATGTTGACATCACTTGGACAAACATTTTGAGGCACGTTGTTGTCATCACTATGACGACAAACATTACATTACAATGTTAAACTCTTCTCTGGTTTGGTTAGTCTGTATAGAAAATACACGACACGTGCAAAGTGTGATATTTTTTATTAGTGTGTCATTTATATCTTAAGCCTTAAGGTCAATTTCACATGAAAATGAACAAATTGCACGTAGTATTTGGATGTAGGCCTACTGAAACTGAAAGGTGGCAGAAGGTCAGACCATAGTGTCAGGAATGAGACTGCGTGCGTGCGTGCGTGCGTGTGTGCGTGCGTGCGTGCGTGCACGTGCACTTGCATTTCTGTATGACTTTCCGAGCATGGTGTGTGTGTGTGTGTGTGTGTGTGTGTGTCGCAGATGACCCACCAAGGGTGTGCAGTGCTGTGAACAAAACAAAACACTGATTTCCTCATTTTGTCAGACCATCACTAAACATGGGTATATTTTACCATGTAAAAATAAATATTTCTCGTCTAAATATAATACAGTACAAGTACAGCAATACATAAATTGTGGGTGTATGGTATTTGTAGTATCACTTTATCACAAAACACGGGTGAAATTCACTCGAACACCTGCCTGTAGAAAAAAACAGGGATGTGGGAAGGGAAACAAACCTACCTTCTATGATGTCGCTGAGCATCATGAAGGTACAGAAAGACCCACCCACCTCAGACCTCAACAACATTATGATGTCACTGAGCATCATGAAGGTACAGAAAGACCCACCCACCTCAGACATCAGCAACCTGAGGTGGGGAGAGAGATGGGGGAAGACACGCGGCAAAGGCCGCCGGGATCGGGAGTCGAACCCGCGGCACGCCGTCAGGCTGGCTTAGCAGCCTATAGGTGCCCAGGCGGTTGAGCTCACCGCCTGGGCCCGTACTATAGGATATACTATAGCCTATACCCCAAGAAGTTCTTGAGGACTTTGTTCTGATTGACTGGCGCTGTCTGTCTGACTCTCACCGGCCAAAATGTAACTTTGCAGTAAGTACCACAGTGGGAGGCATTTCCCCGGATGACGGATTCTTGTTGGTTGCACATTTGTCAGAATGCTGGGGGTACAGCAGTGGCAGACGGGCAGTCAGTGGAGAGAAGATGAAACGATAGCAGGTGTTTTGCGCCCGTCGGCCCCAGTAGGAGCCGCTTCCCTGCGGTCTGGCCCCGTGCCTGTCTCACTGCGAGGAGCACAGCCCCGCGGTCGGGTCAAGCAGCGTCCTGCAAGATTGGAAAGGAGTAAAACATGTGCAAACTTTTGAGACACAAGTGAGTTATTATTAAGAGTCTTCTTCGTCTTCTATAGATTCTTATGAATATTCACTTTGCGATGGGTGGGGTCGGTGGAGGTGAACACGCTCAGTTCATTTATTTTTGAGGTCCCTATCCCCAGCTTTGTGTGTTTGTGTGAACACAAACATTGGCTTGTGATTGGCTGATCACCCCATAGCGATGATTTGATTGGCTGAGCAAAGTACATATTGAGGATACAAGTGAGGGCAGAAGAGTGAAGATGCCAAAAGTGATTGGCCAGATTGTGATGATTTGATTGGCTGAGCATGTGACGAGTGGGATTTTTTGTGATGTCAGTTGTCAGAACAAAATTATAAAATCATGAATGTGGATGAGGATAATTTAGGCATTTTTTTTATCCTGCAAACTTTGGAAACATGACTATAGAGATACTGTGAAGGAGTTTTTGAAGGAGTAATATCCTATCCTAGTAGTCGCACTGACTGACAGCACACATCCATTCAGTGAGGGCCCGTGAAAAAGCTTGTTTTCCCTCCAACAAAATCGACCATCATGCACCCTCTGCTAACCTATCCTTTCTCCACCAAGTCTGAGTCCCATATTTACTACAAAGCATGACTCCTCTTTCACTCTAGTATGCGTGCGTGCGTGGGCCAGCCCCTCAGTTGTACTTCTGAGATCTAAATAAAGGTTATGAGTGCTAGCACTTGATAGCCTGAATCATAAAGTATTGAACCATGTGCACACAGTGACATTCACTTAATTGCTTCTTTTACAGTATACACATTAGAGTACAGAAAGCATCCTCTACTCCTCTAGTCTAGTGACTAGACTAGAGGATGCACGCACGCACGCACGCACGCACGCACGCACACACACACTGGCAGTTAGGTGCACATGGTCAGAGGAACACGGATATACAGATGATTGGTTCATGTCCACTGAATACATAGGTTAGAGTTGGGCAATTTCATTTCATTACTGTTGGTTTCATGTCTTAAGAGTCCCAGAGTGAAAATACAGCCTGAAGCATTGCACTGTGACAAAACAAACTGGTGAGCACACATGGGTATACTGTGCACCCACCCGGCCACCACAAAGATTCTAACATGCTATTTTAAAAGGTTGTGATATTCCCAACTGTAATAAGCGACGGCTCCAGAAAATTGTGACTGGGGTGGATTATGGGGGGGGGGGGGGGGGGGGGGGGGGGGGGGCTAGTGAATTTTGTTTTACATAGAAGTCAGGTTTGTGGGGAGACGGGGCTTAGGGGGGGGGGGGGGGGGGGGGGGGGGGGCTAAGCCCCCCCTAGCCCCCTCTAGAGCCCCCCCTGGTTGTAAAGTACACCTTATTTGAGAGGTCACATGATGCTTCATGCCCACCAATTAAAATAACACAGCATGTACAGTAGATAATGATAGTGTTGTAGTAGTGCAGAGTAGCACTAGACCGTATCCCGCATCATATGGCTTATATCAACAAGAATTTGAATTCAAGCTGTGTTGGACCACAGTCCACATGGATGGTTCTAGATCCTGGGGGTTTTCTCTGCCCTAGCAGGGCAAGGACAGGATATACCAATCTAGCAAGATGTGGAAAAATGAGCCACAGTTGACCGACTTCCCAAAATGCAATTAGAAAAAGTAAGAATAACAACTGCAGAACAACGGCAAAGTAGGACCTTTGACCCCTGTCCGAGTAGGACCTTTGACCCCTGTCTGAGTAGGACCTAGGCTATAGTATCGACCCTGCAGCTGCTTCAGTCAACAACTGTGCTTGGCTCCAGGCACTCCAAGCCACCACGCACACACAGTATTATAACACAGTATTATGTAACTATAGAGGGTATGAGCGAGACATCATCATCAAACCTGGAAGTTATGCGGGAATGTCTACTGAGTGGCAAAAAACTACTTTCTGGCCTTGATAACCCATACATCCAAATGGAGAAGTTGTATTTGATTGCATTAAACAATGTTAAACGACATTAAACTGACTTTGTCACTCACTTTGCCACTCGATTTGCTATTCACTTTATGCATGTGCATACCCTCTATAACACACAGTGACTATAACAGTAAAAGTATAGTTCCACCACTCAGTTTGCACAGGCAGTGGCGTGCACAGGTAGACACTAGGTGGTGCTAGAGCACCTGCCCTTTGCCCTCTAGACAGCAATGTGCCCTTTTGAAAATAATAATAATAAATGTTGTACAGTGTACACAGTACAGTATGTGGAGTTTGTGGACCATGGTGACATTGATCAATTCTTGATACAAATCTTCTAATATATTATTTTTGCCCCAAGATCTATAAATCTTACACTCTTAAGGCAACCGGCCGGTTCCATTCGCTGCACGAATGGAGCCCTTATTTTTCACTTGAGCACCTGCCCCTCAAAATGTCGAGGTACGATTTTTTTTTGTTGCAACAATGTTAAGTACAAGCCACAGGTAGATGTCCAGTAGATGTCCTAGCCTGACCCTGATGGCCTGGCCAAGGGCCTGAGTAGAGAGATCACCTCCAACCAGTGCAGATATTTTAGTTATAATATTATATTGTATTAACATACTGTCAGACTGGTTGAGATGACATGTGAAGTAGTGGTCAGTCACGATTGCAGCTTTGATTTCCTGGGCAGTGCACCTTGCATGCAGGTCCCTAGTCCCTACTGTGGGCAGTGCACCTTGCATGCAGGTCCCTAGTCCCTACTGTGGGCAGTGCACCTTGCATGCAGGTCCCTAGTCCCTACTGTGGGCAGTGCACCTTGCATGCAGGTCCCTAGTCCCTACTGTGGGCAGTGCACCTTGCATGCAAGTCCCTATAGTCCTAGTCCATACTGTGGGCAGTGCACCTTGCATGCAGGTCCCTATAGTCCTAGTCCCTACTGTGGGCAGTGCACCTTGCATGCAGGTCCCTATAGTCCCTACTGTGGGCAGTGCACCTTGCATGCAGGTCCCTATAGTCCCTACTGTGGGCAGTGCACCTTGCATGCAGGTCCCTATAGTCCTAGTCCCTACTGTGGGCAGTGCACCTTGCATGCAGGTCCCTATAGTCCTAGTCCCTACTGTGGGCAGTGCACCTTGCATGCAGGTCCCTATAGTCCTAGTCCATACTGTGGGCAGTGCACCTTGCATGCAGGTCCCTATAGTCCTAGTCCATACTGTGGGCAGTGCACCTTGCATGCAGGTCCCTATAGTCCTAGTCCCTACTGTGGGCAGTGCACCTTGCATGCAGGTCCCTATAGTCCTAGTCCCTACTGTTGGCAGTCCCTACTGTAGGTCCCTATACTGGTTGATTGGAATGTACTCATCCACTCTCTGTTCCTGTCCAGTGCAACAGTGTAAACCATGCAGGAACTCAGTGGCAGAGACTAGAGAAATCTTCCATTCCGCTCGTAATCTATAGCGGAGTGAAGCAGTTTGTACAGAAGGCACCAGGGTTATGGATTGATTGCCTGTTTGGGAGCCAACCCTCCCACCATTTCTCTCTCTTCATTCTGCTACTTCTTCTCGTTCTATCTCTCTCTCTCTCTCTCTCTCTCTCTCTCTCTCTCACTCTCAACCTAAACTGCCCCCACTGGACAGTAAAATCCTCAGTGTTTGTGTATCCGTTTGTACCTCTCAGAGTTAAATTAACGTCCAGGCTTTCACAGTGTGTGTTTGGACTCTCCTGGCTTCCTAATGTCTCCTGAGTATCCCTAACCTCCATCTCCACTCCCTGCCTTTCTTCCTCCCAATGTCCCTCTTTCCCCCCGTCCAACGGGGATGCAATTACCAGCTTGTTTCGGCTTCAGCACCTCCCTCCTTCATGAGAGAGAGAGAGAGAGAGAGAGAGAGAGAGAGAGAGAGAGAGAGAGAGAGAGAGAGAGGAAAATATCAAAGTGAATGTGTGATGAAGAGATGAACTTAGAGTTTATATATGTGGGGCAAAGGGAGGCAACAATTACACACACACGCAGGCATCTGTGTGTAGTACACTTTCCCTCTACAGGCCATGTCTTGTTCATGGCGTAGAGGTGATTGTGATTGACACCTGTAAAGCTGCTGCTAGTCACCATTTGTCTGGCTCTAACCACCTGGACAAAGGCTTGAATGACAAGGAGAATTGGATTAATTTGAAATGTTACAGATGCCTCCCTGGTGTCTTCCTAGGAAGGTCCTTGCTGCACGTCCGACTGGGAAGAGACCCCCTGGCAGACCAAGGACCAGATGGGGGGGGGGGGGGGGTTTACATCTCCACACTGCCCTGAGAATGTCTCGGGATCCCCCAGGAGGAAGTGGCTAATGTCTCTCAGGAAAGGGAAGGCTGCAGCTATCTGCAGTCTCTGCTGGAACTGTTGCCCCTGCGACCCGACTCAGGATAAGCGGTTGAAGATAGATGGATGGATGGTTAGCGCGTTAATAAACAAGCTATTTGCAAGATGAATCTCGGACTGACATATTCATAGCCATGCTTACAGTACAGACAGACCCTTTTCAAAACAGCTTTTCCCATAGGAGTAAAACAAAATCACACCTGTGTGAACTGAGTGGTGCAACTCCCCCCCCCCTTCCTAGTTCTCCCTATATCTGCCTGTTATTATATGAAAAAAGGTAAATTTTGTATGGGTCACAACCACTGATTTGACCGATAATATGCCCATATATTCGGAGATCCGATTGTGAAGTACAGCAGATGTGCCGGTCCGACACACCAGGCACCACACTGTTGGATATTCATTTTTTTTGCGTGCATTCCTCATTTATTTGTTGATGGGTTCCAAATGAAAATATCCTTAAATGCGATTGAGATTAATTATTAAAACTTTGTAATCGTTTGAATTGCCCTAGTGAGCATTATTCCCTCACCACCTTGTGCGGCCAGCAGCTCCGAGTTTTTGATACCCCCCCTCCTCATTTTTATCGCCAGTGGAGTTATGGCTATGGGTTATCCCTGGTACCCTGGACTGAAATACATTAAATACATGCATTTTTTTTTTGTGAAATGTAGAATATCTGATGTTTGGGTTTGATAATATCACAGTTTAACAACTTCATAAAAAATGTGTTAACCACATTAAGCCTGCATGGCATCCCTGTTTTTCTAAAATTATAATTTACAAGCTCACAATGCCTTGTTGTGACACATTGCTACGCAGTGTGTGCTCTTGTATACCTTTCATGTATTAAAATGTCCGGCTGCCAGTACCATGTCTTGTTATGTGTTCTCCTCACCTGTGAGGCATGGCAGTGACTGCCATGTGGCTGCAGAGGTTGGACTGATGTGCTTACAGTATACAGTAGGCTATATCATCATCATCATCATCATTTTTCGACCGCGGTCGATCGTGGATTTCACAATATCACGCCAGACTTCCCGGTCTTTCATTGCCATCCACAGTTCCTGCTTACTGATGCCGCGTTCCTAGCGAAGACATCAGGGAACGACAGTTTGGTCTGCTTTGAGGCAGGACTCCAGAGAAGAATTAAGGGAAGTTATAACCTCATTGTCAGCTCTGTAGCAGTGGCCGGCAAACTGTGTTCTTCTGGATCGGACTAGTGAAGAAACACGGAGAAGATTGCCGTATATTAGATTAGTCGATGGGTGGCTCTTCCAAGACAGATTTTGCGCTCTCATTAGAAGGCGGGTGTAAGTGCCATCCAACTATCCAAGGCTATATGCTAACATGCCTGACTAGGAAACGGTGTATTCATTGTGAATAAGTGGACTTAAATCCTGTCTAATGCAATGCTGTCACGCTTCTTTCCTGTTTTCTGCAATAAGGTCACCTTGTGCTATACTGAAACAAAACAAAACAATGATGTGACACTAAATAAATGAATAGGTCATAAATGTACAAATGGACTGAAAATCCAATTAAATATGTAACGGGATCAGTGACTGACCACTCAGTGAAATTGTTTTCTCATATTACAAGCTCTGCTGGTGTCACACAATATAAGGTACCACTGATATGATCAGTGAATGGCATGCATTCACATTTGCATTATGTTGCGATATCATTCCAGCTGCATTGTTGGTTACTACTATACTGAACAACTGTACAAATACAAACGAGTCCTTACAGTGCCGTCTCTACAGGGGGGCATTGGGGGGCATTGCCCCCCCACCCCAGATTGGATTTTGTGCCCCTCCAGTCCAGATTGGCCAGTAGTACCCTACCCTACCAATATTTTAATGTTCTCCATGATTATTGTAAATATAGTCATGTTCAAATTAATTGAATAGTTAATAGTAATACAAGGTAATATATGCATGCAGAAGACATTATAATGCTCAACATATTTGTATTTCTTTGTTTGTTGTTGGTGCTGCTGCATAATTGTAGCCTACTTGCAGCCTTTGTTAATAGGCGACTATACATAGGGTGGGGGGGGGGGGGGGGGGGGGGGGGAGACTGACCTCACGTTTCCTTCGGTAACAAGACTACTCGCCCCGTTTCTGTTTTCCTCCCAGAATTTTCCCCAGTGAGGGGTGGGAGAGGCTGGACAGCAGACGGCTGGACTTTGAATTTCTCTAACTATAAACTTTCATGACAGCAGAACAGCCTAAGTACAAATATAATTTATGAAAAGCTACTACAGTGAAGTCTGTTCACAGAAGTTGTTGTAGGATATGTGGGGATTATCTGACGAGGTACCATTTGAGGGGGCAAAACCTTACATATACTAAATAATACTAAATTGTTTATAGGTTCAATATAAGTCAAATAATATAGCCTTTCCACAGGAGTATCTTTTTATATTTTCAAAAAGAATACAAACAGCCAATAGCATATTACAAAGTTATCCCCCTCACTGGGGAAAATTCCGGGAGGAAAAACGGGCAAGCACCGGGGCGAGTAGTCCAGTATTCTTTCCTTCAATGCATGAGGAGTCCAAGCCGCTTCATATCACCTGGCAGGGGGTAGTTTCCCTGGTTGGACGTAGAGCGTGGAAGGCACACGTTATTCCAACCAGTTCCTTTCCCCTCCATCAGGCCAGCTGGGGAGGCAGTTATAACACAGACATGGTCAATCAACAATTAGAAAGGGAGGAGGATCCATCCAGGTGATAAAGTCATTGACCGTCCAATAGCGACAGCAGTCGGCCTCAATCATGAATAAACATACTGCATGATGTAAGTGCGCCAGCAGACAACACGAGACAAGTAATCAAATGTAAATGAATAACATATACTTGCAAATCTAAAACAAAAGGCACATATACGTACGTCAATTAAATCTTTATGCAAGCATCTTACAAAACTTTAGTTTAAAGTTACAACCGCTTGAAGCTTTGTTTCCGGTTTCATTCACAGTCAATATTAAAATCACAATATACTTACTGCATGTTATGATGCAATGAAACAGTGCACCAGTAAACAACACAACTGGACAAGTAATCCAATCCAGTAAATGAATAAGAATATACCGCCGCCCTTACTAACTGAAGGATAGAGTATGCATGTCAAACCTGAAAAACAAACTAATACACTGAATAACTGTTTCTCAGGCTACCAAAAACAATATATTCAAGCATTCGTGTATTTTTCAAGCACATTGTTTCATTTCAACACACACAAAGCTTTTGCATGAAATGTTTGATTATGGCATGATATTCATCCCATTATGTTTTATGGATCTGATCTATCTGCCTGTGATGTTATTTTAGGAATGCTGCTACCTTTCTTGTAGCTATAGAAAGTAACTGATTGGAAATTATTAATAGCTAATTAACCACTGACCTTTACCTTTACCTTTTTTGTCTTTGTGTTGATGTAAGGCATTTCCCAGAGTGTTTGAACGATGTGTGTTGTGTTGTGTTGTGGTGTGTGTATACATTTGGTGTGTGCGTGGTATGGTCGGTGTGTTGCTTACAATTCTCATGCTATAGTGTACTATAACAGGGTATGCAACACATTCTTTCATACAATTAGCGTGCATTGCCAAGGTTTTCCGCTTGCAACCCTTATTTTGAAGAGCCAAATATCCGTAACCTGGTGTTACGAGGATGACATAATGCTGTGTGTGGTGTCTTGACCGGTTGTTGTTCTCTCGCTCGGTGCTGAAAAAACCTGACCGCGAGTATCAACAACACATAATACATCAAATACATAGAAATGGTTTCATCAAGGATTATGAGTAAGCTAACAACAACAGTAAAATATCTATACAATGAAACTATAAGTATACACTATAGTCTATAGAATGCTATAATATGCTATCTAAATTACATAATCTTAGCCTTTGTATACGCCTGCAAGGTCGTCGAGGCTAGGGCAAGTGCTGCGGGCTAATTAAGGAGTCTGAAGATGTGGGTTAATTTTCAGACTACTGCAGAAGATTAGGAGTGAGTCTGCAGTTCTGATTGCAATAACTTAATTCCATAGTTTTGGAGCCAGAATGGAGAAGAGTCCGGGACGTGTGGAACGTTGTCCCGGCTGTTTTAGTGAAGGTCATCTACTACTGAACAACCAAACAGTATATAGTGGCTTGGTAGAGTGGTAAAATAACTGCTTTTAATAATGGCGCTTGGGTGCCAGTGATTTCTGGCCATTCCACTGTGATGCGCTTCCATTTTAGGCTAAAGTATTAGCGTTAATGCTACCGAGCTAAAATGCGGTCCATACTAGCTCTAGAAAACGCCAATGTTCCCGTCGCGCTCAACGGATAATCAGAAAAAAGCTCCGAACATCGGCGATCTGTTCAACACCACGGACAGCGCTTTACTTTCTGAGAAAAAAGTCTGCAAAGACGCGGCCTAAAACAGTAGCCAGTGTGGTTGAGTGAAAACAAAAGGTGCATGAGGGGCCCTATAGCAACCGTGCATAGCAACCAGAGCGATTCAATGAATGACACACAGCGAGGCAATGTTACAGCGATATTAAACGCCTTATGACGACCTTACTCATCATGTGTAAAATCACATGGTGCAAAATGAATATAGTATAGTATACCTGTCCTACGTATTTAATGGGTTAAAGAGGCAGGACGGAGCGAAGGACTTTGATAAGTGAACTCGACATTTCATAGACTTACTTGCATGGCTGAACGACCACTAACACAACAGCAGCTCACACAGCACCATAGCAGAAAACCTTGTTACAGTGTCACTGCTAAACTGCATACAGGCGAAAGCTTGGAATAGGCCCATTAGATGCCTGACCTTTCAGTACTTTTACTATCCTTGTGAGGACATTTAGTCTTGTCATGACGGAAGGGAAATGGCACACACATACGCACACACGCACAAATGCACATCACACACACGCACAGACGAGCACGAGCGAAACAACAGAAGTGCACACACAGAGTGCAGTACGTTAAAGAGCCCAGTGACCTTTCTCACAGAGAGCCAGTGATTGATAATCACAGCAGGCTCCATATATCAAGCAAGGCATGAACAAATTCTATCTAATATTGCCTATAAAAGGGTTTAACATGAGCACCGTGGCCTCACCTGTGACTGGAACGTGATCTACAACATGTAGAGCTCAGCTGCTTGGCCACTGGAAGGGAGATTCAGGCCTAAAGAGTGTTTATGAGTCACTCACTCATATTACACATGCCAACACTGCAATGTGGGCTTCAGTAATGATTTTTACACATTGAGTTAAAGCAGCACTATGTAACCTTTTTAATGAATACAATTCCAGTTGAACCTGCAGTCCATATGGTAGAGTGTCTCCCTGCATGCTCTTCTATAGACCGATTCACAGAGGGTTTCCTGGGCGCGGCCATTACTGAGGTGTACCATTGAGTGCAGCAGCACTGATTAGCTACACCTGGTCTACAGAGCACCTGCTCCATGGATTACACCTCAGTAATGGCCGCGCCCAGGGCACCCCTCTGTGAATCGGTCTATTGAGACATTTAGATCGTGTCAAAGGTCATGTCTCACCTAGACAGACACACGATCACATTTAAGATTAAAGTCTAGTCCCCCCCGCCCCAACATTATTTTCTTTTTTTTACTGAGTTTCTATAAATTACTCACCTCCTGAAGCCTGTGTGTGTGTGTGTGCGTGCGTGCGTGCATGCGTGCGTGCGTGCTTTTGATAACCCCCCTCCTCATAATAATAATTTGATGGCTTAGGGATGTGACATGCGTGCAGCGGGGGCAGTGTCTTGAGTGTACAGGATTTGATGAATTCATTTTCGGGCCTGTTGAGTAATCTAGTTGGGCACGGCTGCACTAATAACTTTGGGGCAGGCCCGTTGTGCTGGACCCTGACCTCTTTAGTTGAGACTTATGCACCACCTTGTGGTTGTTTTGTGTTATTTCATCTCTTTTTTGAATGGTATATTCCAGGTGATGGTATGGTCCAGTTTAGGTTTGTCAGGGGTAATTGAAAGAAATGTAGTTCATTCCCTCATGGCATTTGAGAAGCAAGCATACAGCAGAGTGTTCTCCACAGCTCTCCAACGTTATGTGTTTTGGTGTAGATATGTCTGTAAGTAAAACTGAATGCAAAACTGTTAAAGAAAATGTTTGAGTTGAGAGAATGTTTGTTGTAGCTTAAACATGTTATTTACAATTTACAATTTAGGCATTTAGCAGACGCTCTTAATCCAGAGCGACTTACATTTAAGCAAGAACAAAAGCATGGGAATACATCACATAAAAGCATTTATCATGAAACATGCGTAAGCTAAGGAAGTAACAGTGGAATATCTATATAATGAAACTATACATACATATAATGAAACTATACATACACTATACATATAATGCTATATATACATATAGACTATACATATTTACTACTATGCTATACATATGTACTATGGCGTGCTATGACTAAATACAATACAATTATAGTGCTGTCTACATAACATGCTATAAGTCTGTATCAAATGCTATCTAAGGCAACATAAATGCTATCTAAGGGGGTAGGGTAAGTGCTATGGGCCATGATGGAGTCTGAAAAGGTGGGTTTTCAGGCTACGGCGGAAGATTGGGAGTGATGCTGCAGTTCTGACTGCAATGGGAAGTGCATTCCACAGTTTTGGAGCCAGAAGGGAGAAGAGTTTGGGACGTGTGGAGCGTTGTCCCGGCGTTTTTAGTGAGGGTACTTCCAGCTTCCCTGCGTTGGCTGATCTGAGTGCGCGGGAGGGTTTGTAGGGTTCAATCATACTTGTAAGATATGGGGGAGCCATACCTTTGGTTGCTTTGAATGCCAGCATCAGAGTTTTGTATTCTGTGCGGGCAGCGACCGGGAGCCAGTGGAGGGAGCGGAGCAGGGGGGAGACATGTGAGAATTTTGGCTGGTTAACCAATCAGATTGTTTCCTCAAAACTATACAGTAGCCTACCTGTTGTAAAATGCACCTTTAAATCGCTCTATGTTCTCATTGATGTATACAGAAAATGAAGGGAATATAATTTGGTAATTGTATAGAATATGGGGTCATATCTTTGTCCCAAACAATCGAATAACACGGCGTTCTGTTGTGAGCCAAAATGGGTGACCACATCAGAGACGATTGGTGGAAATGGACCCATCAGAGACTGAATAATAAAGTGCCGGCATCACCACCACTCTGGAGCAGTGACGGTAGGAAAGAGAGAGTAACAGGCCTGAAATTCCCTTATAGATATTTTATGGAGCGGAAAACAGTTGATGCCGCTTCGCTGTTTTGGCCAGAACTGAGGTGGAAAAGAGGGCAAAAGAGGACTGGAGAGAGAGAGAGGTGGGGGGGTGTTGAAGAATAGCATAGCTATTTTTATGTAATGTAATTTTAACGAGGGGCAGGAGACATCAGGTATAACGACTCAGTCAACTTGAAAAGAAAATATACATTTTTATATGGCTGCTGTCCGGTAAAAGTCTAATAACTCCAATTTGGCCGTATTTTTATGCTTTCTTTATTCACTAGAGCTGAACGCATGTTTAATTTAACAATCATCAATTTAATGGTGTATGCCCCAGTGAAACCTATCCGTAACGTTTATTTTCTTTTATATTTGGATCATTAATAGTCTGTGTTTGTGTTTCCTGAAGACGGGGTACAGCCATCAATATGTTGTTTTTCTCCGGCAATACTGACAAAAATGGTCAAGAGCCTGGAGGTCCAGGTAAAAATAAAGTCACACTAGCGGCCCCTAGCAGCCCCTATAGCGGCTATGCGTCTCCAAAGAGAGACAGAAGCCAAATTCCAACACCCGTTCACTCACACGCGGTCACTCCAGCATGGCGGTGTTACAGTGAAAGTGAGATTTGTCCATTGCACCCTCATTCACTTGCATTGGACTCAGTTTCCCAGAAGCCCTCACAAGCCAGTTTATAGGTTGATTTCCGGTTACGTCATCATAACGCGTCCGGCCGTCCGCCATGTCATGATGTCCGTGACAAAGCAGTTTTTTCATGTTATTAAAATACGGCGAATTAGACATAAAACAAATGGCGGGTTTAGCGTGTTTAGCAGGGGAAAAGACAATGGAATAAAACACAAGGGTTTAACGGGTTATGAAGTGAAGCTGGTAAGTTACACTAATGTAGCACAACAAAGCCAAAAGGATGGAATAGCTATATGCAAAAATAAAACGAGTGATTTTGCCCCTAAAAAAACGAAGTAAAAGGGAGAGGTCAGTCACTTAAGGTTCCTGGCTGCACAGTGCACACTGCTGCGTTTTTCGGATTTTTAGCTGCGTTTTTCCGTCTTGTTTTTCAAAAAAAACGCATCCAGTGTGCAACCACCTTTTAACCTTGTTTTGCTCAGCATCAGTTGATCTGCTGTTGGTTAAGTTGGCATTTGCTGAATATATTTTCAAAAGATGATTGTGACAGTGAGTGATTGGAATGGTCAACAGTCACTACCGTTGCGCTGCTAGCCTGCTACCATGATCTGGCTCAAATAAAGACTACCATACATACATTTATGTCAACAACAGGCAGGTAACGTTTATTTTCAGGGTTGAAACAGGTGACTTTACGTTGTGTATGTGACTGAAGCCAGTCAAATATGCTCAGTGGCAGCAAGTATAGAACGACGAGTGGTGGTGTTATGAAATGCCAGCACTGCTTTTTGGTAATTACATTAGCCTCTCTTGTTCTCATTTGTTCTCTCCACATTGTCTTATTTGACAGACAATATGGAGACTTATGGGTGTGGGTGTGTATATCTTTTCAGTACAGTTTCAGCAGTTTTAAGCCTGAGCTATGCAGTAGTTGTGTGCCAGTGTTGTGCACAGAAAATATCCGATCTCTAGAAGCTCAGATAGATAGGCCGGTCCACAGCGCAATGCTTTGTGAGCTTACAGATCGACTATTTTTAAGGTACGCATACTACGCAACATGGTGCACAAACGGGTATAAATCAAGGGTTACTTGAACATGCACGCTCTCTCTTTCACGCACGCGCACACACTTAATGTCCATTTCTGTCCACTCCCTGTTTTTCACTCAAGTCAATCTATCCTCTCCTTTGCCAAATCTCCGACCTCTTTTTCCACATTTCAATATGCATATGCATACTCTAGTCATTGCTGCAATTAAGGCAACAATCAGATTATTTTAATTATGTAAACTAATTTTCTTAATTGGAGTTTTGTATTAATCAAAAAGAACTTCATTAAGGCACCTGGATTTTAATGTAGATTTTACAATCTCAACTTATTTGGCCACTACGCACAATCGCACATAGATTTCCTTCCATTTTAAATGTGCACACACTGTAAAACCAGTGTTAAATGTAAATGCTTCTAAATAGTAGGCTCTTCTTCAATATACAAGAATGTGTATGGCCACAAGCCAAAGTGCCATGCTGTGTGCCTGTTCCATGCTTAATCAGATTCTATTAATGATATAATCAGAACGTCACAACACACATGTATGTATATACACTGGCACGTGTGCATGTACTGTTGTACACGTGGGGATTGGAATAGACAATGTGGAAGGAAAAAAATGACAAACTGCTCTTACAATTTAGCAGACACTCTTAAACCAGAGCGATTTACTGTAAGCAAGAACAAAACACATCAAATACATGAATACATAGTCATCAGGAGTCATACGTAAGCTAAGAACCTAACAGTGAAATATCTATATAATGAAACTATGTACATATACAGTACACTATACTATAGTGTACTGTATATGTACATAGTTTCATTATATAGATATAGAGTGCTACAGTATGTCTAGGCTATCTAAAGGACATAGGTTGAGCCTTTGCATACGCCTGTAAGGTCGTCGATGCTAGTGAAAGTGCTACAGGCTCTTGACCATGGAAGAGAAATGATAGATACACAAGAGCACTCCACAGAGTGTGTGAGAGAGGGAGGGGGGGGCAGAAGAGAGCTGTGATAGGGAATGAAGCAGAACTCTGGAGCAGATTCATTTGTTGGGTGGCAGGAGATATCGCCACAAGCAAGGTCGCACGAACACAAGCGCGCAAGCGCACGGCACGCACGCCACATTCAAACCTCTGAATTATTGAGATCCCTGGAGTCACACAGATTTTGAAATTCATTGAAATTGAAATTGTCGGTACAAGGATTTCCACCACTAGATGTATCTACAGAAAACCATCGCTACAGTACATTGGTTACATCATATTTCTTATCATTATCATTTCAGCAATTGAAAAAGGATCATTGGGGAGGTACTGCCCTCATTGTGCTGCTTTAAATAAGCAGCTGCCTGAAGAATATTGACTGAAATTTAATTCATGATGTATTCTAGGACAACCCAATATGCTACATCCGTATTTAACAGGCGAACAGGCCTTCAGCTGCCATGACTGAGCCCCAACAACTCATGGGTCTCAAGTAGGGTTGTGCCTATCCGATTACATGATCGGAAACATTGTCACATCACCAGTGTACAGTGTTTCTACATACAGAGTTTGTGTGAAATATTTTCCGTTCAAGCTTCCACAAATTGCGGTTCAAAAGTAATTCTCACAGTCACATGATGTGACTGTGAGTTTCTTATGACACTCGCATCATTGCACTGGTTTTAAATCCAGGCTAGAAGAGGAAAGTTACATACTGTAGTGCAGCTTTAATGCTCTGTCTACAGTCAAACGTATTTTGGTAACAGCCCAATAAATCAATTTTCTAACTACTCTGCAGATAACGCTGATATTATATGTAACCGCTGAGACTCTGAACATGACCCAGAGAAAACCTTGGCTTGCGGGGGATACAAGATGTTGGCGATTAGATGAGAACCTCCGCACTTGCTCTGCTTGCACCAATGGAGTGTGTCATTAATAGACATCCTATCTGCTGCTAGGATGACGAAGGCTGGCACCAGGATGTGTTTATAACTAACTAGGCCTGGAAGGAAGAGAGCATGCACTTGAAACAGCAAGGGGCCTATTTACATGAAAATGTACTTCATGTCTTCCAAGTAGGGGAATGGGCGTTTGGTAGGAGTCGGATGAGAAGGGCATGCATGGGAGAGTTGTGGTGGCGAGGGGAGGTAGAACTGTGTGGGTGAATGAAAGGAGCTCCAGGGGTGATGGGGAGGAGTCAACTAGAGGATAGAGAGAGGAGCTCTTCCAGAGACTGAGTGGATGGGAGAAGAAGGGCCCCTGTTTGGAAGCCGGGTGCAATGTTGGGTAAAGGCACTCTGAAAATGGAAATACCCTACAATAAAGCAACTTACTTGAAAACGTAGCTACCTACTTGTTGAAAAAGCCGTTTCAAAAACGTTATTGAAACAATTATTTCCTAAGCAACAGCGTATGTCAGAACATCAAAGCTTTAAAGCTTCAACCCATGCAGAACCTTTGTAGTAAATACATTTTCACAATTTGCATAGTATGCTAATATAATACTATAAAAACTATATAAAACTATACAACTACAGTATAAGGTATTGCCTGCAGATCAAAGCACAATATCTCCCGCACATTAGCTGAAAGCTTGGCCCTCACATGGGAGACCCGGGTTTGAAATATATCTTACAGATTAATCAGCACAATTGAAAAAAGAATCTGAGCTTTTATTTGCATTACTGACAAAAAATAATAGCCTTTTTCTGCTGCCAGGACTGCGTAAATGTCCAACCCTGATAATTTAGGCAAGAATAATGCACTACATTTTATGGTTATTAGTCATAATTGTACAGTACTACACGCTACTGGAAATAGTTAAAGGGATAGTTCAGAATTCTTTAACATATTTGAACTGTATTCATTGATTGCCTGAGTCCCGTGGTGGGAGTTCTGCTCTGGTTTTGGTGAAATATTAAGTAGTTCCGGTCATGTTGTGGGGGGCACAGGGGGCCACGCATTAAAAGTAAATTAATCCACAAAACTAGCATAATTTGTACCATATAGTGCAACTTTTTATATGTTGCAACTCTGCTACTCCCCAACACTGGCAGTGACAGCCACAAGAGGACATAGCAAACTTAGTAAAAATAAATATCAACACACGTAAACATAGTGTAATATATTTATTCTTGAATGTGTTCTTGCATTCATTTCTTCCATTCAAACACTGCACGCACGCACGCACGCACGCACGCACGCACGCACGCACGCACGCACGCACGCACGCACGCACGCACGCACGCACGCACGCACGCACACACACGCACACACACACACACACACACACACACACACACACACACACACACACACACACACACACACACACACACACACACACACACACACACACACACACACACACACACACACTAATATACTCATAGAGGAGCTCTGAGACTGCACCATAATGACCCCACCACCCTTTCTTTGCTCATAAATATTCAAATTCAGGCCCTGGTTATTGGTGTGCATAATTCACGACTTTATTAAACACAAGCTAGCCTAGTTCTTTCACTGACGGCTACTGCACTGCCAAAACACCTCGTCGATAACACACCAGTACCGACTGACCCACAGGGCGGGCACAGTGCATTCTCTCACACTTGCAAGGTGTGCAACACATGGATACATATGGACATAAACAAAACTACCAAAACTGTATTGTAGTTTGTACTATTACTGACTTCAATTGCTGCATCCATTTCTGCACTATACCTTCCCATGGAGGAGAACTTTTGCACCTTGAAGTAACCTCGGGTTAAGACAATGCCTATACAGATCCACACATACTCCAAGCTGGCCTATAGGATCAAATCATGAGGGCCCTTTCTCCTGTGCCTTTCCTTGCACTGCTTCCTTCTAAAGCTGTTCAATCTATCTGTTGAAACCTCTGTAGTGCTAGTGGAGTGGATTAGAGTCCCAGAGGTTCCCAACCACTGGTACTTGAGCCTCCACTCTCGTGGTACGCAGAGGAATCGCCCCCAAAAAAAGAAGAACGAAGTGGAATGAGATCTTTAATACAGGTAGTTCTTCTTCTGACCAAGAAATTGGTTGAAATATAGGCTCTCCAGCCATGCTGAAATGAGCATGACGGCACACCTAGCTGTTAATAGAAGATTTGAGGATGGATTAATCGCATTAGAAATATTGCTGTGCTGATTAGACAGTTTCATCAGAGCGGCAGCAAAATTGGCTTAGTTAGGAAGGGAACAAAAACAAAACAATTCAAAGAATAAATTACATTTTCCTCCTGTGTTAACTGTTAATATAGCTGAATAGGATGGGGCAGGTCTACGCTCCTGTATTTTAAGTTGTTATGGTGGTAATTGGAGAGCCAGATATTTTCTGTGGTGGTACTTGGTATAAAAATTGGTTGAAAACCCCTATAATTCAATGTCTTTCTTTTGATCTTTATTGTTTCATTGTAGTTTTACGTGGCCAGACAATATCAGAAGGACGGGAGGAACATGCGCCTCCTTTTTTCTTTTCTAAATTTAGAGTAGCAAATTATAAAAAAAAACTAAATGTTTGGCTCACCTACCAGTAAGTCTCCCCCAGTGCCTCTGTTCTACTTCTCCCGTTCAACACATCTCAGCGTGGAGGCTCGCAGCGAAAAATAATATTGCCCTCCATGCCCGGCTTCCATGGGTGCATATTATGTTTGGTCAGACGCACTAACAGTCTGACACTACTTTGCCTTCCATGGGTGCATATGTTTGGTCAGACGCACTAACAGTCCGACACTACTTTGCCTTCCATGGGTGCATATGTTTGGTCAGACGCACTAACAGTCTGACACTACTTTGCCTTCCATGGGTGCATATGTTTGGTCAGACGCACTAACAGTCCGACACTACTTTGCCTTCCATGGGTGCATATGTTTGGTCAGACGCACTAACAGTCTGACACTACTTTGCCTTCCATGGGTGCATATGTTTGGTCAGACGCACTAACAGTCCGACACTACTTTGCTCCGACACACGGAAGTCACAAGTGAGTGAGTCTTAACCGTCATTGACTAAAACTAGTAAACGTGCTTCCGCCCTCACCCCGGAAGTACTTCCCCCCCGGGTCGACCTTAAAGGAACACACACAGTACCACAGTCCCAACCATAACACAGTACTAGTGTCCCGCTGGGACGCTACAATATTGTCGCTGTCCGCCAAAACCAGCTAACTCCATTTTTCAGGTTCTTGATATATATACCTTATTTTTTTCAGAAATCAATGCTATTGCACAGCCTTTACATCTGTGTGTTGGTTAAAAAAATATTGAACCAACGAAAAGTATTAAAAACAAGTGCTTCTGACAAAACCTACTCAGTCCATTGGACCGTCAAACTGTCTGCTAGAGCATCCACCACCTCTCCCCCTCTCACCTGACAATTAAAAGTCACAATACCAACTTTGATGATGCAGTCTTGCTTTGTTTTAATTAAAATAAAATAAAAGGTTTATATTGGTTTCTGTCGACAGCAGAGATATAATACATTTCTTTCTGCACTGATCCCACAAATGTGGTTATGAAACAAAGTGCATCCCAGCAAACCATCTCAATGTACAAAACTGACTCTAAAGAATAACAGACCATGGAGTAGGCCATAGCTAAATGGATTATCGGTCACAACGTCTGAATATGAGGACTTTGTTCTTCTGTTCCAAAGAAAACTACAATGAATATACTTCATATCTTATTCAGGGGGCATATCTTATTCAGGGAGAGCAGGCTTAATGCTAATTCTAATTTATCAATATGAGAGACAGTCTTTTGAAAACAAAAAGCCAAGGCCATGCTCTTATTTCTTTTATATGAAACATTGTTTAATTTCTATTTGATATTTCATAATGTAATATATTACAGTTCTGTGTCTGTATTGCACATTCAAACCTTGATATCATTCCATAACAGATTAATTGATCTTTTCTGGCAAAACAAATGCTTGCTATGGAAATGTCTATATGCATTTAAACAATCCACTACACTTTAACTGAAGTTGAAATGATTCACTGCAGATTTAGTTCAATTCAATGATAACTACAAAACGAAACAAAAACGAAATAAATTCATATGACTAAAACAAAATCTAAATTTGCTAAATAAAACTGCTGTCCGCAGTTAATCTCGCAACCTACTAGATAGATCATAGTCACATTTGTGTCAAAATGTGCACGCTGTATCCCAATTCCCTAAATTCTAATCAGTCACCAACAACTAAATTATGTTCTTTTTGTGAATCCATACTTTACGTACAGTACTCGTGAGACTGTGGGCATGCTGTTCGGCTCTCTGTCGACAATCGTGTTTTGTATATTGTTCAGCCATACTATATACTGATTTTTCAAAGAAGTTGATATTTTACTTGTGCGATATTCAGATAATCTTCAACCGATTGTTATAATTCGAAGTGGTATATATATTCTGTGAAGTTTATATTTTCATGCCTTTATCAAATGATATAGAGAGATGGTAGGGTATAGTGCCCAAGCCCTGTTAGCCATGCAGCCTATATGATCTGTGGTGCGCTTGCTAGGCCTACACTCTCAATTAGGGATTTTCCCAGAGGTTAATTTCACTGATGTGTACAACCTTTTTACAACCTAGTTTAATTTGTATTGGAGTGTGAAGCTTGAACAATAGGTTAATTGTGGACCGCTACAGATAAACTGTGGATATTAACCTACCAATAAGGACCCAGGCCAAATGCCATTGCGCAGTAGCCTACACCAAAGAGTATATGCGTGGCATGTGAAACTATATCGTGTCAATTGATCAAGTTGACTTAACTGTGTGGTCTATTTGCAAGGTCCTTGATATTGTCTAAGGGCAGGGGCTGCCCCGTGACAGATCCCATATCTCACATGTTACAATTCTGGAAATTCCTGGAATAGTGGAATACAACAGGAAAAAAGGTTTCAGCACCACGGAGAGCGCTCTGCGCACTGACAAGGTGCAGCAACTGTTAGCCATGCAGTCTATATGATCTGTGGTGCGCTTGCTATAGGCCTACACTCTCAATTAGGGATTTTCCCAGAGGTTAATTTCACTGATGTGTACAACCTTTATTTTCATTTGTATTGGAGTGTGAAGCTTGAACAATAGGTTAATTGCGGACCGCTACAGAGAAACTTGGCAACGTGGCATGTGAAACTATATCGTGCTGTATTTTGCTTTCCATTTCATGGTCATGTGAGGGGGGGAGAGGGAGAAAGAGAGAGAGAGAGAGGGGGGGAGGGGGAGGGAGGGGAGAGAGGGGTGAATGGAATCATCGTGCGTGGCATATATGGCACATGTTTAGGTAATTGTCACAGAAGCCGTGGATATACAAGCTCCAAGTGTTGCGTGCATGCAGCGCGTTGTGAGCTTGCAGATCGTCGGTGCCCCACTTACCATCTTCAACCGATTGTTATAATTCAAAGTGGTATATATTCCGTGAAGTTTATATTTTATAGTATAATAATACTGGCCAAAACAACATTCCAATAAAACAAAACAAACACGTGATAAACTATATACAATCAAGAGACAAGCAGGAACTGGTACAGGCTTTTCCCTGGCTGGCAGTGCTCCCCTGTTGTCTCTTACCTAGCCTCAAGTGAGACTGAACTGCCTCCACCTGCAGCAATCCTGCTCTTAAACAGGTAGGGCAAACCATCCTCTAATTAAGTAAGTGGTCATTAGTTAACTCGCCACACGGCTAACTATATGAGTAATTCTTACACATTACTATATACATTAAAGGAATACAAGATATACAAACACTCAACTATTTCACAGGTCCAATTCATTTAGAGAACCTAACATAAACAAGACCAAACATAATACAGACAGGAACAAACACCCCTCCTCCTCTACAGTACTTGGCACCCTCCAATCTAGAGAGGAGTGCCAGCACTGCAGAGGGGAGACAGCCAGACAGGTGACAGACATACCAATGCAACTTCAGTGTCAATAAATACAAATAAACATTTAAAACTCTTTCAACCATTGTGTTAATTACTAAAAATGTCATGTGTACAATATATATAAAACTGTTACTTCCAGTCCAGCTTTTTGTCAATTGATCAAGTTGACTTAACTGTGTGGTCTATTTGCAAGGTCCTTGATATTGTCTAAGGGCAGGGGCTGCCCCGTGACAGATCCCATCTCTCACACGTTACAATTCTGGAAATTCCTGGAATAGTGGAATACAACAGGAAAAAAGGTTTCAGCACCACGGAGAGCGCTCTGCACCGCAAGGTGCAGCAACTGTTAGCCATGCAGTCTATATGATCTGTGGTGCGCTTGCTATAGGCCTACACTCTCATTTAGGGATTTTCCCAGAGGTTAATTTCACTGATGTGTACAACCTTTATTCAAATAGTTTCATTTGTATTGGAGTGTGTATTGGAGTGTGAAGCTTGAACAATAGGTTAATTGCGGACCGCTACAGATAAACTGTGGATATTAACCTACCAATAAAGACCCAGGCCTAATGCCATTGCGCAGTAGCCTACACCAACAAGTCTATGCGTGGTGTGTGCATAGCCGCATGTGAAACTATATCGTGATGTATTTTGCTTTCCATTTCATGGTCATGTGAGGGGAGAGAGAGGTGTGAATGGAATCATCGTGCGTGTGCATATAATATATGCCATATTATGGCACATCTCTCTCATGTTTAGGTAATTAAGGGCGCACCATTGACTGCATGTCACTGTGCCTACATGCTGCCAATGTGGGCGCGTGAACTTATATTAGCCGAACTACACTATAAGAGATACTTAAAACAACATTTTTCAATGACTTTGAAAGACCTCTGGTTATTATCATCGTGTGTTTTTGACTTCTAGGTCTACTACACACACTGAGCCCTGATAGAGTGACTATAGCGAATAGTATGATAGTCCCTATAGGCACAGAGCATACTGTATTGCACACACACATGCATGCACACACACACACACACACACACACACACACACACACACACACACACACACACACACACACACACACACACACACACACACACACACACACACACACACAGCTACTGCCCTCAACAAGCCCAGTCATAATAACAAAGAGGCTCAAAATAATAGTGGAAAAAAAAACATTCTCTCCCTCTCTTTTCCCCTCTCTTTTCTTTCTTTACGTTATTCATTGTTTTTAGGGCACCACCTCTATTTTCTCTCTCCGCTTAAGGTTATCTCCTACCCTCCAAACACACACGCGCCACACACACACACACACACACACACCCTGCTCTATTCTTCAGACAGATCTCTGTTCGGTGGAGGTCACTAGTCGAAGTGATGTGCACGTACATATCGACTCAGATACACACACACACACACACACACACACACACACACACACACACACACACACACACACACACACACACACACACACACACACACACACACACACACACACACAAAGCCTGCACTGTGCACTCCCTGAGGTCCACTTGTCCTGTTCTTCTTTGCCAAGACAAAGGGGGCAAGGAGAAGGGGGGGGGGGTAGATGGAACACATGGGGGTTGAGACGGGGATGGCTGGGCAAACACGGCCTTCATTTATGACAAAGCAGAGAGCTACAGTAATGCTTCATTACTCTACTGGCTCCCATGGATGGCTGAAGAAGACGCACGCACGCATGCACGCTCACACACACTCGATCGATCGAACAGTTGGCCATATTTCTAATGGTAGTGAGGGTGAAAGATATATATTAGTGTAGGGCAGAATAAAACAACTTCTCTCTCTGGCCTGTTCTAGGTGTATGACAGAAGCTCCGCTGCTCAGGGGAATACCGAACCACTGACAGTATAGCTTGGTAGCCAAAACGTGACCGACAGGTTTGATCCGGGAGCAGCCTGCAGGTTGATGTCCATCACAGCTAACTGTCCTTGAAAAAACATTGAGGCCCATTTAGTGTTGGTCGGGACGGTGCTACCGGCCACATGCTTAAAATGCTTTTACCGGAGTTTGTTGGAAAGTTTAACGGGAGTTTCCTGTAATATACACATCCGTATTCCATGCTTTTTGCAGTGTAGGTTATACGTAGTTATTGTTTTGGACAAGCACGATCAATATTCATGAACATAAAGAGGATCCTCTCTCCCAAAGCCAGGATCCAGGATATGGGACCCTCAAATTGACACTTATTAGCCCGCGGACCCCCATTTGAAAATAAGATAAGAGGATAAGAGGAGATACACTCTCTGAGTTACAGACCCATAAGGGTCCATTTGGTTCCAAATAACCATCATTTATAGTTGGGGACCCCACGTTGATTTGAGGATCGTAATCAGAATTCGTGCCAATGAATAATTCGGCTGAATATGTAACACTACGTTTTTATTTCCAATGGAAATATCCTACCAAAAGGGCGTCCTATTATAATCGGGGACAAGACTATTTTGTCTTCAATGTTCTTTTTCCACAATGAGTCTTGAAAAATGGGGGTTATAATCAGAGTCGTCTTATATTCCGATATTCGGCACAATATGGTAAGTGTCGGGATAACTGGGAGATCATAGATGGTTAGTGGAATAAGCAGTGATTGCTCTGGTCTTTGTCTCTGTCACATAAAGTTCAAGGTTGTATTCAGTGTGTGGTGTACGTGGCTTAATCTAAGGATTTGAAGAAGCTTCCGTAGGCTACATATCTCATCTGTGTGTGTTATCATATTCCTTGTTTTCTACACAGATCCTTCATGTTTCTTCTTCTCTCTCTATTGATCCCCCTGCCATAAAGTGCAGCTCATACCTGTCTGAAGGTATTTTCTGAGTCAAATTGGCTTGGTTTCATTCTTGGGGTTATATATTTCAAACATTATAGCCCCAATCAGGTGGAAGTGATGCAGAGTGATCACAGCTGTGTCCCTACCGTCCTGCTTTTGAGATTGTTTTCTTCATGTAGAATACATTTTCTCATCGTATCATTGTATGAGGTGGTGCCTCTTATTACGGTGCAATAGGAATTACGTTGTAAAGACAAATAGTCTTGGGCTCGCTCCAGTGAGCACACACAGTTAATTTCTTTATTCTTCAAAATTCTTCCAATTTTCTTTTTGATATCTACCTTAAGTATTTCTATGTCGTATTTCAATACATCCTATGCACAGCTTTGTGTGTTTGTGAATCATAGCGATGATTGGATTGACTGAGAACCCCATAGCGATGATTTGATTGGCTGAGAACCCCATAGCGATGATTTGATTGGCTGAGCAAACGTATTGAGGATAAAAAGTGAGGACAGAAAAATGTACAACGCAAATTGTGATTGGCCAGAATGAGATGATGTATGCTGATATGCCCCTCACTTCACATGGGTGTGATTTTTACTATACTGTCATGCCCAATTTACATTATCGTAAACAAATGCCTTATACAGGCCTTCTGTAGCCTATGTATTAAGTTAACCAAAATAGACCATTTTGAATATAATTGGAACATGACAGTTGTATTACACGATAGAGACATTTGATGAACAATATGCATTTATAATATTACATTGTGATTTATAGTGGACATTATACCATCAACAATTTTTATTCTATTGTTATAAAAGACATAATATTGTATAGGCCTATATATTGTGGTGATATTCTTGACATATCGCCCAACCCACCTCCAGTGTTGGTGTCCAGCATGGTTGTTTGATCTTTTTGATATCTGAGTGCCTTTGACAGCAGACTTTACAAAAGGGAATATTCACAAATCAAGAGATTAGTTACAGGATTAATATGGAGGGGAAAAAAGGAGCACAGAGAAATGTCACTCTTCATTGGTTCAGGCTTTCCTGCAGTGTTGCACAGAGACAGAGACATGCCTTATATGTCAGCAGAGGTTTGACATGCAGTGTCCCTGGTATATCATGTGGTAATGTCTGCATACTGTAAAAACAATGCTTGTAAATCACCTGTCCAGCTCAGCTGACACTATATTATTAATGTGTGAATGACAATGACAGCAGACAGACATGGGCAAATACATAAATCAGTTCACCACAATGTTATGCACACCCATACCCTCTGGCTCTGGACGGAACAAGCTATAACAGCTCCAATGAATGACGGCCTGCATAGCATCATTGAACTGTATAGGCAAATAAAGTGCCATTACCAACAGCCTAAAACGGCACCTTTTAGGCCCTAAAAGCTGTTGACTGGCAATTTGAGTGAAGGGACCATAAAAGCTGTTAAGAATGCACACCAATGGCACTTTACAAGACAATCGTCTAGTTGGAGGTAGAGTAATTCAATAGGCCACTACAAATAAACGGAAGTTGAATGTGCAAAAAAAATATGCTCTTTCGTTCATGAAGTCCCAGCTGTAATATTTTTTTTTTCACTTAATTTTTATTGAAGGAAGAACAGACAAGAAAAACACAACTGACAAGACTATACGGAAAGAAAAACAAAAGAAAAAAGACAAAAAGTAAAAGAAAAAAAGGCTGCATTTTTCATATTACAAAAAACATTCAATGAAATCCTATTGCAATATCGCTAGGCTGAGAGAAGAGATTCCACTTTTCCCACTTTTTATAGAATTGATCCTCTTGTAGTCTAAGTATGAATGTTAGTTTTTCCATAGCATACAGTTCCTCAATAATGTCCATCCATTGATCTTTCGTTGGTGGGTCCTGCTGGTACCAGCGTTGTGTGATTGCTTTTTTACTTGCTGCTAAGAGGATCTTGATTAAATATTTATCATGTATTAGAAACTCTTCAGGGATATTTCCTAACAGTAGAAAAGGAACAGACAGAGGTATCTCAAAACACAGAATGGTCTCCAAGGTGGAGTGGATGTCCTGCCAGTATTTCTGAATTTTAGGACAAGACCAGAAAATATGAGCGTGGCCCGCCCCCTTGTGGCCACACTGTCTCCAGCATGGCTGATCTGTTTTCAGTTGGCTTGATTTAATTTTGGGGGTAATAAAAAATCTCATTAGGGTCTTCCAACAGAATTCTCTCCACATTCTTGAATTGGTGGATGTAATTTGTGTATTGCACATGTTTGCCCATTCTTCTGGTAATCTCCAACTCTTTTTCCCAATTAATTTTAATGTACTCTGTGGAATTTACCCTAGCTGAAACCAGGGCATTATAAATACTGGACACTACTCTTTTGGACTCATGCTTATATGCCTGAATAAAAACCTGTATGAGATTGTTTGAGGCCACCGGCTCGGATGCTTTCACCTCCCCCATAAAGTACTCTCGTATTTGGAGGTATCTAAAAAAGTCCTTGTTATCTATGCACATACACATATCTTTCCCAGCTGTAATATTTAAACATTAGCCTAAATACTGCACAGTAGAGCATTTACAGAAGCACCACAATGCTTCAGATATATACAGAGATTTGAGATAATCCAACGGTTAGATTCTAACCTCTCAGCGCAGTGACCCAGAAGGCCAGTTTATTTCATGACCTTTAAAAGAAAATCCTTGTCAAAGCAGGTGTGTAATTTTTAAAAAAAGAAGGAAAAAAAAGTGTGGTCATCAGTCTGGAAAAGCGTCTATGTAGCTAATTAATGTCTGAAAAGCCAATTTGTTCAGTGATGTGAGATTTGGATTCAACAGCAGCTCGGAGATGGAGGGGGTCTCCACAGCAGCTGGACACACAGGAGGAATCCAATGTGTCTGTGTTAAGTGTGACCTCGGGATGGAGAGAGACAGAGAGGAGACTCACAAAGTTAAGAGTTATGTGCTACAGAAAGGCAGGAATTAGGTGGAGGAATGGAGAAGAAAATGGCAGGGGGGGGGGGGGGGGGGAATGATGGCCCCTTTGAGGAGAAGCGAGGGAGGAAGAGTGAAAGAATCGTATTGGGGCTGGGGTGGGTTGGGGTGCGTAGTCCAGTAGAACATTTTGTGAACATGTGACGTGACAGTAGATTGTCGCCATTTTTTAAGGGGCGCTAGCCCCGTCTATAAACAGTTTTGTCCCCACACGTCTCAAGATTTACCATTGACAATGAAAGGGGAATTCAGGTCAAATGTCTGCTAAATCTTGTCCCCACACGTCTCAATATTTGCCATTGACGATGAGCGGAGAAATGACGTCAGACATCTAGAAAGGCATTGTTTTCAAGATGGTGTCCACGATTGCTGCCGGGAGCTTAAAATGCCTATGGTTTCATTGCAAACCGACCACTAGGGGGCGAGCCGTTGAGTGAAAGGTCCTGAAAGATACATAACGTCAGTCTTACCCAATACCCAATCTTTCTGTTTTATGAACACAAGGCTGCTGTATTTTATACCTCATACTATACTATACTATACTGTAGGCATTTTAGCTCCCATCACGTAAAAAAATCATAAAAATTACGCACTTGGTAACTGCCTTTTTTAATTTTGGCATGGTGTTAGGTATGGGAATAAGGTTTTCAAAAATCATCGCAAACTAATTTGGCTCGCCCCCTAGTGGTCGGACTAGGTTTGCAATGAAACCATAGGCATTTTTTTTTTTTTTTTTTTTTTGCGGCTTACGCCTTTTATTGATTTTTGAAGGGACAGACAGTAGGCTGACAGGAAACGGGAGAGAGATGGGGGGATGACATGCAGTAAAGGCCGTGTCGGGTCCGGGAGTCGAACCCGCGGCACACTGCGACTGGATTACCAGTCCGGTGCCCAGACCGTTACGCTACGGCCTGGGCCAACCATAGGCATTTTAAGCTCCCGGCAGCCATCGTGGACGCCAACTTGAAAACGATGCCTTTCTACTGTAGAGGTTTGTTTTTCGTACAAATTTAGTATGTTATTTAGCACACCCAATAGTAACATAATCTATTGACAAATCTCTTCTATCAATTATTTGGGGTTTCAACCATCTACTAACATATCTAATAGTGGTTTCATTGCAAACCGACCATTACGGGGCGAGCAAAATTAGTTTGTGATGGTTTTTGAAAACGTTATGCCCATACCCAACACCATGCCAAAATTCCAAAAGTAGTTACCAAGTGCATAATTGTTATGATTATTTACATATTAAATCCCAGTTTATAGGCATTTTAGCTCATTTTAGCCAACATCTTGAAAATGCCTTTCTGGTTGCTCGTTTTTCAAAATTATCTTTGTATATTTATAGCACACCCAATAGTAACATTGAGAAATGTATTTTACCAATTATTTTGGTTTTCACTAGGGGGCGCACCCAACACGTTTGCACAGCTTTTTGAACACCACCAAAATTTAAAGAATTGTCACAAAAAGCCAAATCTTTACAAGTCCGCCCCCTGCCATATATAGGCTTGCACTGCAACGGTTTGTATGTGACGTCAGACCTCAGCTCCTCGTCAGCCTATATAAGGTGTGAATTCCCAATAGAATTTCACTTCATCTCATTACAGTGTGTAGATTTCACTTCATCACATTACAGTGTGTAGATTTCACTTCATTTCATTACAGAGTGTAGATTTTGTACTAAAGGATTTGCCTAATAGACAAAATAGAGACAGAGAAGGACAGACATAAAAGAGGGATAGAGTAATATAAAATAAATAGTAAAAAAGGGTAAATGGTGCTTTTATATAGCGCCTTTATCCAAGGTGCTTTACAGAGATTGTGCATTACATTCACCCATTCACACACAAGCTCATACACCCCTGAGCCACTGACGCCCGCCCCCAAATAAAGGACATATCTACCCAACCCCCACAGAGGAACCTGAAACTCTCCTCCCATCACAGTCCATTTATTGTATAGCATCAGATTTGATGATGGAAGGGAGGAGCGAGTCCCAACATGTCCAGACTCAGGTCTCCTGTTCCTCCACCTTCCTCCGTCAACACATGAAGAGGAGCCACAACGACCTCTACTGCCAAACGCTGAGGAACGAACAGATGCCCTCGGCAGCCTGTCAGCCAATCAACAGCCCTGTAGCCAGCCAGAGACAAGGAGACACAGATGGACCGAAACATGACAGTCGTCAACAGTTTACCAAGAATGTAGCTCAGGCGGGAGACGTAAAGACACGTCGGATTAGTTACATAGGAAAGAAAATCCACATCTGCAAACAGTGTGACAAGAGTTTCAGTTGGTTAAGCAATCTGCAGTCTCACCTGCGTATCCACACTGGAGAAAAACCATACCACTGCAAACAGTGTGACAGGAGTTTCAGTCAGTTAGGTCATCTGCAGTCTCACCTGCATATCCACACTGGAGAAAAACCATACCGCTGCAAACAGTGTGACAGGAGTTTCAGTCAGTTAGGTCATCTGCAGTCTCACCTGCATATCCACACTGGAGAAAAACCATACCGCTGCAAACAGTGTGACAGGAGTTTCACAGAGAGGTATACTCTAAAGAAACACCAGCGTATTCATACTGGAGAAAAACCATACCGCTGCAAACAGTGTGACAAGAGTTTCCGTCAGTTAGGTGCTCTGCAGTCTCACCTGCGTATCCACACTGGTGAAAAACCATACCGCTGCAAACAGTGTGACAAGAGTTTCACAGAGTTAGGTACTCTAAAGAAACACCAGCGTATTCATACTGGAGAAAAACCATACCACTGCAAACAGTGTGACAAGAGTTTCAGTCAGTTAGGTCATCTGCAGTCTCACCTGCATATCCACACTGGAGAAAAACCATACCGCTGCAAACAGTGTGACAAGAGTTTCAGTCGTTTAGATAGTCTGAAGAGACACCAACGTATCCACACTGGAGAAAAACCATACCTGCAAACAGTGTGACAAGAGTTTCAGCCCACACTTTTTAGACTTGAGAGCTACTTTCAAAATGACCAGCTCAACCGGATCTATACCACCAAAAAAATAATTATCCCATTGCTGAAAATAGTTACATATTTATTAGACAAATGCGCTAGGAATACTGATGATGGTGCAAAACACTCTTGAATACAACGTATTGCATTGTGAGTTTGAACTTCCCTTTCAATCAATGAAGTCACCTTATTTCAAGTGGCAGATTGAATTTTATAATTATTATATAGGTTTAGGGCCATGTATGTGATCTACCTGCACAGCCTGTGTGATCACGATCTACCTTTTGGGCACCCCTGTTTTAGATAGTCTCTAAAGAACCACCAGCGTATTCACACTGGAGAAAAACCATACCACTGCAAACAGTGTGAGAAGAGTGTGTCCAGTGGCCTGAAGAGACAACAGTGTATCCAGACAAAGAGATGTCAACGGCCCTGAACATTAAGGCCCGGCCCTAACTGGGCCATAACTAGGCCCTGCAGGACCGGCCCGAGGTTTGGCCCGGCCCGAAGAAATGTCTATACTTTTAGGCCCGAAAACCCGTATACAACATGAAAAAGGTGTCCTCCAGGTGGGGCGAAATCCTTTCGGGGCGGAGACGTAGGTCCCAACCTATTATCTTCCGTCGTGGCTTATTATTCAATAGGTCGCGGTTTAAATATTAATTCGTCCCGACGGTTTAATAATTCGCCCCAACGTTTATTTTCGTCGGGGCTATTTATGAATCCGTCGGCGTTCGCGATGTATTTTATAATAGGTCGCGGCGGTTTGATAATAATTCGCCTCGACGGTTTATTTTTCGTCGGGGCGAATGATGAATTCGTCGGCGTATTACAACCAAAATTTAAAGAATTGTCACAAAAAGCCAAATCTTTACAAGTCCGCCCCCTGCCATATATAGGCTTGCACTGCAACGGTTTGTATGTGACGTCAGACCTCAGCTCCTCGTCAGCCTATATAAGGTATGAAATCCCAATAGAATTTCACTTCATCTCATTACAGTGTGTAGATTTCACTTCATTTCATTACAGAGTGTAGATTTTGTACTAAAGGATTTGCCTAATAGACAAAATAGAGACAGAGAAGGACAGACATAAAAGAGGGATAGAGTAATATAAAATAAATAGTAAAAAAGGGTAAATGGTGCTTTTATATAGCGCCTTTATCCAAGGTGCTTTACAGAGATTGTCCATTACATTCACCCATTCACACACAAGCTCATACACCCCTGAGCCACTGACGCCCGTCCCCAAATAAAGGACATATCTACCCAACCCCCACAGAGGAACCTGAAACTCTCCTCCCATCACAGTCCATTTATTGTATAGCATCAGATTTGATGATGGAAGGGAGGAGCGAGTCCCAACATGTCCAGACTCAGGTCTCCTGTTCCTCCACCTTCCTCCGTCAACACATGAAGAGGAGCCACAACGACCTCTACTGCCAAACGCTGAGGAACGAACAGATTCCCTCGGCAGCCTGTCAGCCAATCAACAGCCCCGTAGCCAGCCAGAGACAAGGAGACACAGATGGACCGAAACATGACAACATTCAGTTTACCAAGAATGTAGCTCAGGCGGGAGACGTAAAGACACGTCGGATTAGTTACATAGGAAAGAAAATCCACATCTGCAAACAGTGTGACAAGAGTTTCAGTCAGTTAGGTCATCTGCAGTCTCACCTGCGTATCCACACTGGAGAAAAACCATACCGCTGCAAACAGTGTGACAGGAGTTTCAGTCAGTTAGGTCATCTGCAGTCTCACCTGCATATCCACACTGGAGAAAAACCATACCGCTGCAAACAGTGTGACAGGAGTTTCAGTCAGTTAGGTCATCTGCAGTCTCACCTGCATATCCACACTGGAGAAAAACCATACCGCTGCAAACAGTGTGACAGGAGTTTCAGTCAGTTAGGTCATCTGCAGTCTCACCTGCATATCCACACTGGAGAAAAACCATACCGCTGCAAACAGTGTGACAGGAGTTTCACAGAGAGGTATACTCTAAAGAAACACCAGCGTATTCATACTGGAGAAAAACCATACCGCTGCAAACAGTGTGACAAGAGTTTCCGTCAGTTAGGTGCTCTGCAGTCTCACCTGCGTATCCACACTGGTGAAAAACCATACCGCTGCAAACAGTGTGACAAGAGTTTCAGTCGTTTAGATAGTCTGAAGAGACACCAACGTATCCACACTGGAGAAAAACCATACCTGCAAACAGTGTGACAAGAGTTTCAGCCCACACTTTTTAGACTTGAGAGCTACTTTCAAAATGACCAGCTCAACCGGATCTATACCACCAAAACAATTATTATCCCATTGCTGAAAATAGTTACATATTTATTAGACAAATGCGCTAGGAATACTGATGATGGTGCAAAACACTCTTGAATACAACGTATTGCATTGTGAGTTTGAACTTCCCTTTCAATCAATGAAGTCACCTTATTTCAAGTGGCAGATTGAATTTTATAATTATTATATAGGTTTAGGGCCATGTATGTGATCTACCTGCACAGCCTGTGTGATCACGATCTACCTTTTGGGCACCCCTGTTTTAGATAGTCTCTAAAGAACCACCAGCGTATTCACACTGGAGAAAAACCATACCACTGCAAACAGTGTGAGAAGAGTGTGTCCAGTGGCCTGAAGAGACAACAGTGTATCCAGACAAAGAGATGTCAACGGCCCTGAACATTAAGGCCCGGCCCTAACTGGGCCATAACTAGGCCCTGCAGGACCGGCCCGAGGTTTGGCCCGGCCCGAAGAAATGTCTATACTTTTAGGCCCGAAAACCCGTATACAACATGAAAAAGGTGTCCTCCAGGTGGGGCGAAATCCTTTCGGGGCGGAGACGTAGGTCCCAACCTATTATCTTCCGTCGTGGCTTATTATTCAATAGGTCGCGTTTAAATATTAATTCGTCCCGACGGTTTAATAATTCGCCCCAACGTTTATTTTCGTCGGGGCTATTTATGAATCCGTCGGCGTTCGCGATGTATTTTATAATAGGTCGCGGCGGTTTGATAATAATTCGCCTCGACGGTTTATTTTTCGTCGGGGCGAATGATGAATTTGTCGGCCTGCGTTCCCGAGCTCTCACCTCTTTTGCGCACTGGACAACCACATACGCAGACAAAAGTACATGGCACCGCGAACAAAACACAAGTAGGCTACTGTGACGCACACACCAACAATCCACCATTGCAATGCGCAAAGATGCACATGACAGCTGCATGCTTTTAGATCTACCGTCAAACTGCCTAAACTGACCATGGAGAAGTTCACTGGAGATGTGAGTCAATGGCAAAGCTTTTGGAGTCAATTTGAGACAGCAATAGACAAAAACACGATTCTCATTAAGTCTGATAAATTCACATATTTAAAGTGAGTATTCTTAAGTGGCAGAGCGGCTATGTAGTCGCGGGATTGGCCCAGACCAGAATTATGACAATGCCATTAAAATGCTAGGCAGGCTGCATGTCGCGCGTAATTGTAGAACGCAGGGCATTCACTCTGAAGACTGCGGGCGCAGACACCACAAAACAGTTTGCAATCAAACAGCCAGTCAATATACAGCGCATGATAGACGCGCCGACCACGGCAACGACAGACAGGCTGACCACAGTGTTGCAGATGCAGTTAGTAGTAGTGTAGCAAGCAACTCTGACAATAGTATTACTGCAGACAGCTACCATTAAGGATAGATGCACCAACGCAAAGCCAAGTAGCCAGGTGCCTATTAGATGGGGGTAGCACCCGCAGTTTCATTAAAGAGGATATTTCCAGAGCTGGGTTTCACCGAGACACCTCACACCACCGCAACCTCAACAGCGGTGCTGTCAACCTGCTGCTCCTCGCCTTCCTCCTCTCTGACCGACAACACTGGCTCTTGGCTCTTGCTGCTGGCCCGCAATTCAAACATTGCGGTTCATAGCTTGAAACATTTTTCACTTTTTCTACTGGAAATGTTATGAACGCAGAATCAATCTGTCCCGCGCTGTTTTGAAGTGGCTACAAGTCAGACGGGGCAAACTACATCAGCGGCCGGGGGAGGGACCTTTGGTGGTAGAACAGATCTACAAGCTAACAACGTGTCACCAAGCAACACGTTGTTAGCTTGTAGATCTGTTCTATTTGTATGCGCAGTTGCGCACACATGGAAGATACCAAGTACACTCGCCACACAGGGTAAACTTTTTATAGATAGATATGAGTGAAAGTGAAACACTATGAAAAACAAAATAATCAAAACATTTTTTAAATACAAAATTCAGCTAAATAAAGTTGTACAACCTCCCCCAAGCCAAAATAAAAATAAACATATCCCCCCCTCAGGCTCAAAAAATAGTTTAATAAAAAGGGTGATGGCTACAACAGTCGTTGGTATACAGAATATACAGTAATGAAGAGAGACAACAGCCTTGGGGAGAACCAGTGGAGGAGAGCAGCAGAGAAGACATGACCTCATTTACCCTCACACACTGAGACCTAACAGTTAGGAAGTCTAAGATCAAGCCAACAAGGTTAAGATCCAGTTTAAAATAACTGATTAGCTTCTGGGCTAGGAGATGTGGCTGGATCGTGTTAAAAGCAGAGGAAAAATCAACAAACAACAATCTGGCCTGTGTTTTTTTCCCCTCAAGGTGGCGGTACAGGAAATGCAGTAGGGTGATAGTGGCATCATCTACACCTCTTCCAGACCTGTATGCAAACTGCAGGGGATCTAGAGATTTCTCCACCTAATTTAGGATATTATCTTTGACTAGCTTTTCCAAACATTTCATTACTAATGAAGTCAAAGCAACAGGCCTGAAGTCATTTAATGACTTTGGGGTCCTAATTTTGGCAACTGGGACAATTGTGGACTGTTTCCATAACTTAGGGACCCGCTGTTGTTGAAGAGATAAGTTAAAAATAAAATGAAAAATGCTGCAGAGCTGTTCAGCACATGTTGAGAGAACCTTGCCGCATATGTTATCCGGCCCTGGACTTTTTGACTTGGTGTGTCTGAGGTGTTTTTCCACACTTTTTTGTCAATAACTAGGGCTGGAGGGGCTCTAGTCTCGTTCTTTAATTGAGTAATGTTTTCAGCAAAGTCCTGATTCTCAAATCTTAGGTAAAAGTTATTTAGCTCATTGGCCAGCTGTACATCTGAGTTAAACCCAGGCATGGAGATGTGCTTTTGGCCTTTATCATCTGACCCTGTCATAGATTTCATGCCATTCCATGCTTCCCTGTGTCAGGATAGGCAGGAGATAGAACCCAAGCGCAGAGCAAGCGCAAGCAGAGAAGTTCAATAATGGTATTTATTGGAGCAGTAAAGCTTACAAGCAAAAGTAGTATACTGCATAACAGCAAAAACTCAGGATGTCCAAAAGCTAAACAGTTTAAAAATACAATAACAAAAATAACAAGGTCCAAAAAGCAAACCTCTCAATGAGTCCAATGTAGCAAGGTCCAAAATGCAAAATGTTTCAGAGGAATGAAACACTGGAAACAAAAACCTCAGGAGCATCACAGGGAACACAAAGGATGTAGCCTACTGGCAATGTTTGTGTGGAATGAGTCCAGTCTTATGGGGAGCAGGATGATTGGAGAAGTGTCCTCAGGTGTGAAAGGGGCATGGCACTGTGGGGATAATGAGGGAGTGTGAGCAGGTGTGTGGTAAGGCCTGAGAGTTGGAATGTAATGTGGGAGTGGTTGACATGGAGACATGGTCTGTAGGGCGCCAGACCATGACACCCTGAGGTTGTTACTGCTCAGCTCAGCTTCGATTTTGTCTTTGTACCTTAGTTTAGCTTTTTTAATTTCAGACTTGATCTCCCTATTTAAATCCCTGACCTTGGGTAGATCACCCTCATTGAAAGCAATTTTCCTATTGTGGATTAAGCCTTTAAGGGCTGATGATGCCCAGGGTTTGTTATTGGGAAAAACCTTAACAGTCTTAGTAGGAATAACATTTTCTTCACAGAACGATATGTAGCTGCACACAGCATCTGTAATTTCATCAATGTTATCAGATGAATCTGTAAACACAGACCAATCTGTGCAGTCAAAGCACCCCTGCAGGGCAAGAGCGGAATCCTCATTCCAAATCTTCACCTGTCTTTTTCGCACCTTCTCCCTCCTTAGCACAGTCTTGTAAACGGGTAGAAGGTAGAAGGTGTACAATGTTATGATCAGAAGATCCGAGAGCAGGGCCCGCCTCCGATTTATATGCTCCTTTAATGGAGCCATAACATAGATCCAGATTCTTGTTGCGCCGTGTGTGACAGTTGACATTATTGATAAAAACTGTTTAAAGTTTTCTTCAAGTTGCAATGATTAAAGTCTCCCAGAATTATGTTGGGCGCGTCAGGGGAGATAGATTGCAATGACTGTGTCACTCTAAAGACGGTGTTAGCTGCGATGTCCGTGTTGGCTTTTGGATGAATGTAAACAACGGTGATAAACACTTGGGGAAATTCCCTTGGGAGATAAAAGGGCCGCACCGACACGGACAGGAGCTCTATATCGGGCGTGCATAACCGTTCACGCACGGTGAAGTTATTACACCATCTCCGATTAATATATAGGCACACACCTCCTCCCTGTGTTTTGTGTGTTACCTCACTGTCCCGATCCAGCCGTATAGGCGATCCGAAGCCGCTGATGTCAAATGACGTGTCAGAGTCAGAGTCAGTAAGCCAAGTTTCAGTGAATGCCATCAGACAGACATACCTGTATTCGCGCAGATGACTGATATTCCCATGTAATTCATCCATTTTGTTCCTTAAAGATTGGACGTTGGCAAGGATTATGGAGGGTAGTGGGACGCGGTTGTTTTGCGTCTGTTTCCTTAGACGTTGACGCACGCCACCCTTCTTTCCTCTTTTCCTGATGTAAGGCGATTTCTTGAATCCATCTCTTACGTTCACAGAGTCTCCGACTATTCCAGGATTAAAGTTGGAAGTCTGTGAAGAAAGTGTCGCATCGAGGCTCTGACGATTCCACTGTAGATTTAGGAGAAACTCCCGCGAGTACTGAAATGTTTGTGAGTGTTGGTGACTCCAAGCAAAAACCATTAAAAGCATCAAAAGTAGTATTCTTAGAAACTCCATCTTTCAGCCTCATGAGCTACAAGTAGGACTCAATAAATACTCAAAAACTCTGGGCCTGTTCTTACAACACAAACATAATAAACAGTTAAAACGATGCACAGACACTCCTTAAACTAAAACCTGCTGCTGGTCGCCACAAGAGCAGCGCCCCCTCCGCCATCCAGCACATGCTGAACAGGGCCTGTGACTCCTGAAAGGTCAGGTGTATGGAGCGCCCAGATGGCCTCAGCTAGCACTGGCTTCTGTGGCTGTCGAAGCATCAAGCAGGCGTCAAACAGTGCTGGAGGATGACTACACAGCTCATATTTAAACACTGATGGCAGGTCTTGTGACGCTTTTGCAGCAATTGTGAGTCGCTGGAAAAGTAGATGAGGATCCATGTGCACTGCTTCGTCATCAATCTTCAATGAAGATTTTGTCCTCATGGTGATTGCCTGATCCTTCTTTTTAAATGAGTACTCATAAGTCCATCCATCTTGGCTAAGATGATGTTTCCGATGGCCTTTGCTGCATCGACATTCACAGAAGGGTGTGCGTGTACCCCAGTTGAAATACTGCGCAAGCTTGGATCAGAGAAAGGATGCCTCTCTTGGAAATATTTCAGAACTGTGAGTGTGTCCTCCATATCATGTGCTTGTCTTGCAACTGTCAGGTCTGTGTTCTGCTCACCAGTGTTGTGGTTCACCCCTGTCAGCTCTTGCATTGCAATGTTGACTTCAGCACAAGCTGGCATGGAGAGCAGCCATGTCAAACGTTTCTGCTCTGGCATCCCTCGCCCTTTTGTGAGGCCACCACTGGTTTTCATACTCCTCATGAGCACCTGTTCGATAGCTAAATCTACAGACAGGCCAGCCCATAGCCGATCACTTCGTCTGACCACGTGGAATCCCTCTTCAAATGTCTGTCTGGGTGATCCATCTGGAGCTTGCACATTCGCTGCACATATATATCGTGTAGAGATTGTGCCCAGATGCTGCCAGCATTTCTGATATTGCCTCAAGGTGCAATGCCCAATTTCCAGTACGTTCGCCTCTCAGAAACTTTCGAAGTATGTCTACCATATCCATGTACTGCAACCACAGGGCAGCAGTCCTGCTGGAGGATTTCAAGGATTCACTTTTGCTTTTGAGTTGTTCCTTGATTCTGAGCAACACATCAGCATTGCAAGCTACCTCTACAGATACTAATCCCTCCATCAACTGTGCATAGAGGAGAGCTACTTCATCCAGATCTGATTCTCCCGTTCAATTCCCAGCTGGGTTATCATCCTCTGAAATAATCTTCCTCAGTGGTGACATTACTGATATTGGATGTGGTCCACAGTAAATGTGTACCTGACAGGTATAATTAATCATCAAAGGTTCCTATTTTGTGGTTTAGTAAAGCAAAAAGGTAAATGGTCTGACATAAAAAAAGTTTTATAGTAATAATAATTATGTAATAATAATACTTATTATAATACTTTATTAATTTAACTTTATAATGTTTATTCTGGTTGATTCTGGACAGTTGTTTGGACATCAGACAAGAAAAGATCCATAATTCGATTTTTAACATGGGCGTCAATGGGGAATTGTGACATCATATATTTCAGCATTTTTCACTATGTTCCCCTACTCCGATTTCTTAGGACTTTTGATATGTTATTACTAACATATTGATGAACCAAAAAAAGTGGAAAGAGTTTGTGTTGCAATTTGTTTGAGGTTAAACCTTAGATTGCCTGTACTAATTGTATCATGGTTAAAAGATGTTAACATGAGGTTTTTTTAAAACATATTGTATCATGGATTCATGGTTAAAAGATGATAACATAAGTTGACAAATGAATTCATGAATAAGTATGTTCATTTTTCATTGTACGACGACAAGAGCGCCCTGTATGTATTGTAGAAATATTTTCCATTTGGGATGAGCAGAAGAGAGTGTGAAATAACTATACCTCTAACACATTTACCTCTTCTCCCTCGGCGTGGGAGACTAGAGAATGAGAGAGACTAGAGTGAAAGAGGAGTCATGCTTTGTAGTAAATCTGGGACTCAGACTTGGTGGAGAAAGGGGGAAAAGGGATAGGGTACGTAGCAGAGGGTGATGGTCGATTTTGTTGGAGGGACAATTAACAAGCTTTTTCACCGGCCCTCACTGAATGGATGTGTGTCAGTCAGTCAGTGCAACTACACATGCAAGGTACTGAAGGTAGCCTATATGCACACATGCAACAGACACGCACACACACACGCACACGCACACACGCACACACACACACACACACACACACACACACACACACACACACACACACACACACACACACACACACACACACACGTAAATAAAATACGGATGCACTTAGCACAAAGTTACAAACACACCAGTGACTCAACCACCAGTGACTTGTGCACATACACAGCAGCTCATCTCGCAGCTCACATGGGACAGAGTAAAAAGCCTGAACCCTCTTGATGAACCCTCTCTTCACACTCAAGCAAATGCAAATTATCAAGCTTGGATGGCGGATATACTGTACAGACAGACGCATGGAGAGAGACACATACAAGGCACACATCAAAAGCCCATTTGTGTCAACTGCCAGGTCTGTCTGAGTCATAATGCAACCATCAAAGAGTCATAGACATTGGGTGCCTAGCTCACTTGGTGAGTACCACATAAATAAGTCTATAGCCCTTTCCTCAGCTGGCCTGGGCTCTAATCCAACCCAAGGCTATTTTCTGCATGTCATCCCTTCCGTCTCTCTACTGCTTTCCTGCCTCTCGGTTAACTGTCTATTAAAATAAATAAATACATTTTGAGACAAAGCAGGCACATTTCAAGGCAATTGGCCTATGTTTCGACAGAAGGCCTTCTTCAGAATGAGACGAAGGATAAAAACAACGCTCCTTATAAGTGGTAACACCTCAGACCAGCCACCAATGCTGGGCTGAAATGATCACACAGGTGCAATCAATGTACTCGCAGCCTACTAGATACAACAATGAAAATACAAATACAAAATACAAAACAAAAATATATATGTATACAGAAAACATTTGATATACAAAAGAAAAATAAATATCTGTATATGAAGATGAAGAACTAGGTGAGTGAGTAATTCAAACCATAGACATTTCAAGGATAAACCAGAGGATTTTTGAAACCACCTTCTCGTCCTTCACCTCTCCAAGTCCAAATCTCCCTTCACCATGGGTGAGAAGTTAGTTGTGACGGTTCCCTGTGCATATCTGATAAAGCATCTCATTGGTGTTTCTTATTGGTTTTCAGGACAGCCAGTAATTGCCATCAGTCAAGACTGTCTCCCCAGTCCTTTTGCAGTTCAGTCCTTTTCAGCTCACACTCTCATGCACGCCATTCAACATTTTGGGTAATACAAGGCACCACACACACTACATCACACACACACTCATGCATACATGCACAACATCACTGACTTTACTGATCTTCACATCCCATCAGTTAAGTTTGTTTGTTTACTCGGTTTTAGGTTAATTCGTGAATATTCATTTTGGCTTTTTCACTGCGTCTCTCTTGTTTTTGCTATGTTCCTTGGCACCCCTAGGCCAGGGTCATAACGTAGTCAAGCGAGCCTTCAGTTGTGGATGCATGTAGTGCCGAATCAACCCCTCCGAGGGCCCTGGCGCTACACGAAATCAACATGCCCCATGTGATTCACGTGCGCATAACACAATCAAGAACGTCACTTTTGTTGTTAATCCGGGCCTGCATGCATGTCATGAGGTTTTTCGGCCAAGCTGCTGCTGCTGCAAATGTTAGAAAAATCCCCCCTGTCTAACGATCGAGTACCAGATGTTTGACAGATGTATGTTTTTTTTACCTTCTTTTACTGTAGATGAGAGTACTACTGACTGACATGTCCAATGCAGGAATGCTGCTTGTTGATATTCAACATACAGTATGTATGGTGGACGTTTTAAAGACAATTTCCTAGTTATGTAAACCGTATTGTCCTTAAACAAAACAGATTCTGTACCATGGATGAACACCTGAACGATACTATGGTTACAATAGGAGAACTGGAGAAGTTAACCAGGCTATAAGCACAGAGTGCAGGGTGTAGCAGAGACATACAGAAATATAAAACCAATAATAAATTAATTCTAGTAATTCATACAACATTCCAACATACTAGAAAACTACTTAAATAGCAAAAACACATTATTTCGACATTGCGTTTGTCCGACTGGCCTTAAGCCTATAACCCTAACCTCACACTAAGCTAACGTTTGTCAGTATATTGGGATGTCGGAATAATGCGAGGTCGGAATTATGAGCGGACCCCGAATGACGAGGCAACTCATTTATGCCAGCTAGCTCCTTGTGTTGTAAAATACTAGTTATTTAAACTCAGAGGTTTTTGCTATGTTAATGCTTGACATTGTTGCACCCATGTCTACAAAAACATGACAATAAACCTTTGTTCGTTGGTTCGTACCAAGGAATCCAAGAAATAGACTGTACCTCACACTCCATTTTCTTCTGTGGCCTGACCTTCTGCTCAACCTTGTTATCTCTGCTTCTCCCTGATTTAAACTATTTGTATGTCTTTCCTCAGGCACCGAGTGCCGCACTATTGTTTTTTTAATCATGAAAATGTGGCACAAATGTTTGAATATATATTCTTTCAGAGCAAACGTTTTAAGTCAAATCTTTGCTTCTGGAGTATAGGTCACTGGAACAACATATCATTTTTGTGGTCCTTGACATGAAATATTGAGCACCACTGATATAGAAACATGAGGTATTTCAGAAAACTGTCAGGATTTAGAAGACATTTTTTAAATTTCGTCGTCAGGCCACTGTGCTTTGGAATTTGGGGGAGTTAGAAGACACTGCTGGATATCGATCTATAAGGACACGCTGGCTGATTTATAGCTGTGACCTTTACTGGTACAGCGTTTAAGGTTAGCTTTAGAGTGTTTGGCTCCTGGAAGAGTTCGCACGCACGCACGCACGCACACGCACACACACACACACACACACACACACACACACACACACACACACACACACACAGAGTAGTGTAGTTGTGGTGGTACTACAGACACATGTCCACACATCATCACGTACATATACTCTCTTGCACTCCCTGTGCTGTATTCCTGTGCGTGCGTGCGCACGCACTCACACACACACACACACACACACACACACACACACACACACACACACACACACACACACACACACACACACACACACACACACACACGGTACAGTATCTGTGAAAGCACACGCATGCACATACCCTTCCCCAGTGCTGAGTCCATTAAAAAACCCTTTCAAAGTTCTGCTACAGCCACCAAAGATGCGGTGCTTCTGATTGATAGACTAGTAAAGACTGAGTTGGGTGAGTCTTTCACCCAATAATCATTCTCACAAGAAGGGTGAAGAGCAGGGGGAGTATAGAATGGAGGTTTTGATCACACATTAAGCACACAAACTCACAGACGTATACACCAAACTCTCACATACAAGCAGGCATACATACCATGGATACACACACACACAATTCTTAGTGTGTCCCAGCACTCACCTGCCAATTTCTCCCCAATTTAGCCACATTGCCAAATAATACGCCCATGTATATATTGTCCCTGTCACTGCCAATCCCTTGTTGGTCTTGGAGAGGGTGTGTGTGGATACAACCGTCGTCACCGCTGTATCCGTGTCACCGTGCAGCGGGCTTATTTTCACCCGACAGTGAGGCGCTTCACTAGGAGGATTTCGTAATACAGGCAAAGGAACACAATACCGCTACTTCCATTGAACCACTCAATCGGTTGGGTCTTGCCCAGCGTGGGACAACCCGTGTATCCCACCGACTCAAGGCCGGGCACTGCACTCGCATTCCCTGTGGTGGTGAGGAAAGCGTGTTGAATTTGAAGTCGGTGGGGGGCAAACGGCTCTCGAATTACGTGGATTACAGACGTACTGTACAGTGTACACACGTACATACACATGTACAGAGATGTGGGGCATTATTGTAAGATTTATTGCCAATTAAAGGCAAATGACACATTGTTTAATAACTAATGGGCTAATATAGCACCCATTTTGGTGTACTGTGTACAGTAAGTATGTAACCAATACTCCCGGTTTGACTCACATTTGCTCTTGATTGCATGAAATTAAAATTGTGCCGTGTACATGTGTGGCATTGTGTATAGTGTTGGATCCCTGCCTTTCAAAATGCATTGGTATTTGTACAAAGTGTGCGTGCGTGCGACCGTCGTGTGCGTGCACTGTCTGGTACATAATGCATGCAGCTACAGTATAGACAAACAATGGTTGACCTTGGAGAGCTGGCCTCCGTTAAACAGACATGTCGGCAGCTGTGAGAGTGCCGGGGGATGGGGGGGTCATACCGGCAGTCACTCACATGTGGAGTATGCACACGCACGCACGCACGCACGGCTGCGTAGGTTCCCTGCCTTGTTACATTTACATAGAGTGACACAATGTTGCTCTTAATGTGTCCTGTGGATTCACTGTGTCATGTGAGATCTTTGTCTGCCTTGCTAAAGCTTGAGTCCTAAACACAAATGTATGCAAACAGCCTCCAACCAACTCTCTCGCTTTCTCTTCCACATAGTTGCTAATACAAACACAACCACAAGTATAGTGCATGCAATTTCAACACTTGCTCACTTATAAGAGCCCCTTTAGGGCTCCCCACCCATCTGTGAATGCACTCAGTTGACGGCCTGGCACCATGGTGGCCTAGCTGTGTTCAAAAATATTTGTAGTACAGTACGTACAAACGTATTGGCATCAATATATAGCCTGCAAGCCAAATGACTCCGGTGACGTTCAGGACTAGGCCAGATCTCAGCGCATTTGTTATTATTCTGGGCTATATCTGACTAGTTATGATATGACTTAAGTTGATCTGGCCTCGATCAGACTCTCTCTGATTCATCCAGACGGCCGGCCGTCTTAGTGGACAGACTTTATGTTGGGTGAAATCAGCTGATATTCTGGGCCAGATCTGACTAGTCTTGATTTGACTTGATCAATCGATACGTCACTAATTCATCCAGGTCCTGACCATGCTTGCTCAAAGTACCAGCAGTGAAAGTACACGGTCACGGAAGTATAAAATAGTGGTTGCTGTATATTCTATTTTAAGTGTGTTCCCTCTGTGGCTCCAGCACCTCACTTAAGTGTTTTCAGCGGATGAGCGGTGGTTCTTTTTACACAATAGAAAGTCACTACAGTAACTAAAGTTTTCAAATAATTGTAGTCGGGTAAAAAGTACAATAATATTTAATTTTAACTCTGAGATGTAGTGAAGTACAAGTGTAAAATATTGACATGCTAAAGTAAAGAACCTCAAAACTTTATTTAAGTACAGTAGGCTACTTGAGTACAGTAAAATGTACTTAGTTACTCTCCACTATACTTCATGGTTGAACCTCCATGAGAGAGAGAGGGGGGGGGGGGGGGGGGGGATTGTGGCATTATACCATGCTTTGTTTTTGTCCATTTGTGTGCTAAAAGTGTGACTTTGAGATTGCACACGATTAAGTCAATTAGAAGAAAATATTTAAGGAACAACTATTAAAAAATATCATAATATCATATTATTTTCCTATATATATTTGTAGGCCTATATTTCATCATTGAATCACATCTCATTCATTCCATTGCTCCATCCCTTCACCTCAAGACAAACAAACATATTCAGCGTCCTCTCAAATCGTCATTTGTACATTCCCTCATAGCATTCAACTGTAAAATAAATACATAAATACATGTGATACTATTAAGGCATTCACTTATTTCATTATCCCTTCCCTTCACCACAAAGCACATGCATAATTCAGCATCGCTATACAGTATACGTTACATCGGGAAGATGCGACATCAATGTGAAGTGAATGATTTATTTCTACCACGATGATCTTAAACAATAACCCACCCATCTCCGAACTCCTCACACAGTGCGCCGTAAAATGAAATGCAAAGTTGTGTTGTCCATCAGCTTTAATAGTCTGTGTCATGAGCCTGCAATGCATTAATGCATGATCCGTGTGTAGTGTATGTGTGCGTGCGTGTGTGCGTGTGCACATCCGTGTGCATGCTTGTAGCAGAGCTATCAAAGCCGGCAATCAATAGAATCCAATGGGAGCCTTGATCATTGCAGGAGCGAGGAATGGAAAACAGAGCAATAAATAAGACTCCCTCAGGGGACATCCTTGCATCCAGCTGATAGACACATGCAAAGTCAATAGATGATGTATAGCCCCACACTGGGGCCATCCACGAGACGGCATGCAGGCAACCAGTTGATAGACACATCCCCAGCTCAATATATTATGATACAAACACCCAGACTCAATAGAGACCGGGACACTCGCAGAACCCGACCTCAGTTGATATAGTCGTCCCAAATCAATAGACAGTGCACTGCTGAGAGCTGGGGGGGGGGGGGGGGGGGGGGGGGGGGCACTCGCCGACGCCGCCAGCCAATCTAGTTGATAAGCACTTTCTCGCTCTTAATGACAAGCTGGGAATTCAGCTGCAGCCTTCAGGGATGTCTCTGTTCAGTAGACATGCTGCTGCCGCGTTGACCAACAGCTGAACACTGCATGGTGTAGATATGGATAACACTTGTCATGACAATGGAATTCATTTGACCCACTCATTAAACATGTATAGGCTGTGAAATGGCCTTAAACGTCGAATCGCCACAAACTGCCTGCATATATGCACAAAAGGCCGCAAAATCGTTTCGCTAATTTTCAGTGTGTTTATTTGATGATATATTAGACATTATTAGACTATGACTAAACTATCTGAGGCAATGTAATGGAACCAAATCAGAGAATATGACTGCAGGACATGCAGTCACTTGACTTTGTTCACTATAGTCTACACAATGGCTTTGTTGTGATATCAAATGCTAAACATATGGCCTGTTCATACATGATAACACTGGAACACATGAAGCTCTGTAGACATAATGCGTGAGCCTACTGTACTGTACTGTACTGTACTGTACTGTACTGTACTGTACTGTACTGTACTGTACTGTACTGTACTGTACTGTACTGTACTGTACTGTACTGTACTGTACTGTACTGTACTGTACTGTACTGTACTGTACTGTGTAGATAGCGGCCCATGGGGTAAGCTATGTTATCAATTATTATTATTATTATTATTACATTCAGAATACATTTATTGTCACTTCCATGATGGGAGAAAATGACCATTCTCCGTAACTCGTATAGTGCTTGTCAGTCACGATGAAAACAAACGACACATTTACACACCGAGGCAATTACGAATATGTTTACATATGTATACACACGCAACTCTACCACAGTATTCCTGACATGACTAGAATTTGATTTTTTTTTCCTCCACCACATTATGTCCCTATTCTGGGGAGGTCATAATAGGAAAAATACCGTATGCAAACATTTGACAGAAATAGCACATTACACAAATTCTATTTGGTGTAGAGACCTCTGGCAGACCCAGTTGAAGTATTTTTCATATTTATTTTTATAGCTATAGCACATAAAAATACTAGTTGACTAAAAGTGCGTTCCAATTAGCCCTTCGCTAAACCATCCATCCATCCATCTTCAACCGCTTATCCGTAGTCGGGTCGCGGGGACTTCCCTCTCCAGAGCAACATTAGTGACTTCCTGCTGGGGGATTCCGAGACGTTCCAAGGCCAGTGAGTCGATGTGTTTCCTCTAACTGCACCTTGGTTGGTCTGCCCCGGGGTCTCCTCCCAGTGGGACGTGCGTCGAGGACCTCCCTAGGGAGACGCCCGAGAGGCATCCTAACCAGATGCCTGAACCACCTAAGCTGGCTCCTTTCCAGGCGAAGGCGCAGCGGTTATACTCTGAGTATCTCTCGTGTGACTGAACTTCTCACCCTATCTCTAAGGGAGATGCCAGCCACCCGTCGAAGAAAACAAATTTCGGCCTTCGCTATAAACCCCACCCCAAAAAGCGATAATGGTTTTAGCAACCGTTGCTATGGATGGCAAGCTTTTCGTCACCTCATAGCTGTCAGTGTTAATTTGAATGGCTGTGTTGTTGAACACGTACACAGCTTAACGTTGTGAAAGTTACACGACTGACCCACTCAGGTGATGTCAATAATACTAATCACCGTAGTCTTACCGTGCATTATATGAAAACTCCCGCCAGACGTTCATTAAAGTTTATTGAGTTGGATAGTGTTTCTCCCTCATTTCTTCATATTTCTGGCACATTTTCCCAGTGCATAGCCTATACTGCAGTCCTGGTTGACTAGATTTAATTTAGAAGACTGAAATGATTATTTATATCGAGAAATCCCCGTCATTTAACATGCATCTCAATTGGAGAGAAGGAAAGCTTGCCACGTCTCCTCTCTTAGTAACCGTTGCTAACGTGGGGAGCGACAATATATAGACTACAGGCTGAAAGGTATATATAGTGCACAAAAGCAAGATTGGAACATTTTAAACGCATACATTACTACAGAACAAAACACATTAGCAAAATGAAAGAGAAACTGCACAAACACCTACCTCATAAAAACATCATAAGGCGGTTATTAACAGGATCTGCCTCACTCACACACACACACACACACACACACACACACACACACACACACACACACACACACACACACACACACACACACACACACACACACACACACACACACACACACACACACACACAGGAGGTGGTTAGGAGGGAGATTCATTAACTCAACATGAGTGGCAATAATTGTTCTGTGCATTTCAGTGAGACAATTCATATTTGTAGACTGATGTTGACTTAATGCTGAACCGTATATATTCCAACTATTCAGTAGTTACATTTATTAGGTTTTGTCTTTTCTGGGGGCATGTACAGTATTGTCCTTTAGCAGATACAGTAGTAATATCATAGAAAATGGTTGTGTGTCCGTGTGCGTGTGTGCGTGCGGGCATTGGGGGAGGCATCTGACCTTTGCCTTAGACCTTTGATTCCTTGCCTCCGACTTTGAAAACCTCAGCTTTACAAAACACATACTGTACAGTACACATTATACATACATACTGTAGCATAACAGTATTTCATTTTTAGGTTTTATAAGGTCGTGTTTCATAATAATGGCATAATGTTCCAAGCAAGTTTGAAAGTTGAAAGTGATATTTACATAGTGTACGTACAGTACGCTGTAGTGACAGAGTAGTGAATTTGATGTTTGTTCAGTAGCAGAACACATTTGCAAATTTAGAATTTTGGTTTTAGATATTTTAGATTTCAGCAGTGTCCATGATGTCATGAGACACTGGGCTCACTTACTTCCTGGACCATACAATTCCCATAATGCTTTGGTGCACTGCTCCTCCTTGTGGATATGGGGAGGGCTGTCTGAAGGCCTATTCATAGTCTGGATTTTCGGTGGTAAGGTGACCACTGCTCCGGTGGTGCGCTGACCACCGGAGCTGAAATAACGTTGAGCGGTGGTGAGTAAAAACAGAGAGAAGGGCTGGAGCGGTGGCGGTGGTTTGCTCTTCACCGCGGCTCGTGACGTCATGTTGTAGTTCGGTGGTCACCCCACCACCGTAAAACCAGACTATGTATGAGCCTTTACTGAGACAACATGTAGTCCAGGAAGTAAGTGAACCCTGCAGTGTCCATGACATCGTGGACACTGCTAAAATCTGAAATATCTTAAACCACATATTACACACAGAAAGGGCGCGTTTGGAAATTCCGCACCGGAGCGCACTCGCCTATTAGTTTGCATTGCACAGTGTAGTGTGCTCAGTGCGCTATTTCCGAACGCGCCCAAAACACCCCAGGAAAGTGTTCTAAATCTTCTAAACGTCATTAACATATTTTGTTTTTGCAAAAAGTGTCCCTTTTAACTGCACAGTCGTATGAGGAAGTATTGCCTTATAGTCCCCCTGCAGGAGTTAAAAGGGAAACTTCTGAAGCCACTGTGCCGAGCACACACTCGGCTCAGCGCTGTCAACAGCATGTCATTTCCGTAGAAAACAAGTATAGAAGGCAGTAAAAGAGGGTCCCTTGTGGACCTGCCGCCTCACAGCAGATGCAAAACGACTCATAATGTTCTGCTTCCCAGAATTGGTTTGGGCTAGTGATGCGTGGGCTGGCTCTGACACCCACGGCGTATAAACATTTCGACAAACAACCCATATACAACACCAATTTTTTGCTATACAAAATAAACGTTCAAACAGAAATGAGAGTTTTTGTAAAAGACATGGAGTACTTTTAAAGGGATTGTGACATTAATATTATTATTTTTAAAACATGTTCTAGGTTTACTGAGCTCAATTGTTATCTATCTATCTATCTATCTATCTATCTATCTATCTATCTATCTATCTATCTATCTATCTATCTATCTATCTACAGTATCTTTCCACCGTAGTCTGAAAACCCACCTTTTCAGACTCCATCATGGCCCGTAGCACTTACCCATAGCCACTTAGATAGAACTTTATGTAGACTTGGATAGCATTTTATACAGACTTATAGCATGTTACGTAGACAAGCACTAGAATTGCACGTTATGTATAGCAGTCTGTATAGTATAGTATATATAGTTCATATGTATCACTGTGTGAAAAGAGGAGTTAACGGGCAATTATGGGCACTGTATTTTGTCCGTAAACCTCAAGTTTAGCGGGCATATACAGTAATATACGGTAATATACAGGTGATACAATTCGGGAGTTTACCCGGAGTTTGTTGGAAAGTTTAACGGGAGTTTCCTGTAATATACACATCCGTATTCCATGCTTTTTGCGCAGTGTATAGTTTTCATTATATACTGTAGATATTCCACTGTTACGTTCTTAGCTTACGCATGTTTCATGATAACTACGTTTCATGTATGTGATGTATTGCCATGCTTTTTTGTTCTTGCTTATTGTAAATCGCTCTGGATTAAGAGCGTCTGCTAAATGCCTAAATTGTAAATTGTATCTATTTATCTATTCAGTCCCCTTTTTTTTTCTAACCTGAATCCAACTGGTAAGGGGTCATAAGTTGAACAGCACATTACTAATTTGGACAATCATAGCTGAGGTAAGCACCATGTTCTGCATCTCACTCAAAAACTGTTTGCTCACTTGCAGACAGAAACGCAAGTAACGCATGCATGCGCACATGCACGCACGCACACACACACACACACTCACGCACACGCTCACGCACACACACACACACACACACACACACACACACACACACACACACACACCACACACACACACAGGTGGGGGGCTAAACAGAAAGAAAGGCTGCTGATAATGCAGATTGACCACTTAATCCCCACTGGTCTGTCACCAAGCAACAGAGGTAGCCTGGGATCAATACCCTTATTACCTGATAGAAGGGGAGAGAGAGAGAGAGGGGGGGGGGGGGAGAGGGGGGGGGGGGGTGAGAGAGAGAGAGAGAGAGTGAGAGAGAGAGAGAGAGGGTGAGAGGGTGAGAGAGAGAGAGAGGGTGAGAGAGAGAGAGGGTGAGAGAGAGGGTGAGAGAGAGAGAGAGAGAGAGAGAGAGAGAGAGAGAGATGCCCAAGGCCAACATGGTGTATCTCATATCAAGATAATAGCCCTGGTGGCCATCTGACAGCTGTCTGGATAAAAAATATGACAGGGAGCTGAAGAAACCCTGCAGGGAGAGAGACAGGCAAGCAGGGAGGGAGGGAGACAGGGAGGGAGAGAGAGAGAGAGAGAGAGACAGGCAAGGAGGGAGGGAGGGAGACAGGGAGGGAGAGAGAGAGAGAGACTTTGAATTAATGTAATTGGTACCATGTGAAAACAGGCCATTGATAAAATAAAATAAAACTATTATTCTACATTCTCTAATTGTGTAGACGTTATTATAAAAGAATGCAGACGTTTAACAATATATGTACTCTTGAGAGCGTAACTCTTCAGTTAAAGATCTATAAAGGTCCATTTGGTTATCAACATCAGTTAGTTGGGGACCACCTGGAACCCCCTCAAGGACCACTGGTTGAAAACCACTACAGAGGAGGGAGAGCTGCACCTGTTTAATAACCCTTCACTCATACTGCCCTATAAGCGCAGTAACTACTGTATAATATGCTCAAGGTGAAACTTAAGTGTTTCAACTGGCCAGACAAATGGGTTATAGTGATATTACTTTCATTGTGCGCATGTAATCATGACGTAATTCTGCACGCCCGAAAATCTGAATGGCTGATTTGACTCTGAAAGGCTGATTTGACCCCAAATGAAAACAAATATTGCCAAATATATGCCAAATATTCTAAACTTTCCGCGATTCTGCCAATAATCATATTGAGACGCGTACAGTACGCACATCTGAGTTAGTCGACAGAAGAATAGGGCTCTATAGCGATGAATTGCTGAGGGAATATATATATATATCTTTCTTTTTTTCTAGAAGTGCATGTCATGCCATGCCACGTTTCCTGGAATGAAGGCAGGGACATATAGACTGGCCTCGGAGCACACTGACAGACACGTTGTCTTTGATGTCGTATAAAAGCACACCATGCAACGAGCCGGGCTGGGCCGGGCCGGGCCGGGGGAATGGAAGAGTCTGCAATCTGCATTCATTGTTGTTTTACTAGTGTCAGCACTCTGCACGCATGCACAAGCACGCACGCACGCATGCACATGCACGCACACACGCACGCACCCACACATATATTTACAAAGAGCAAAAGCCATAGCTTATGATATATACCACTGTGTACACACACAAACCACAGCAGGTCTGCGGCTTGGCAAAAAGTTGTAAAAGAAAACATCTAATGTTTGCATAATAGAAGGTGTGATGAAGAGAGATGGAGGCAAGTGCGAGGGATGGAGGATAAAATATTTAGACACTCAGTGTGTCACACTCCTCTCCACATAACCATGCAGCACTGGAACAATAACAGTGGATGCTATAGAGAGAGAGAGAGAGGGAGAGAGAGAGGGAGAGAGAGGGAGAGGGAGAGGGGGATATGGGGTGCCCTGTGGGCCATAATTCAAACTCACCTCTCACACATTCAAACTCACCTCTCACACACACTACTGAAAATGTTGCCTCACACACACACAACTGAAAACCTCTCATACACTATAGTGAAACCTCACACACACTATAGTGAAACCTCACACTAGGAGGGTTGTAATATTTATTAGGGTGTTCACCATGCACACTTTGTTCTCCATACGCACGCACGCACATGCACGCGCACACTGACCTCACTCACCTTTTCTATTTGTCCTTTTCTCCCCTCGCCCTGTCTCTCTCCTCTCCTCTCCTCTCCTCTCCTCTTTTCTGTCCTTGTCAGACCTGACAACTGATGCTGAAATCTCAGCTAACAGCGCTCTCTCTCTCTCTCTCTCTCTCTCTCTCTCTCTCTCTCTCTCTCTCTCTCTCTCTCTCTCCGTGTACGCATATCCGCGTACAAGTTAGATATGCTTTCTTCTTACTTGTACAACAGACTGGTTTATTCTGCCTCATTTTGTATTTGTTTTTGTGCATGCACAAGTTAACGCTGTCTTGTTATCTGACCTTTTCCTTCTCTATTCTAAGACTATGACTGTGTAACTGCAAGCTGCTGCTTGTACATAACAGAATGTCACACTCTTTTCTACCTGTAAAATAAACGTGTTGTGTTGTGACAATAGCCTGGCATTGGATTTTTTTTTACATTTCTTAAAAAATTTGCCTCTTATTAAGATTTATTGGAGTAAATGTAAAAGTAATGAAAATTGGGCACTGGGGTCATGTATAGCCTATACAGTACGTCTCTCTGTGAGAAATATTGTACTAAATAAGCCACAGATTGTTGTTTGAACATGCAGGTAATGACCCTGCATGCTGGCTACACGGGGACTCATGGAGTGCAGGGTAACGAGACAATTACTCACGAGCACGGCAAATATCGTTTGTCCAATTACATTCCTTATAGCTTGTTGCCACCCGGACAATTAGATTAAATGAAGGGAAATTGTGCTCTTTACATGATGTATACTGTAGATGCAGGCTCACAGACGCGCGCACACACACACACACACACACACACACACACACACACACACACACACACACACACACACACACACACACACACACACACACACACACACACACACACACACACACGTTTTGTCCCATTTTCAGTGCATGACACCAACAAACAACCAAGAATAAATTAGAGCAACTGAGCAACTTTAACACATTCTTCTGAAGAATGGCCCGCACTGCGTAGCAAGCGCACGCACGCACGTACGTACGCACCACCAGCAATATGGAAAATCGCAATATGTGTTATAGGGGTGATAAACAGAAACGAGACAATGGTGAGAGAAAGAGAGGGTGTGACGAGAGAGAGAGAGAGAGAGTCAGAGAGACAGAGTCAGAGAGAGTCAGAGAGAGACAGAGTCAGAGAGTCAGAGAGACAGAGTCAGAGAGAGTCAGAGAGAGACAGAGTCAGAGAGAGTCAGAGAGAGACAGAGTCAGAGAGAGTCAGAGAGAGAGAGAGACAGAGTCAGAGAGAGTCAGAGAGACAGAGTCAGAGAGAGTCAGAGAGAGACAGAGTCAGAGAGAGTCAGAGAGAGACAGAGTCCATCACCCACCCTGCACAGCCTTCAGGTATTCCAATACACGTGAGATTTTAGCTCCATGCCACATTTACAATTCAGTGTAAAAGCACTTCTCACCTACTGCACTGCAGTAACTGCACCCCGTTTGTCTCTAAATAAGAGCTCTCTCTATCTAGATCTGTATCTCCATGTGTCTTTATCACTCTATTTTCTGTTCACCTTCTCAAGATTATACAAGATTAGGTGTCGCACGCACGCGCACACAAAGCCATACAAGGGCTCAGAAGCCCTATGGGGAGGTTATGTTTGTATACATACAAGAAAACAGCTTCTTCCGCACGCACGCACGCACGCACGCACGCACGCACACACGCGCGCACACACACACACATGCGCACGCACGCACGCGCACAAAGGCCTGGATTGAGGTGGGAGGGTTTTGGGGAAGTGTACCGACCCTTGCAGTGGATCACAGAGAGGCAGTCAGACACCAAGGTCCTATAGTGCTGCTGGGCAGGCAGTTTGTTGGCAGCATGCAGTCTACTCTAAACACACACACACACACACACACACACACACACACACACACACACACACACACACACACACACACACACACACACACACACACACACACACACACACACACACACTGCTCTCTCTCTCTCTCTTCCTTTATCTCTGCTGGTGACTGCTTCATATTCACATAGGGACTCAAAAACAGACACATGAATGTGTGAGTGGCATACACAAGCAGTCCTTGCGCCTTGTGAATGGTTGAAACGCACGCACGCACGCACGCACACACACACAACACACACACACACACACACACACACACACACACACACACACACACACACACACACACACACAGAACTCCATGATGCTGGGAGGATTCAACGTTTTGCTGTGTGACAGAGAGAGAGAGAGAGAGAGAAGAGAGCTGACAGACATGTCGACATGATGTGCTTGTCACGCTGCAACACTATAGCCAGAAGCTCTGAGGGGATATTCTTTACTGTGAGAAGACTCTTTGTTCCAACCTTAGGCTTTGCACTGACTGAAATCTGATGCATTATTTAATCACTTTTCGTAGGAATGCTCTCGGTTGTATTCTATTTCTCGTCACATAAATCCCAAAACTCAAATGGAGTTAGGTGATTTCTTCTATAAAGCAACGGATACTTATTTTTATGACAACTAGTGGAAGCTCACAAGGTTTCATATGTGTTGTGTCACGATGCTTGCAGATCTGCTATTATGTTTATGTGGTTTTATTATTACATTTTTGAGTTGTGACATTATCAAACATACATTTGAGTTCAGGGGTAAGCATAGTTTTACCGAGGTTAAGTTTAGGAATAGGGTTAGGTTTTGGCACCGTTTTTCTGGTATTCGAGGCATTGCGGCACGGGGTTAAAGTAAAACAACGGTCTACAATGTTATTTCCCCAAGTGTTTATTCCTGGTAATGTGCTAGTGCATTTTAGGGCAAACCTTTCTCAGAGTCTTTTGATTAAAATCACCATTTACAAGGAGAGTGGGCTCTGGAGGTTTATTTTTGCTCAATGCTGATAGACCTTAACGTGTAGCTCTTTGTTTGCTACATTAGTACTGACCATGGGATATACACAGCGAATGGAATAATTAATTATCGCTTTAACCAATATAAGGCCTGCAAAGCAGCGCCGAAGCCCTCTGAGGGCCCTGCTTGCTAAACAAAAAAAGAAAAAAACCTCATGCACATTGCATGAGCGCTTCACGTGCTCGTAACTATAGGGATGTCCCGATACAGTTTTTTCGTTCCCGATCCGATCTCGATTACACAATTTCTGTATTAGCCGATACCGAATACCGATACCAGTATTGTGATCTCGTGTTGTGTTTATAGCTATCTAGCTATACTTCTCATGTTGTGTTTATAGCAGACTCCTCACTCAAACGTACACTTGCAGTTTGGGCAACTCGAAAGCAAACTCCACATGCCCCAACATTTTATTGCATTTTATAGCGCTTTTCCAAGTGCTCAAAGCACTTTACAATGGTTCATTCAGTCATACATTTGGAGGTGAAGCGGCGAACTGTCGACACCAGCGTCCTCACTTCCCAGTTCCCACATTCACACACCAATGGTTGCAAGCTCACACCGACCGACTCATTGGAGGCAATGTAGTTTTCAGTGTCTTGCCCAAGGACACTTCGACATGTGGACAGGAGGAGCCGGGATTCTAACCGCCAGGGATCATTGGACGACCTGCTCTACCTCCTGAGCCACAGCCGCCCCTGCAGCTGGAAGGGATTTGTGGAAGTTTAATCACACCTATATTATCCTTGACCTTAAAACACAACCAGACAGTAAGGCGGGATCCGCTCGTAATTCCGATGGCGCATTAGTCCGACAACATGGCTTCACATGCGGTTAGGGTTAGGGTTAGAGACTGGGTTCGTAATTAATGGGGCGAGTCGGACCAACGTGTCGAAAAAATAATTTGCCGTCGGAATAATGATGCTTCAGGGAGTCCAAAATCAGTACTTACTGTACATTTTTTAATACATAAACAATGTATGAGTGACTATAATTTCTTATGTAGGTTTATAATAATGAACAACAGTATTGTTTATGTATTAAATCATTTAACTATTGGTTTGAGACTCCCTTGAGGATGCCATTGTCCTACTCCTTAGTGACTTTTCTTAGGCCTTCCCCATCCCTTTGACAGCAGGTTGTAGTTACTCTTTACCCCTCCTTAGTGACTTTTCTTAGGCCTTCCCCATCCCTTTGACAGCAGGTTGTAGTTACTCTTTACCCCTCCTTAGTGACTTTTCTTAGGCCTTCCCCATCCCTTTGACAGCAGGTTGTAGTTAGTCTTTACCCCTCCTTAGTGACTCTTCTTAGGCCTTCCCCATCCCTTTGACAGCAGGTTGTAGTTAGTATTTACCCCTCCTTAGTGACTTTTCTTAGGCCTTCCCCATCCCTTTGACAGCAGGTTGTAGTTCGGGTTGGGTCTCTGTTTTATAACCGAACCATTACCACGTGTCGGTAAGCAAGCCGACATCCATTGAAGAGAAGTTAATGGCAACATAAAGTGCCGCAGCGTGTCACCACCGACACTGATATTGTTACAAATGAATGGACAGAGGAAGCAGGATAAATGTCATGTCTCTCTTTCTGCCTGGAATGAATGAATGACGATGCACGCTAAATGGAAGATGTGATGGGGAAGACGAGAAAGAAATTAAGAAGGACAGGGGCACGAAGTAGACAGTGAGAGGAAAACTGTAATCTGTTTAGCCACTCTGGTGTCAGTGTGAAGATGGTGCGTGCACTTGCTATTAACTGTATTATTTTGCACGTGCAGTGCATGCACGCACCGACTCGCACACACACACACACACACACACACACACACACACACACACACACACACACACACACACACACACACACAAACCACATAGTTTCTCCCTTTCTTTCAATTGCCGCTAGAGGGTAACCGGTGAAGGAAACGGCACTCGATATTGTGTGGATAAAATCCATTTCCTACGAGGCAGGTTCAGACTTGGGAGGCCATATTGGATTGCGGTGGAGGTGTGTGGTGTATGGTAATGTAGAACAGAAATAACAGGCTTCCTTTTCAACAAATCATCAGGAAGCCTTGAGGGCCATAAACCCACTCACAGAGTCTCCTCAGACAAAATAGTCACCATGGCCTCGCGCTGCACACATAGCCGTGGTTTAAACCACTATACCATTCTCCTGATTAAGAGTTTGAAATACCCTGCTCATGGCGGCAGTGGACATTACAAAGTAACAAAAAATAAAAGAAGATTGGCCCCAGGTTAGTCCTATATTATCCCTTTGTGTATGGTGCTTAAACCGTGGCTCTCCTCGTTCATTTCACTTTCTCAAAACCCCGGGGAGTGGGTTCCAAGTACAGCTGCGGACGGTGTGAGAAGGGGTTCAAAACTCAAGCTGAATCAAATCTAGTCTTGAAGCTATACAGCCAAACCCAAGATTGTACTGTATGTGTCAAACAGTAGGCCTATATATATATATAAACGTCACTTTTAAGTCTAGAACTTAACAATTTCTTTGTTCTTGAGAACTACATGTAACCCCGCTATGTTCACCTGAGGACATTGAGGCAGACTGTTTTATGATATGGCAAGGAGCACACGCACGCACGCACGGCGCACACTTAAGGTGTGAGGAGACAGACAGACAGACAGACAGACAGACAGACGGACGACTAGTACAGTCCGACTTCTCCCGGCGTGTGCCGTTGTTAATGGAATTGGTTGGGGAATGATGGACATGGGTAATGGACTGACTAACCAGCCCCACGCACGCACACACACACACACTATTAGGAGACGGAGGGCCGAGATGGACAGTGTTCAAAGGGAGAGAAAGAAGTGGGGCGGAATAAGCAGCGAGGTTAGGTGCTTCCACCCGTGTTGTGGTCAGTTCATCCCATTGAACTTGGACAGGACAGAGGAGTCAAACCTTTCAGCTGGATGCAAATAGTGGAAACGCAAAACCCTTCTTTCTTTCTTTTACATCATTTGTAACACAGTACGATTCTACAAATGTCTTAGTTTTCTGATAAACCCTTTTTCTATGTCAGTTGTTCTCAAACATTTTCATGTCAAGGCCCCCCAAAATTATATGTAATTGGCCGCCGACCCCCATCTGAAAATATGTTGTTCCAGGGACCCCCCCCCCAGAAGCAAAGATTTGAGTTCACTCTGAAAGAATATATATTCAAAAATGTGGGCAACATTTATAAGACTTTTCTAAAAAAGCAGATCAACAAGCTTACTTTTAAAAATATTAGTTTGAAAACTTAAACTTAAAATAATGAGTTACTTTTGGTACTTTAAGTACATTTTGATGCAGATGCTTTAGTACTTTTACCCAAGTACATTTCCATATGGGACTTCTACTTGTAACAGATACATATTGCAGTAGGCCTATTGATACTTTTAAGTACAAAAAAAGACGTTTTCCACACACGTACGTACGCACGTCGCACACGCACACGCACACACACACACACACACACACACACACACACACACACACACACACACACACACACACACACACACACACACACAGCCACAGAAAGAGAGCTGGGAAAAGCTCTGCGACGTGCACTAGCTGACTATACACAGCGAATGCCAAAGGTCACGTCCAAGTCCATTCTTAAAGAATAAAACAGCTCTGAAGCTCATAGGTGAACCTTGGCCCTTACATCACAGTGTTTCCCAGCAGAGTGATACTGCTATACTGCTGGTTGGCAGTGAGTGAGTGAACTCTCCCCCTCCGCCTGCTTACTTCCTCGGCATCTTCTGTTCACACACAAAGGATGATGTGGAATATATTCCAGGCTGCATTTTGTTATGCAGATTGAATGTTGTTGTTGCCTGTTTGTTAAGATAACAATCAAATCATTTTCAACATCGCAGTTGTGCAGTCATCCATGGTGCCATACAGCTTGGATATTTACACCACAACTGGGTATACAAAATGTGTTCTGCAGGGGGCGTCATGTTTCTGTAACTAAGCAGTGCTGTTGGCTGCAGTTAGTTAAGTGATAACCCTCTTTGACATTTCCATGCTGAGGTGTTTGTCCCACACTATTGTGATCAGTTGGTGTGAAATAAGACATTGTATTAATCAGACCAGTGTGTGTCCAGTGGAAACCTCGTATGAATCTGATCTCAGGACAGAATGTGTTAAGCAGTGATCAGGGAGCATTACCATGCATACAGTATAGCTGATACCAGCAGCAATGACCCCACTTTGCCTGGCTAATGAGTACTTTTACTTTTCGTCTACTTTAAGTACATTTTGATGCCAATACTTTTATTCAAGTACATTTTGAATTCCGGACTTTTACCTGTGAGTATTTCTACATTGCGGTATTGATACTTTTAAGTAAACAATGTGAGTACTTTTTTTTCCCAGCACAGATCCACCTCTGTGGCTGCTTTTCTTTCTGTGGGAATGCTGAGCTATCCAACAGTGAACCGGTTTAATAGCTTTCCTCCTTTCACACAACATCCATCACAAAACACACCAGATTCGGTTCACTGGACAGTTTTGTTCAAATGATATTTGGTTTGGTTTATCTCTCAATACAATACAGCATGGAATTGTGCACCAGAATCTTATCCGACAACAATATCCTTTATAGTTTTGGGTCTGAGAGGTTACATCTCATCAAATTGTGGTCCGTGGCTCCAATGCCGAATAAATAATGGAACCTGACATGAAAAGGGTTGAAAAACCCTAACTGAATCAGGCAACGGAACGCATTCAGCCCGCCAATCCCCTCGAGCTACGGGATATAAACTACCAAAAATCACCTCATATCTTTGTTCGGTGAATAGCGATGCTTCGCACATTTTTTTCTTTTCTTAAAATGCTCGTCAGCAGTCTGATACAATAGTGCAATTATTAGATTTGATTGTTACATTTTTTAAGGTTTTATTACATTATTAAATATGATAAAATGTGCCATATATCTGTGAAAAACAGTGGTGCAGTTGAGGCAGTTAATTCATTCAGCAGTTTTAAAGTAGTTGCCAGTTCAACATCCTATACACAAACACACAAATAAATCCTTCAAACTCAAATTGCACCATTTTTCTATACACACTCTCCTATCTAATTCCATCAGGGGCTTGAGCTCTGCAGTGTTGTTAGCTATAAGTGTTGCACCGCTGTGCAGCTACGTAGGCGGTGCGCGCCTTGGCTTCCCTGGCGTTGCCCTAGGTTTAACACATTTTGGGCGGTAACCCCTTTTTGGTGTTTTATTTTAAGCATTATGTTATGTTATGTTTAGCTATTGAAAAATAGCAGATCTACAAGCTCATAGCGCGGGAGTGCCGCGCTAAGAGCTTGTAGGTCTGCTATTTTTGAAAAATCTTGAAAATGTGGTGCTAACCTTTGAATATATATTCTTTCAGAGCGAAAGTTTTTTAACTCAAATCATTGCTTCTGGAACAACATATTTGCAGATGGGGGTCGGGACTGACATAGACACATGGGGTTTTTCAGGAAACTGTCAGGATTTAGAAGGCATTTGTAGAATGGTCCTCAGGTCTAAATGGTTTAACGAGACGCCTGCAGGAGGCCAGGTCACCACGGGCCCTCGACTGCACTCCACCCCAGCTGCCGGTGAAATAATATAGACAAAACTATATGTATTGTATGGTGGTGTAGCAATTAGCAGATAGCAGATATACAAGCTCATAGCTCCTTTGTCCCTCTGTCAATCACACTCCTTAACAGAGTCCTTGCAGAGGGCAGACAGGGTATAGGGGTCGAAGGTTATGAGTTGAGGATGTTCTTTCCCTCTTTTGCACTAGGTATGGTGGTGTGTGGTATTTTAATGTTGTGCGGGTCACTGTGTGCCTTTGTTGTCTTGTCTTGTCTTGTATTGTATTGTATCTGTATGCTGCAGATACAGGGAGGGTCCTTGGGGTCCAATACAAACTTTTCCTTCGGGAGACAAAATAAAGAAACCTTGACCTTGAGCTCACACGTTTTTGAAAAATTATCAAAAAAAATTCGACATTTTTGAACAAATTATTATTATTATTATTTGAACACAAATCTTCTCTTGGCACAAAACCTTTTCAGATCGGGGGCTGTCCTTGGCATGACAACGTTTTAGAGGCACTTCTATGGAGCATCCTGGTTCATAGGAGGTTTACAGGAGTTTGCCGCCTCTCGCTTTTAAATAATTTAACTTCAAGTAGTTTACTGCTTGCAGATGTATCGGGCTAAACTTTAACAACCCCGCCCATCGGTGTTACAGCTCCAACTCGGGCTGTAAGCCAAACCCTCTGGGGTACAATCATATTTTGCGGCCGTATGTTCTCAGCTGTTTCACTCTTCAAGTATGGGTCATAAAACAGCAGACACGACCCAACAATCATTTCTACGGCGCCGGGGCGAGAGCAAAGGGGGACGAAAGTGCAGCGATGATAAATCGTGATGTTGCAAATCTTTTCAGGCGCCTAAGGTCAATGAGAAAAATAAAATAAAATAAATGAATCAAAATAAGTAAACCCCGTGCAGAGGATTGGAATAGTGTGTAGTATAGGCCCTATACTGTGTGTGTGTGTGTGTGTGTGTGTGTGTGTGTGTGTTGTTGTGCGAGGATGCCGTGTTGACGGTGTTGTGTTACCAGACCTACAGTATGAGGCACTGGGGGGCAGCGCTGGCAGCTTTTGTGTGTGTCTTCTCGCGCTGCAGTAGAAGTCAGCCTTTCCCGTAAGGACGCCAAACAGCCATTTGTCAATTTGAGGCAGAAAGCCCAGATTAGGTCCACACTGAGGACCCCCTATTTCACCAGGCTGACACCCTAACAGAGGGGGGGGGGGGGGGTGAGTGGGGGGGTGGTGGGGGATAGAGAGGAGGGCAGGAGTGCTGCAGAATGCTTGCTGAAGATGGAAGGGCAGTATCTCTTTCCCCAAAGATCAGCTTGGTCTCCATCTCCAGCACACTCCTCTTTCAGTCACTGCTCCTTTTTTCTTTCCGCAGGTCTTCCATCCTCGCTGTCATTTTATTTTTCCCTTCCGACGTCTTTGCTCCTCCTGCACGCTATGCTTTGTGCCTCCATCTCGCCCTGTCCTCTTCCTCGGTGTGGTTTTGTTGGGTAATGCCTGATGGGGCCTCCGGTCCTCCATCTCGCCCTGTCCTCTTCCTCTGTGTGGTTTTGTTGGGTAATGCCTGATGGGGCCTCCGGTCCTCCATCTCGCCCTGTCCACTTCCTCGGTGTGGTTTTGCTGGGTAATGCCTGATGGGGCCTCCGGTCCTCCATCTCGCCCTGTCCACTTCCTCGGTGTGGTTTTGCTGGGTAATGCCTGATGGGGCCTCCGGTCCTCCTCAGTAGCATCTGTGACTGTGATTGACTGTGATTGTCGTGTCTGTCTCTTTGCATCTCAATCTGGCAAGCGGATTTCTCTTAACTGCACCTGAGGCAATGGAGTCGGATTAAATAAATAAAAGTATACATTTAAGAAAATCATATAATCATAAAAATACATTAGGGACATAGTAAGTACACATAGTTACAGTTGCTTTTTTTTATCTCTGTATCCATGGAGAGAAAAAATATAAATCATAACTGATGTGATTGATAAAACAAAAGAAATTACAGCAAACTGAGTTTAATTAATTAAATTCAGAGAATGGCAGAATGCTATAATCATCAGCAGCTTTAGAACAGAAAAAACAACAGAAACTGAAATAACAAAAGCGAGCAGCAAACATCTATAGCTCATGTTCAGCTGAAAGTCAAACCCTTCAGATGGATCTGACAAATCAAAAGAAAACATAGAATTGGTAGAAAACCCAGGCTTCGTGAGTAGTTAGTCTACTCTAGACTGATGTCAAGGTTCTTTCTTAAAGAAAAGAAAAAACAGCGAAATTATCACTTGAAATATATGTAATAGCCTACTAATAACTAAGAGCATGATGTTCTGATGGATTATTAATGGAGCTTTATATATTAAACCCTTAAACTTTAAAATAGGTTTCAAAAATAGACATGCGTGCGTTATAATTATTACATTCTATAGTCCATATTGAACAGAGTCAATGAGGGCTGGGTCACGTGACATGCCGTCTCTCTCTCTCTCTCTCTCTCTCTCTCTCTCTCTCTCTCTCTCTCTTTCGCTTTGTCTCTGCCTCTCTCACCCCAAATCCTTCTCGCCTCCGTTTCGGACCAGTTTCCGGGCGGGTGTGGCCTATTAGAATGTTTCGGACCGGGTCCAATTTTATGGACCCGTGCTGCCCTCTAATTGGGAGCACTATTCTTATACTGTAACTTTAGCATAACTTAAAGCCTTACTGGGTAATTTCCCTGCTGGTCACTACCAGGTCTTTTTAGTTCATTCTTTGCACTGCCCAGGAGCTCTTAATTGATCCCTTTGGACTCGTTCTGTGCTCGTCAGTGCATCAAAGACAGCAATTGGTAGCATTCAGAGAGGGGAGGGGATGGGAGGGGAGGGGGGGGGGGCATGCCCAGTATGCCTAGTATCCCTTTGAATTTCAAAGGGATCAATTGAAAGCTCCTGTAATGTTTACCAGTGTTAGGCTACTCTCCTGGAGGCAGCGAGATCCAATCGCTGCCCAACATTGTCGGTCGGTCCCTGTACTGTCGGTGGATTAGCTAGCTTGTTGCAACTAGACCAGTCATTCTCAAACATTTTCATGTCAAGAACGCCCCAAATGAATGTGTATTATTGCGACCATGTAGTTTGCATTTACTATGAAAACCGTCCGTCAGTTAGTTAGTCACCCACGCCTCCATATATAGTAGCTCGTGACATCATGCTTCTATATATGGTCACGCCTCGTGACATCACGCCACCATCATATGGCCATCTCCATAATATATGACGATCACAACACTGACCTCATCTACCACTGGATAACCATACATGGAGAAGACTGGGTCATCACCTAGATCTGCATATATGGTGCCTGCCAAGGCTGCCAGCAACTCTACATCTGATCTCAAATCTCAAGCCCTTAGATCTCCATATATGGAGCTGACCTGTTCTGACATTTCATATGTTGATCTGACCTCATCAAACCATGTACACTCAAGACTCAAGACACAATTGATTGTTATGCTATATATGGGGGACCGCATGTAAATCCGACGGAGTATTAGTCCGACATGCGGACGCATCTCGGACTAGCGCCTGCTTCCGTGCTTGCGGTTATGGTTAGGGTAGGGTTAGGGTTGTCGTTTTTCGGACCAATGACTAGTCGAACTAAAGTACTGCACCCCTATATATATGAACAAATGTGGCTGGGAACCCCATCACTGAGGGAGTCCCAGTACCCTACTGTGTGTGAGTTTATATTGGTTGAACCAATCTCTTTATCTTATAAAGAAAAGACTTGAACATTTTTAAAGGTATTTTATGTCTCCCCTTGCCACAACAAATAATACTACAGCTTTGTTTGTGTTATCTTTTGGACCAAAATGCAATTTTGTGCATATACATAAAAATCAATACTGCAGTCCACAAAATGCATTGTACATTGGACATTCATCACAGCAGTTATCTTACAAACAATCTGCCAATCACAGCGAGACAGCCCTTAACTATTGGACCTGTACTATATTACTATACTGTTGAAGTAAAGGTGGTGAGTCCATCTATCGAGATGTATGTATACTGGTGAGTTGCTGTAGCCAGAAGTGATTGACGATAACGTAGCTGCATGGGGGGATAATTAAATATTATATCGGCCATGATTAGCATAATACATGACAGGAAGGTGACACGCTGTGTCTGTGTATGCGTGTGTACGTGCATGTGTTCATGCATGCATGTAAGAGAGAGAGACAGAGAGAGAGAGAGAGAGAAAGACACACACACAGAGAGAGGGATGCACATAGATGAGAAAGAGGGCCGGGGAAGCGTTTCTGCAGATTGCATGAATGTGCCCATGTGTGAGAGCCCCGCTGCGTGAGTCTGCCAGTCTGCTGTTTTGTGGCTGAACTCCAGTGTGCTCCACTAATCTTTAATAGCCTAACAGCCTCTATAACAGCCCAGAGTGAGAGCAGAGATGCTCAGGTGGGATGGCAGCAGCTGCCTGTTTATACAGGACAGACCATAATAAGGCGCATGCATGCAGCCAGGCAGCCACAGTGACAGCACACCGCTCGTGCAACAGCTTGGCGACAGATGTAGAGCAAGCTCTCTGAGGGGAGCCCCGGCCCGCCGCTGGCCCCCGTCGACAAGGATGGATGGACGGCGAGCGGGAGGAAGCGACGGGTGGAGGCGGCCCCGTTAAGATACGACGCGCCAACCAACGAAGGCCTTCTCTGATGACCGGAAGGGATGGATGATTGTGATGGAATGATGAATGACCGGAAAAAATGATAGATTGACAAAGGCAGCGAGGAATGGAGCCTTTGCAGCGCGAATAGACAGATGTATGGATTGGTTTGTGGGTGGCTCGATGGACGGATGGATGGATGGATAAATCCAAGGACAGTCGAGTCAGGCACTAGTTGCCTTCATATACTGGGACTCGCATGCAATCACATTCAAATGGGTCGTTTCAATCATGTTGCTCCCACATGCAACAGCAGTCACTCACCTCTGATGGGAATGGGAACCTGGCCCAGCTACTAGGAAGGAGTAAAGACAACAACGAATGGCGTCTTCAACAGTCCAGCTTCAGTTTTCACCTAAAATAAGAATCAATTTACAGCCAATGAACTGGCTGTAAATGGGTGATATCTTCCCTGAACACCTTTCTTGAAACTGCAACAATGGAGCTTGTATGACAAAGAATTTCAGCCACTCATTTTTCTGATGTGACATAGTTGAAGCACTGTGGTTTCTCTCTTTCCATCATGTTTGCTGTTTTTCTTTTTCATTCTGTCCACCATTTCCGCCGTCATTATTGTTTCACAACTCTGGAGTGTCATTGTGTCAATGCAGTATGATGGCGAAAAGATTGTCGGCATGGTTTGAGGACAATGGCTAGAGATGAGCCTGAAAGCCTGCAGTTCAGTGACTCATCTTCTAGCGACTCTGGATGTGATATAGTGTACGCTTCCCCCGAGAGGCACTTACTTGGAAATAGCAATATTTGTCTTTGAGGGTATGTGTTTGGTAGCTCCAGGTGTTTCTGGGCATGATGCATGAGGGGTGTGTGTGTGTGTGTGTGTGTGTGTGTGTGTGTGTGTGTGTGTGTGTGTGTGTGTGTGTGTGTGTGTGTGTGTGTGTGTGTGTGTGTGTGTGTGTGTGTGTGTGTGTGTGTGTGTGTGGATTGCGTGTGTTCATGAGTCATGACGTGCCTGTGTCTATGGTGGCGTGGCGTGCATGTGCGTCTGTCCTTCTCAGGCTGAGTGGCACAATGTACCACACTATATAGTATATACAGTACGTCCCACACACACAGCAAGTAAATCGTGAAACTAGCTGATCAGAGAGAGAGGAGAGAGAGAGAGAAAGCTATCTCACACACTGGAAAAGATCTATACTCAAAACCAGAGCAAAATGGAATGCTATTTAAAACAGAGAATACACAGTAGCAGAATACTTGAGCACAGTAACTAACTGACCCAAAGCTAAGGAAAACATTAACTCGATATATAGACTCAGTGATTAACACAGTCTTGCGATTGAGAAAGGCCGCCATAGGCAGACCTGGCTCCCAGGAGAAGACAGACTGTGCACCCACTCACTGCACACCAAACGAGGTAGAGACTGAGCTACACTTCCTAACCGTCTATCCACTGTACCAAGACATCAGAGACATACAGTATACTTTCCACGGATTACAATCACCCAAAGAGAGTTTGAAAACATGACTAATGACAAAAAACTCCCATATCTGTTGGGTGAAGTACAACAATGTGCAAACACAGCAGCGAGATTTGTGAACTGCTACAGGAGAAGGATGTCAAATGGAATACAAGCACCTTAAGGAATACAAACCATATGTGTACACTGTTTATCAAAAGTATAAAGCTAACGTATTATATATGGATGTATATTGTATATTGTATAACTATGTCAGACAGAAAATGCTTTTTATAGTTTCACAAGATAGTATTATACCCAAAGTGCTAATATAACACAGCTCTGTTTACATAAATATGAATAAGAAATAAAGGTGTAAACTTTACACCTTTATTTCTTATTCCTATTTATATCCAATATTTATTTGTAAATACAAGCTCCATTGAAGAGAGAGAGAGAGAGAGAGAGAGAGAGAGACTGATACACACACACACCTAGATTAATTAATTATTATCAACAATACAAAATGACAGTGCCAACTTGCACTGTACCATTGAGAGTGTACAGTGTAAATTGAACACTGTGTACAAGTGTACAAAATTGTACACTGTGTGTGTCAGTGTTGAACACTAAAGATTTGACTGTTTTAAATGGTAAGTGAAGTGGTGCATTTATCCAAGGCGCTTTACATATATTGTGCATTACATACATCCATTCACACACATCATTCATACACCGATGTCGGCGGAAACCATGCAGGGCACCAACCTGCACATCAGGAGCAATTAGGGGTTCAGAGTATTGGTCAAGGACACTTTGACAATAACTCTGGGGGAGCCTGGGTTTGAACTGGCAAGCTTGCGGTTTCCATCCTGCCACTCTACCCCTGAGCCACCCCTGGGTGGTGTGTGATAATCCAGTTTTACTGTTACTGCCCACTCCCCCCTGTGTAAAGGAGAAGATGAAAGCATACAACAAGTATTCTGAAAATCCAGATGGAAGGAGGGAGAGAGAGAGAGAGAGGTAGAGAGAGAGAGATACTGTGTCAGGGCAATGGATGGCAGCAATAGGCAGGAGTGTGCATACACCGCTCTCTCTCTCTCTCTCTCTCTCTCTCTCTCTCTCTCTCTCTCTCTCTCTCTCTCTCTCTCTCTCTCTCTCTCTCTCTCTCTCTCTCTCTCTCTCTCTCTCTCTCTCTCTCTCTCATCCTGTGGCCAAAAGCTTGGTTGGCCTTTGTTTTCCCTGATGCATATAAATAGCTGTTTATTTTCATTTCATAGTTTCTGCTTACCTTGGTCTTTAGCCGCAGGGTGGTATAGGCCTACTGCTGGACTCTGAGCGAGGCAGAGAGGGAGAGAGAAGGAGAGATGGAGGGACGAACAGAGAATATATAATACAGTATTTATACTGTACCAAGCCCACAGCAGACACCCTAGGGGGGTGATATGAGATGGGTCTATTAAACTAACACCTCACACAGAGAGAGAAAGCTGTAAATGACTCTCTCTCTCGCCCTCTGTTTATCTTTATCTCATGAGGTCTGGTGTGTGGTCTTGTTGCTCACTGGTATTTTAACTGATTGGTGTGTGCACTGTATAGTCACTTTGGAAGAAGAGAAAGAGAGAGAGGGGAGGGGGGGATGTGGACAGAGGGGGTACTTTAAGTAGTATAAAAAAGCCGTGAGGCCTTTTGTTTTGCCACCAATATATTCTCTCTCTCTCTCTTATTTCCACCTTTAGATCTATCCCGATTATTCGATTAATTTGATTATTCGATGGGGCGACTGTGGCTCAGGAGGTAGAGCAGGTCATCCATTGATCCATGGGTCGGCGGCGGTTCGAATCCCGGCTCCTCCTGTCTATATGTCGAAGTGTCCTTGGGCAAGACATTGAACCCCAAATTGCTCCTGATGTGCTGGTTGGTACCTTGCATGGCTTCCGCCGCAATCGGTGTATGAATGTGCGTGTGAATGGGTGAATGTAATGCACTATGTAAAGCACCTTGGATAAAGGCGCTATATAAATGCACCATTTACCATTTACCAACATGAGCAAGATTACTGGTGAGATATATGGGTATGCGCATGTATAAAGTGAGTGTCAAAGTGTGTGGAGAAGTGAGTTTAATGTCGTTTAATTAAATCAGATAGGACTTTCCTGTTTGGATGTATATGTGCTGTCAAGGCCAGAAAGTAGTTTTTTGCCACTCAGTGGGCGTTCCTGCATAACTTCCTGGTATGATGATGATGTCACGCGCATCCCCTCTATTGGTACATTTAGGTTAATTGCAGAGTCCTAGTGTGTGTGTGTGTGTGTGTGTGTGTGTGTGTGTGTGTGTGTGTGTGTGTGTGTGTGTGTGTGTGTGTGTGTGTGTGTGTGTGTGTGTGTGTGTGTGTGTGTGTGTGTGTGTGTGTGTGTGTGTGTGTGTGTGTGTGTGTGTGTGTGTGTGTGTGTGTGTGTGTGTGTGTGTGCGTGTGTGCGTGTGTGCGCGTGCGTGCGCGTGCGTGCGTGCGTGCGTGCGTGTGACTGTTTGTCTCCAGTGAAATGTTCTTGTTTTTTACCCGTGTCTTGGTGTCATGAGAGTATTCATTCAAGATGTGTGAGAACAAAATGTGATTTTCTTCTGTTAGACAGGTGATGTTAAAAGAGTATTCATCTCCCAGTGGGATAGACTCTACAGCACCATATAATATACTTAATACTTAGGGGTTTACTTTGAGCTTTTTAACCCTGTAGGGACTTGAATGTCACAGAACAAATGAGGTGAATATTAATGTGCTTCATAGACTATATCCAATATCTGTATATTAGCACTATATCATATAGTGCTAATAATGGGCTGTGAAATGGGCTGTGATCTGGCCTAGTCCTGAACGTCACCGGAGTCATCGGAGGACGTCATCATAACGTCATCATGACGTCATTTGGCTTGCTGGGAGGGTTACATTTGATGTGAACACTGTTAAACATCAACTATTACATATTTCCTGTCAGACCCTTCTACCCTTCTACTTGTCTGTTTGTTCGTTATGGTATGTCACTGTGTTTCTCTGTTGCAAGCCACTCAAAACTAATGGCCCCTATATAGTGGAATTAATACTGTTGTTCAAATTGAATTGAATCTTTACATAACCTCCTCTGTGCTTATTAGACTGTAACCTAACATATTTGGGTGGAATGACTACTTGCATATCTTTGAAAGGATGGAATATTTGGTTATTTTTCCAAAAATCTACAGTCGTCTTAAAGGGCCACTTCAATCCTTTTGCAATCAGATCTTATTTTAATGATGTTTGGGAGACGAACACTTCCCTGTGAGTTTTATGTGGGTAATATCTGATTTTAAGATATTTTAGTATTTCAAAGTGTCCATGGGCTCCATGATGTCATGGACACAGGGCTCACTTACTTCCTGGACTACATGTTGTCTCAGTAAGACAGCCCTCCCCCTATCCACAAGGAGGCACAGTGGACCAAAGCATTATGGGGATTGTAGTCCAGGAAGGAAGTGAGCCCTGTGTCCATGACATCATGGAGCCCATGGACATTTTGAAATACTGACTAAAAACACAAATTGCCCACATAAAAACCCCCAGGAAAGGGTTTCTTGACTCCCAAACATAATTAAAATAAGATCTGGTTGCAAAAGGGGTGAAGTGGCCCTTTAAGCGGTGTGTGATATGGAGTGTGCTAATAACATAAAATTAATTTCCAAGACGTGAGTGACGTTAATTAAAGGCATCAGCCCGTAACTGATTAACAACGGAAACACATTTGCTCAGAGCGGTCTCATACATCCCATGTTATTTTACATGCAAACAGTATAAACAGTGAAATGTGACCTTGACATTCAGAGGGCTATTGTACAACATGCATTCTGTTTGAAGTGTTTCTCAAAAGGCAGCATTGGTAAGGGGATTGAGAACACTTTGCAGAGATTCACCATAGATGTCTGCAGCGCTAGCTTTCTTTCAAGTTCAAAGGGTAATATAACATGAATGCAGCCTTACTCGTAGCACAAGGGAGCAACAGATAAAGATGATAGACAGACAGACAGACAGACAGACAGACAGACAGACAGGGACCCGTCTCAACCCCGGTGCTTCCATCATAAACCAGTGCCATAATAAACCTACCCGTATGCCAAATCGTAATCCAATCCGTATGGCATCAGATTTATCCACAGGTAAATCAGAGCCCGGGATAAGTATCTACTGCCTAGATTAATAGAGTGTAGAGGGGAGTATAAAAAAAAAAACCCTTGAGCAAAATGGTTTAGGGCCACACTCGAGAGACCCGGCCCGGGGATGCTCGAATGAGTATGCATGTGTGTTGGCGGGTGCGTGTGGAATGTTTTAGGGCCGCTTTTGGAAACCCCCGCACTCCTCAAACTCATATATTAATCTCCCCCCCCCCCCCCCCCCCCCCCGACACCCGACACCGTTGCACTCGAGATTAAGGGAGAGAGCACGGACGGAAATCCTCTCCGGTTGAACGTCGTCCGTGATTTCTCTCTCCACGTGTGCAAGGTGGCGGGGAGGGATGTGTTTCACTGCAAAGCCCCTTTATATGGAACCAAGCGTGCATCCACCTCTCTCTCTCTCTCTCTCTCTCTCTCTCTCTCTCTCTCTCTCTCTCTCTCTCTCTCTCTCTCTAATTGTTTGGGGATCTTTAGTGTCCAACAATGCTGCCTTTGTGGGTGCAGCAGGGTCGGTCGCATTCAGTCATCTGGACCTATTACCCAGTGGCTGCCACTGCGCTATAAGTCTGAAGGATGGTGAGCTGAGTCAATGTTCAGAAATGTACAGTAAGTTGGCTGTCTGGCTGTGCTGCTATGTGTGCATGCACCTGTGTGTGTGTGTGTGTGTGTGTGTGTGTGTGTGTGTGTGTGTGTGTGTTTGTGTGTGTATAGGCTATGCCTCTGCAGCGATGTCAGGTTTATGGATAGTCCTGTATAGGTCCAGTCCATCACATAAGAGGGTTGTGTGTTTGTGTGTGTGTGTGTGTGTGTGCTCTGTCCACCATGCCACAAAGACTCTCCAGAGAGACAGTAATTACAAGGATGGTAAATCACCTCACATCCAGGACACACGCACACACGCACGCATGCACGCAGACCCCCACAGACCTGCGTTAACAGAGCTGCCGTGCGAGTAGAAGTTGGAGTCTTGAGAGGAGACAGTCAAGTCATGCTCGTTACTGTATGTGACATTCTGTTAAATTAATGACTACCACATGAGGTCACTCTTGTAAGGCAGATGTCCCAGACATGTAAGGAGTTCCTGTCTGACGATGACTTATGTATGCTAATGATATATTCCATGCACTGACGAGGGACATCCGGATATGCAGCCTTTTAATGTACAGTGAATAATGTAGACCCTGCATGTGTGTGTGGATGTGACGTAGGCGTAACGGGGAGGAGATAGCAGTGGGACAGCTGCTTCACACTCTGGCATCTTCCTTTACATCAGTGTTTCCTAACCATGTAGATTTCGGTCAGACAACTCTTAGAGTGAATTTAGAATATATATTTATTGAGCATAATTGAGCATAGATATATGAAGCATAGATTGGCGTCAGTCAGGTCTCTGTCCCTATTCATTCCCTGTGACATTAACATTTTAGTTAAATTATAAGCCAAGTATAGAATTACAGGGAATGACCCCCATGCAGAGGGATCTAAAAACAGAGCCTGTATACAGGTGGATGCTGGGGAGGCGGTGGGATCTAAAAACAGAGCCTGTATACAGGTGGATGCTGGGGAGGCAGTGGGATTTGCAGCAGGTTAGCAGCGAGCAAGGCAGGGAGACCGCAGCAGCGGCGGCGGCGCATGGCAGGAGATGAGCAGGTATAGGCAGATTTAAATAGCCGCTCTGATCAAGTAAAGAGTATATGAGACTAGTCACCTGATCAGGTAGACGCGCTCACAAGTTGCCTGCCTGCTCCGCAGGCTTGGCGTCATGTGTGACCCGGTTGACCCTGGTGAAGGCCCATGCAGGCCCAAACGCCTCGGTCGTTTTTTTAACCCTTGTTTTTTCTTAATTCTTAATGAAATAAAGGATTTTTCTGCCTCATCTGCACAGAGCTGCCTTGGATCCTCTTTAGACCAGACAGTGGCCTTGTGGTTAGAGTGTCCGCCCTGAAACTTGGAGGTCGGGGGTTCGATCCCCGGCCCGGGTCATACTAAAGACTGTAAAAATGGGACCCAATCCCCCTTTTTTAAACTAGCTCCATGCCACTCGCCCTACACACTTCCACTTGGTTTGAGCATAGAGAGACGGCACTGGATGGGAGGTGAATCCCAGTGCCGTCTCTATTATTTATATATCTATGATCAAACCGAGTGGAAGTGTGTAGGGCGAGTAGTGAGGAGCTAGTTTAAAAAAGGGCAATGCCTTCCTGCTTGGTACTCAGCATCAATGGGTTGGATTGGGGGTCAAATCAACTAATGATTCCCGAGCACGTCGCACGCTGCGGCTCACCGCTCCAAGAGATGGGTCAAATGCGGAGAACAAATTTCACTGCGATAGCGTGTGTGAGTAATCGTACGACTTTGACTTTGACTTAAAGTTCGCCACCTCAAGTTCTTATCTCCTTCCACATTGATCTTTACTCAACAAAGGTATAGAACTTTTAAAGAACTCGTGTGCTGTATTATTGAAACCCTCTCCAAAGAGCACCTGTCTGCAGTTTTCTACATAAAGGACCCACGAAGCGCTTCTTCTTTTCTTTTTCATAGATTTGTGACCCATTGAGTTTTGTTGGTATACCTTTCCTTAAAATAACGATAATCATCAATCGTTTTGTTTTTGAATTTTGTAAAAGATGTTCAGGAATTCAATTCATCAAAGCTGTGTAAGAAAATGCATCTGTATTGTTTATCAATGTTTATTTATGGTATGTTTGTTCATTTCAGATGAATTAGCGGAAACTATACATGTAATCAGATCAGCCCTTTTCTCCCCTCACCAGTCAATTATGTACCTTATTCGCTGACAGAAGCTCAGAGAGAATTTAATATTGACTCAGCTTAAGGGTGACCGTAGTACTACAGTCTATGCCAAATGATTATTTGAAGCAATGTTGCTGTCGCAGAACAGCAACATCAGTGTCTGAATGAAATTATGTTTAGCTTGATCATGAATGTGACATTTTACAACCATTGTCAAATTGATTTCCTCAGGACTGTGCTTTATACTGCATGTATAAGTGCATTCCTCGCTTATATTTATTTATAGACCACAATATATTACAGTACACACCCTTTAATGGTTCTCATCTGTGGAGCTCATCACAAAGATCAATGACAACTGCTGTGTTTGGCGATAAAACGTTTATGACACCTTAGTTTTTTCCCCCCACAAGCATAAATATTACCCTCTATGAGCAACGTTGCCAATTAACAAACAAAGCTCTACTATAAGAACTACTGCACGGGCCCATTGACAAGTATTGTTTTATTAAGCCTATCAATTCAGCCCAGCTCTCTTGCATCTAGTTATTGAACTTGTTTGCATGCACTGAGATTGTTTGGTGTACGACGTGTGACATTGTCTGATTGCAGTATTGTTTACCAGTGAATTATAGAGCTATTATGACCGTTGCCGGACAAGATGGTCAATGCATTTGAATGTTTTGTTCCCTTTGCGTGAATAGCAATTGCAATTAGAATCTCTTGGCTAAACGTTGTGCTGTTCCTTCTCAGAGCATTTAGGGTAATTTGTGTTATCCTTGGTGCACCCACCCACCAGAGCCATGGAAGTACGACATCTCCGTTCACTTCATGGGGCCAGTCCAATGGCGGTTCTTCTACACAGACTTCTATTGGCGAAGAGCATTGCGAAGAATGCAGAATGCACTGGACTCAGGCCACAGCCCAGCTTTAATGATCTTAAATCCCTTTATTTTAGACCGTTTTGTCTACTTACTACTTGTAATAGTACAACATAAACATTACAGAGACTTTAGTTGTCACTGTACAATACTTGTTGTCGCACACATGCCTAAAATTTCTGATATTTGCGCCGCCCTCGTTGAAAACAATGTATTTATAGTTTAAACTCTCCAGGGCTGCATGAACAGCGCTCGAGCGCTGTTTTCTGACCCCTCAATGGCGTACAACTCTGTATAACTCTACGGCTCTGCCACCCACCATCCTTGAATATGGTGGTGGGTGCACTCGTTCACTAGATGAGGGCAAGCTCTGCTCTTGCATAGAGACACATTAGGGCCCTTTCATAATGCATGAGGAATAATTAATGATGAGCCATGCGGTTATTGAAAAATAATGCGCATCACGGAGCCAGAATGTGTACTATGCATAATCAATTCAACAACAGTGATGGGACTGCACGCCGCTGAGCATTTTATCTGAAAATAATGCACCACATCCGGCCAATCAGAGTACGCTTCATGGCCTTTAGTAGACATTTCCCCCATGTAGGACTACCCGTATGTCACTGCAAACACCCGCTGTTTAAGGAGGGTGCAGACAACCACGCTTACGCTGATCGCTTAATTGGGCCATAACAGTGTCAAAGTCGTTCTGCGCTCGTTAGTGCTCTAATCAATGAAAGCATCAAAGACACCTGCCTGTCAGAGAGGGGAGGGCTGAGGGGGAGTGTGTTTTGTAACCCATTCAGGCCTAACGTCGAAATAAATAAAAAAGTCTTCTGAAAGAATATATGTTCAATTTTCAAAGATTTGTGCCGCATTTTCACGCAGACCTACAAGCAGACCTACAAGCTCGTAGCGCGCCACTTGGTGGCACGCTGTGAGCTTGTAGATCTGCTATTTTTCAATAGCTAAATTATAACAATGTTTAAAACACCAAAAGGGGTTCCCGCCCAAAATGGGTTGAACCATTGTATTAATATATTCGGCATAGGTCATTCATGAATTTCTTCCAGCTGATTCAAAACTTAAATGTCACTATATGCTGTTGTTTTTCTTTCCATGAGTGTGTTTGTGTGGGTTAATTTAAAGCATGGTATTGGATCATTCAAAGTCACAACAATGTCTTTCTGAATAGACGAGCTGTGAGATTAGTCCCTGTAACCATTGTCATGGTTAAATAATAAACGGTGCATTGGGGAGGGATTCAATGAGTTGAGCAGAGGAATTCAATGAGTTTTACACCAGATTTGACGTTCATGATTTTGAAGAACAACATTCTGAGCTTAGGAGGGGGTTGGTGACACCCAGGGTTCATGACTTCTGCTTTAATGAGCATAGTGTGAGCAGGTGTTTTAAAAGGTGTAAAGTTTACACCTTTTACACTGTAAACCAAAGAAAAGTCCTTGCCCTGACAACATAGGTGGCCATTTGCTTACTGTCTGTGCAGAAGGCTAGGCCCTATATTTAATTTAATTGTCTCTTAACCAGCAGAGGGTGCCATCTTTATGGAAGCGGTCCATTGTGGTGCCAGTATCCAAGGGTCCTTAATTGTCCCAAGGTGCTAAATGACTTCAGGCCGGTGGCATTAACATCTGTGGTTATGAAGTCATTTGAGAGGCTCGTTAAGGAAGAGCTCTCTCGGAGCGCTGCATTGACCCTTTGCAATTTGTATACAGGGCAAAGAGAGGGGTGTCCGATGCTACCATCACCTTATTGAACCTACTGTATAAACACCTGGAAGTCGGCAAAAAACATGCTAGGCTGCTTTTTGTTGACTTCTCATCAGCCTTCAACATCATTCAGCCACACATAGGCCTACTAGTTGAAAAATGAGTTGACAACTTTGGCTTAGACCCTGGTATTATCGGTTGGGTTCCGGATTTCCTCACAAATAGAACCCAGAGGGTAAGAGTGAATGGGAAGCTGTCTGGTGAATTAACATCATCCACTGGTTCACCCCAAGGTTGTGTTCTTTCCCCACTGCTGTACATCCTGTACACTAACGACTGTAGAAGTCAACATGCCGACAGACACATCATTAAACTTGCAGATGATTCCGTGCTTGTGAGTCTGCTGGGTGATGGTGAGGTCAGCCATGGCCCAGTTGTGGATTACTTTGTCTCTTGGTGTGAAGAGGCATTTCTACAACTCAATGTCACTAAGACCAGATACATGCTTATTGACTTCCGTCGATGTCCACTAGCTCCTCAGAGCAGTACTATAGATGGTCAATCAGTGGAGTTAGTAACCACCTATAAATATCTAGGGACCATAATAGACAACCGTCTAAAATTTGATGTCAATACTGAAATGTTGTGCAAGAAAGGCCAGGTAGATAAATATTTAATGATCTTGTTCTACAGAGCATTCATTGAGTCTGTCATTTCATTTGCGGCCATTTGCTGGTTTGGTAACCTTAAAATCAGACAGAAAAATGCCCTTAAAGATGGAGTGCCGTGATTTTTTTCCACACTTAAACATGATCAGCAGGTGTATTTAGGTGTATCTTTAAGAATAACCGGTACAAATTATCCTTCATACCTGCCTCCATCGGGGCCATATCAATGGGGGAAGTAAGAGGAGGTAACTGCCGTGTAGTTTCAAGGGTGCATAGCACGCCATAGTACATATGTACTGTATAGCATAGTTGCGAACGCAGTGAGCCACTTACTATGAGACCCTGCTGATCATGTCTGTGTGTGTGTGTGTCTGTGTGTCTGTCCCGCTGTGACACCACCCGCCCGCCACCAGAGGGCGCAGCTGTAGCACACACACACACACACACACACACAGGGCGCAGCTGTAGCACACACACACACACACACACACACACACACACACACACACACACACACACACACACACACACACACACACACACACACACACACAACCACACACACACGAGCTGCGTTCGCTTCCCGCGTTTGCGCGTCTTACTTGTAGTATATATATAGCTTATATGTATAGTCTCATAATATAGATATTCCACTGTTACTTTCTTAGCTTACGCATGTTTTATGATAAATGCTTTTGTGATGTATTCCCATGCTTTTGTTCCCGATTATTGTAAATCGCTCTGGATTAAGAGCGTCTGCTAAATGCCTAAATTGTAAATTGTAAATTGTAAATTGTAAGGGTGGGTGGTTAGTTACACTTGGTGCACTTTAACTTTAGCTCTTGCACTTTATATTTAAGGTAATGATCTGTATCTTGTGATAATGTATACGTATGTCTCTTGCTGTTGTTGTATGTTTACTGTGTCTTTTAGAGCGCTTATTATCTGCTGTAAAATTAATTGCCCAGCTTGGGACATAAAACTTGACCTTGACCTTGATTGCTATTGTGAATATATCGTGCTCAGCTTCAGTTTCTCTTAACAATATTATATTTTGCCATTTCTGCCTAATGTGGAGTGAAAAACAGTGAGGCTGCAGAGAAGAGATAAAATATAACTCACAGTACTGTTATCCCCACATTATAGGCTACATTTCACTCATGTTAAATACATTTACAATGCTTCAACAGCTGTCTCAGTCTAAATTGATCCTCAAAGCCCTACAGTATAACCTTTATGATTTGTGTTCAAAAGAGCCATAATTATGTAATTGATTAATAGGCCTATACAAAGGAAACATATTGCTTTAGTATTTTGGCATTTGTACACCAAATATCAGAACACTTAATATTGCATACAATACTTAAAGGACCACTTCACCCCTTTTCAATCTATCTTCATATAATTGGTTCTCAGTCACTAATGTTCATGATTAAATACCACAATTTTTTTTCTACTCAGTCAGTGTCTCATAGGAGGGCTGTGGGCAGTTCAGAAATAATATTTTTTTGAAAAAAATATTATCGTGTTAGAAACTTCAAATATGTGTACAAATGGACCCATCATCATGTGTACACTATACAGCACTTTTTTTTAAGTTAAATAAACACTGCAGAATAAGGGAGGGGGAACTGCTAATGTTGAAAATGCAAAGTAAGACGAAATATACAAATCCTGGGGGCGAGAGAAAAAAGTAATAAGTAACTATACTTTTCTCAGGGAGTAATAAGTAGTGTAACTTTATTACTTTAAAAAAGTAATAAGTAATAAGTAGTATATTACTGTTTAAGTAATATTTTGACAACACTGCTGGTGGTGGACAGGTTTCTGTCTTATGAGACACAGACCGAGTAGAAAATAATTGTGCTGTTTTTTCATGAACAATAGTGAAGAGCATATAGGAAGCATCACTGTCTCACGGCAAGGTATACATTAGCTGTATACAGGTACGCTTTTCTTTGTCTGATGTCTTCATTTTGATCTCTGTCTCATGATGGCCTCCTCTCTCCGTCATGTCTGATACGATATTACAACATGCAGCTCTTGGTATGCCATAAATGGAGGCTTTTATACTTCATTGTTAGTTCTTTAAAAGCATACAGTAAATCAATTATTTTCACCGGTTTCATGGAGAGCGAGAGAAAAGGAAAATCTTGTAAGGTTGTTCCTGTCAAGTGCAAATTTGATTCCACCTCTCATTACACGGTATTGATCAGATTACATATAGAGTTCTGGAGTTGAAATCCTGCACTGGAGAAATGTACAGTGTCCCCGGAGAGCCATATAGAAGTGAAAACACTTCTTCTTCTAAGCAATTTCCCCCTTTTTACTCCTTTTACTCGCTTTTTTTTTGTTTTTTTTCTTCCATTATCATCCACACATTTCCTGGCAGAAAGGAAAAACACGTTTTAGAACATCAAATTTGCACATCTGAGATTTCCGACTCCCTCTCCATGCACTCTGATATAGTGTGCCTGTTGCAGCTTTTTTGAAATCTGGGACACAAAAAAAAAATCTTGTATTTTTCATAAAATGTTTTGTGTGTGTGTGTGTGTGTGTGTGTGTGTGTGTGTGTGTGTGTGTGTGTGTGTGTGTGTGTGTGTGTGTGTGTGTGTGTGTGTGTGTGTGTGTGTGTGTGTGTGTGTGTGTGTGTGTGTGTGTGTGTGTGTGTGCGCGCGCGTGTGTGCGAGAAAGAGATGGAGCAAAGGCCTATAGTAGAGGTAACTACTATGTCTGCCTATATAATCTACTCTGTTTGCTCATTTTGTTGAACTCTGTGAACGCATGCGACACATAATTAACATAATTAACCTGAACCATCATTTATTCCATGACGACTGCGTGGGTGTTCTGCGAGGCTTTCTGCAGTCTAATTTTAATCACAATTTGCACGGAACTGCTCTCCAGTCTGAATCTCCACACATTGCACACGCGCGCATTCTGCCACGAGTACAGTATAATTACAACATGGATGGTGGTGAAGTGTTTTTTTTTTTTAATATATTTTGTTTTTATTTTCAATTTTTCACAAAATACACAGAACACCCGTCCACAGCCCTCCCCCCTCCCCACATACAAACCCACATACATAGAAGACAACACAGTTAAAACATAATAACAATAATAATATTATACAAAAAACGTGGAAAACAAACAAAAAACAAAACAAGAAGAGACAAACCTACTATACAGAGATAATTGTTTCCAGAAGCAATCGATCTAGACTGAGATAGTTATAACAATACTGATACAGGTAAGGACAAAGTCTCCATGTGATTCAAATAGGGCTGCCAAATCTTCAAAAATGTCTCAAAACCCCTTGAACTTCTCAAAATATATGTAATCTTCTCAAGAGGGACACAACTGTTCAATTCTGAGAACCATCTTGCGATAGGTGGGGGGAGTCAGACTTCGGTGGTGAAGTGTTTGACATGGTTGCACGGGAAGGATAAGGCACGCCCGCACTCGATCATGATTGGAGGAAGGCCCCTCTCATCCTGATTGGCTAACCCTTGCCAAAAACGAAACCTATGTTTTTTCTTTACTCCAGGGGTTAACTGGGGACAGGGAGGAACTCCTTATATGGCACACTTTATAGTAGGGAGGATTATATATATTCTTTTTAAATAAAGATATTTGAATTAAGTGAAAAAAATTCTTTCTCTCAGATTGAGTGGCTATAGCATCTTAAAGCGCATCATTGTGGCATCTAAAGCGTCCTGTCAGCACAGGGGATTTCCTCACGAGGCAGGTGGGTGCTTTGCAGATGAGATGTACATATTGTTTGCATATCTGCGTGAGTGCTGTGTTTGAATCAAGACGCACGCACACACACACACGCAAACACACACACGCACGCACACACTCATGCACACGTGTCTCCCCACCCTTCAACTATACATTGAATAACGCTGATTCCCAAGGCCTGCCTCCTTCCCCAGGCAAAGATGTGATCTATGAGGGAGAGCTTGTTGTGACAGCCCACAGTACACTTGACAGGACCCAGCCAGGGACTTTGGCCTGTAGATGGCACTGTCACTCACTAGCAGAGTGTAATTGGACACACATGTCCACAAATTTGTAAATTTGCATTCACACGCACACACGCACGCACGCACGCACGCACACACACACACACACACACACACACACACACACACACACACACACACACACACACACACACACACACACACACACACACACACACACACACACACACACACACACACTCACACTCACACTCACACTCACACACACACACAAACACATGTACACGCATGCGCACACGCACACACACACACACACACACACACACACACACACACACACACACACATCGTGATATTGGGTCAGTGCATGGCAAGGCCAGTATAGCAATTGTGGTCTCGTTGAGAGACATGTGAGAGTGCTGCGAGAACAGATAATGTAGTGCTGTCTTTATCTAGCGGATGCTTAATGTATGAGGATGTGAATATGTAGTCTCTCCATTGTACAAATGGTTGCCCACATCATCCAGTCTTTATCAAGAGTGTTCCATGTGACGTGAAGCATGTGAGCACCTCTCACAGGCAAACCCTGAGTGTTAAGCTGTCAAGAAACACTGTACTGGGGTTTTTATGTGTGTAATGTGTGATATTTTAGTCATGTTCATGACCAAAACCCTGTCATGAAAATGTGGTCTCACCTCCTTCCTGGACTACAAAGTCACACCTCCATGCAGCCTCCCCCCTCTCCACAAGGAGGGGAAGTGCACTAAAGCATTATGGTTATTGTAGGAATTCAGCAATCCAGTCAAAACCTAGTGAAACACACATACTTCACTTCATTCTTCTTCTGGCCATACTGTGAACATTTTAAAATGGTGCTACTGTTATCTACTACAAATACTATTAACATTGAGTGACTGCAGTTTCTTCCAACGCCAGCGGTGAAATGTCCCTTTAACTCTGAGCGTGTACAAATGTAATTAAATTGACCCATGGGGTTCTGTTCGAGAGGGTAAGGACTGTATTAAGTGGTAGGGTACGACAGTAGTATTCGCCACAGGGAATTGGTAAGAATTCACAAGGAGACAAGGATGGAGTGTTGCTCGTAGGCACAGTCTCTGTTGAATGTAAAGCACGACAGCACATTAAACAGCACAGTATGGTAGATTGGCAGGACAATAATCTTTGTCTGTTCTTTGTGGTTCTAAAGAAGGGAGGAAGACAGGAGATCACAATATAGTAGGCTTACAATAATAAACAAATGCAATACTCCTCCCACAGCTGCATAACCATCCTACTGACTACTGCACAAGCACATGCATGCACTCACTGAATTATACAGCACACATACAAAGTATGTGTATCATAGTGAAGTTAGATCTTCACTAATAATCACTTAAGTATTTCAGCTTCAAAGGATCTTATCAGGAAATTATGTCACCCATATTCTGTGGTTGCCACATTGATGAAGAGAAATCCAAACAACCATGACAGTTAGCTGACTGGTAACACAGTAAAATAGAAATGTTCAGCTCTGTTGCTGGCATGTTCTCCTCTCCTGTCCTTGTTCTGAAGTGAATGAAAGCTCTCATCAAGAGCTCGGTGACCCTGTGCAAATAACAACCTGCACTGGATGTGACTTAATTGTCCATTTCAATTAGGGCCTTTTGTACAGGTTCCATTTGGGTCCACAATTGCTTAGAGTAATACCAAGTGGATGAATGAATACTGTGTGAGCAGCACCGCTGCTTCACTATAATTATGTCCCATTGATGAAATCTACAGGTAGGACATATTTGTCACCGCCAGGCCGAAATCCGCCGGATGGTCTGTCCGTTAATTACCATGAGTAATACACTGGCTGGGTCACAAATCTCACGATAAGTATAGATCAATAGTTCGCCGATCATTGCTGAAAAGGCTTGTGTTCCCTTGCTCTCCGGAAGGTAACTCTGGACTTATTAGTGCTATAGTGTAATCTCTCAAGACAGATTCTGCTAACAGACACGTGCGTGCGTGTGCTAACAGACACATGCATGCGCGTGTGCGCATGTTTGTGTGTGTGTGTGTGTGTGTGTGTGTGTGTGTGCGAGAGATCGAGGGAAGATGTCATGATATGTTAATATCATGTTTGACTTTGAGGTGTCCCTCTAACAAGTACTTATTTACTGATGAAGCACCTTGGGATGGAATTTAAATCGAGAGAGAGAGAGAGAGAGAGAGAGAGAGAGAGAGAGAGAGAGAGAGAGAGAGAGAGAGAGAGAGAGAGAGAGAGAGAGAGAGAGAGAGAGAGAGAGAGAGAGAGAGAGAGAGAGAGAGAGAGAGAGAGAGAGAGAGAGAGAGAGAGAGCAATTAACGTATAAACATCTGCATGGTGTTTGTGACTTGTTCCATATCTTACTGTATTCGGTATCTTTGGACATTACAGTTGATGTGACGACTTAAGTGTTTCGGTAACACACACTTGGAGTGAAGGACCTAAGTCCAAACATGACAAACATCCTCCCAAGCACATCAGCGTTCAGCTTAATTTAATACTTAACCACTATACTTTGTTGTACAAATAATCTATATAGTCTGGCAGCCGAGGTGGACGGATGGGATTTATTTTATATTTTTGGCCTAAAATATTGTCTTGTATTGTATACATGCATTCATTAATCCACTTGCTGACCGGCTGAAAGTATTGGGCAATCTTTTTATAGGGGTTTCTTGTGACCCTACCATTAACATCCTATGTCAGACAAAAATGTCAAACTTTCTTTTTGCTTTAAGTAGCATGTGACATGTCAAACTAGGGGTTTTTCATGATTCTGAATCCATTCCAAGCATTAGTTTTGCACAAAATACACTCCTTATGCTAAAAACGGCCATAGACATCATGGCAAATGTGATGAGGTCAGCACATTTTGGGCACATTTGGGCAAGTGGCTATGGCTGCTTTTAGCCCAAGGAGTGTTTTTTGTGCAAAACTAATGCGTGGAATGGATTCAAGCATTGTATATTGTCTATACTGTATACTGTACATACATTCATGAATCCACTTGCTGACCGGCTGTTGGTATTGGGCAATTACGCATGTCCCGCATATCAGTGGGAAATGTCCCGCGTACCAGTGTGACATGTCTCGCGTACTTGTCCCGTGTACCAGTGTGACATGTCTCGGGGACATGTCCCGTGTACCAGTGTGACATGTCCTGTGTACCAGTGGGACATGTCCTGTGTACCAGTGTGACATGTCCTGTGTACCAGTGTGACATGTCCCGTGTACCAGTGTGACATGTCCCGTGTACCAGTGTGACATGTCCCGTGTACCAGTGTGACATGTCTCGGGGACATGTCCCGCGTACCAGTGTGACATGTCCTGTGTACCAGTGTGACATGTCCCGCGTACCAGTGTGAATGTCCCGCGTACCAGTGGGACATGTCCTGTGTACCAGTGTGACATGTCCTGTGTACCAGTGTGACATGTCCCGTGTACCAGTGTGACATGTCCCGTGTACCAGTGTGACATGTCTCGCGTACTTGTCCCGTGTACCAGTGTGACATGTCTCGGGGACATGTCCCGTGTACCAGTGTGACATGTCCTGTGTACCAGTGGGACATGTCCTGTGTACCAGTGTGACATGTCCTGTGTACCAGTGTGACATGTCCCGTGTACCAGTGTGACATGTCCCGTGTACCAGTGTGACATGTCCCGTGTACCAGTGTGACATGTCCCGTGTACCAGTGTGACATGTCTCGGGGACATGTCCCGCGTACCAGTGTGACATGTCCTGTGTACCAGTGTGACATGTCCCGCGTACCAGTGTGAATGTCCCGCGTACCAGTGGGACATGTCCTGTGTACCAGTGTGACATGTCCTGTGTACCAGTGTGACATGTCCCGTGTACCAGTGTGACATGTCCTGTGTACCAGTGTGACATTTCCCGCGTACCAGTGTGACATGTCCTGTGTACCAGTGTGAATGTCCCGCGTACCAGTGGGACATGTCTCGGGGACATGTCCTGTGTACCAGTGTGAATGTCCCGCGTACCAGTGGGACATGTCTCGGGGACATGTCCTGTGTACCAGTGTGACATGTCCTGTGTACCAGTGTGAATGTCCCGCGTACCAGTGGGACATGTCCCGCTTACCAATGGGACATGTCCCACTTACAGCACAGGTACATGGACCAGTGGTTGGGAACCAGTAAACGTAACTTGCCCAGGGGCGTGGTTATAAACACAACCCGTGTAGGAATTAGTATATGTAGCGGGTTACACTAACACAGGGAGTTGAGACAAGGCAGGTGACAGCAAACAATTAAGGCAGACAGAAAAGCACAGAACACTACTACAAAATAACATACAGAACACAAATAAAAGTCCCAAAAACTAATGAACACAGACAAAGTCCAAGGGCAGAGGAGCGTATCGTGACATCGGGGGCCTTTCAGACAAAATCTACTTTTCTCCAGTTTTAAACAATATAGAATCCCATGCTGGAAAGCCTTATATAGGATCAGAAAGCCTACTATTAAGTATTGATTTATCTTTGTGCGTGACCACAATATGTGGACATGGTCTGCAAACATCAGTTATGTTGGAATATGTTGGAAAACACAATCTGGCTTTTGTGCAGTGTGTGCCCTTGAAGGATTTTGCATTCCAAGTTTTGCACTCACTCGCATTCATTAGAAAAGAAATAGGCAGGAGTTGTGGACTGTCACATGTGGAGGCTAAATTTCAATGAGAATTCAGCAAAGGATAAAAAATATACACACACGCACGCGCACATGCACACGCACATGCACACGCACACACACACACTTGACATTTTATTTCTATCGATATAAACAAGGATACAAGGATGCCTGGTACTTGTCTGTTTGTTCTCTCATTAACTTAAGGTTATAGGCATGGCAAGGCAAGGCAGTTATATTTGTATAGCACATTTAAACAACAAGGCAATTCGATGTGCCTTACATAGAACACCAAGCAAAGGAAATGACTAGAATAAAAAAAGGTATGTTACAGTACGGAAGAGAAAGAAAACTTAAAGTAACTATTTCCAAGGTAGTCAGAGAACAGAAGCAAGTGTTGCTGCCTTGACTCCCTGTAGCCTCATGCTGTAGTTTTTATAGTTTCCTAAGTCCCATCTCAGGTTGTGTTCTGTCTTTACCTGGCTGTGTGTTCGACCTTGTGCTTGTCCTGGAGTCTGTCTGGGCTATTGCCTGCTCCTCTTTTGTTTGGCTGTTTGGACAGCTTTCCCAGTTACGACCTCTTGCCTGCTTCACCATGCTGTAAGCCTTGTCCCTTTATGTGTTCCAATAAATTCTCCATACGGAAACTGCTCTGCTTTGCTGTTCTGCTGCTGTTGGGTCCTTTTCCCCTGTACACCAACGGCATTTAGTTAATGTTGGCCTGCTATTACAGTGGCAACTGTGAATTTCACACCTCAACTCTCCTGTCGCTTGAAATGTATAGAAAACACATGAGAATTGAGGTGCATACACCACTGTGTATTACCGTGGTACTTGGGATCACTCAGAGAAGCTGCACAGAGTTATCATTTTTGGCGATTGCAAGATGATTTACGAGAGGCGGAAAAACAATCTTCCTTGTGTGTAAATTAATGTTCAAGTTTTTTTTAAATCTTTGTGATGAATATCGTCGTTTCTGCTACATGGGCCTCATGAATATTACTCGGCATATTACTCTTTGTTACAACTCAAGGGTCTCGTGTCCTCAAAAGAAAGTGTAAGTTGAGTACTTACTCATGCAGTCCTCATGGAGTTCACCCCATTACACCAGACCATGCAGTGCTGTGTGAGTGGAGAGTAGGCTGCAGCTGTGTAGGCTCCTCTGGGCTCACTGATCACATTCAATTAGTTGAGTCTTAACTCTCTGGCACTGGAGGAGCATTACAGGGAGAGAGAGACTGGAGAATTACAGAGAGAGATAGATAATGGAAAATATAGGGGCCCTCTGGAGTGAGTGTGTAAATATAGGGGCCCTCTGGAGTGAGTGTGGAAATATAGGGGCCCTCTGGAGTGAGTGTGTAAATATAGGGGCCCTCTGGAGTGAGTGTGTAAATATAGGGGCCCTCTGGAGTGAGTGCAGGGGCCCTCTGGAGTGAGTGTGGAAATATAGGGGCCCTCTGGAGTGAGTGTGGAAATATAGGGGCCCTCTGGAGTGAGTGCAGGGGCCCTCTGGAGTGAGTGTGTAAATATAGGGGCCCTCTGGAGTGAGTGTGTAAATATAGGGGCCCTCTGGAGTGAGTGTGTAAATATAGGGGCCCTCTGGAGTGAGTGTGTAAATATAGGGACCCTCTGGAGTGAGTGTGTAAATATAGGGGCCCTCTGGAGTGAGTGTGTAAATATAGGGGCCCTCTGGAGTGAGTGTGGAAATATAGGGGCCCTCTGGAGTGAGTGTGGAAATATAGGGGCCCTCTCCATCGTCAAAGCTGCCCACGTCTCCTAGCTACTTCATCGTACTACAAGCAGGGTCACACAAATTCATCCAAAGTAGCAGATCCACAAGCTCGAAACACGGTGCGAAGCTGAGAAGTAACAGTTTTGGACATATGAGGTTTCCAACCGACAGAGACGATGATCACGATAATATATTACACACACGCACGCGCACTCGCGCACGTGCACGCACACACACACACACACACACACACACACACGGTAATCTAATGTAGCCCTTCAGTAACCAGTAGACTAATAAAGAAGTAAGCCCAGAGCTTAGCTTCACACAGAGTTGAACTGTGATGAACTTGTAGTGTACGGGATGACACTGCACACACATGTTGTACTCCCATGGGAGTCGGACAGTCAGACTCCTCCAGTATATCCACTTCACTGTAAAACATGCACTATCCACACTATCACACAATTTACTCGACACTGATATCATTCGACTTGCCAACATCTGATTACGTGCAATTTAAACAGCAGTTGATAATAGGTGTGTGACGATTCGCTCATGATATGTCATACACGATCATTCAGCATTCAGTGATTTGGGTGATTTGGAGAAAAGAAACCTGGCCCGCCCCGGGCGTGAGGAGACACACGACAGGCCAACGTACAGCACACACACCAAGGCCCGACCCCGCTCGATCATGATTGGCGGAAGGCCCCTCTCTATCCTGATTGGATGAAGGCTGAGCCACCCATAGCCCAAAACGAAACCTAAGGTTTTTTGACCCCCAGGGGTTAACTGGGGACAGGGAGGAACTCCTTATGGTCAGCACATTCTATAGTAGGGAGGATTATCACAACAAAACAAAAAAATAAGTGATATTTGAATTAAGCGAAATCACTGAATATACTTTTAATTATTATAAAGTGGACTTTTCCTTATACCCAGGGATGCACATGCGCACCACAATATATGTCGGCTGCTTTAAAACTTTTTACAAATCCATAAACCTTTTATTGTTATCTTCCAAAGGCTCAACAAAAAAAAACTTTGATCACTGTTGGGTGCAGATTCCAAGTAATAGTTTCTTTTTTTCCCCTCCACATCCACATAATAATATCTCCGTACAACTTCACTGTCGTTCTGCCAATTTCTTGTGTAAATTTCAACCATGGCTACCCCCCCGTTTCTTCCTCTTGTCAATTTCATCCTCATCCTCTATATATATATATTTTATTGTCTGCACCTTGAAGAAAAACAGCTGCTCCAATCCTTAAAGGACCATGCACTTCACCATCTTCATATAATTGGTCCTCACTAATGATCATGATAACATAGGACAGTCAACTGCTGTGGGCAGTTCAGAAACCTGTCCACCAGTGACATCATCGATGGGGAATCCAAGCTAATAGAGACTCAAGGCTTTCTATTCCTGAAAAGTTGCAATGCGATAAAAAGCCATCGTTCTCACGATGATAATGATCTAAAATAAAAACAAAATCGGCCTAACAATGATGTCACTGGTGGACGGGTTTCTGAACTGCCCACAGCCCTCCTATGAGACACAGACAGAAGTAGAATTATCCTATTTTATCGTGAACATTAGTGAGGACTGAGGACCAATTATATGAAGATTGGTTGAAAAGTGATGAAGTGGTCCTTTAACGCACAACACAATACTCGCTTGGAAGCTTGAGATATTAACAGTTTGACTGCGGAAAACGATTTATCTGACTTTTAATCAACCCCCCTTCACTGCCGAGATTGTTGTATTACCTTTAGAGCATACGCTGAATTATTTGGGCTTTTAATCCGCGAAAATCCAGCAAAAAAAGCTCCCCTGGTTTGTTATGATCCGAGTGTACCATCCACCATCTTGGTGCACCCGGAAGACGCACACAAGACTGGTCTCAATGAGGCGTTGCACCCCATTCGTTTACATTGGCCTCAATTTCCCAGAAGCTCTAGCAGCCCACAGCATGTGACGATTTCCGGTTTCCGATTCACAACAGATGCACCTACTCTCTTTCTCCGCGGCGAAGAAGAATTTTCTTTTTTTTGTTTACATTACGGCGGATTAAACACATAAAACAAAACTCGCGTATGTCCGATATGGCAGCGACATTAACCTGGAGTAATCCATTCAAAGCACGGAAACTGTTAATATGGCATTTTTCTGAAATATCCATATCCCGATCCTTACAATCTATACCTCGTTGTAAAGGGGACCAATCAACGATTAAAATTATATCCAATACAATACCAATTGGTATTATTAAAGAGGAGAAATAATGGATATAAATATTTAGTTCCTATCACACAAAGATTAGATTGTAGTGACTGTGAAGACCCCGGGGTCTATATTGCAACATGCCAGCCTTCACAGAGAGACCTGGGGGTGGTGGTGGTGGGGGTAATGCTGCCATGCAGTATTAATTATCATTAATACTGTATGTTGTGCTGTGACATTGAGACTGCATAAGGTCACGAGTCATCATGACAAAAGTATGTGTGTGTGTGTGTGTGTGTGTGTGTGTGTGTGTGTGGGGGTGTGGGTGTGGGTGTGTCTGTGTACGTTTGTGCGTGTGTCGCTTGCCCTTGAATGTGGCCCTGAAAGCCACATATATACAGCCACTGGCTGCTCCTCTGGCCGCCAATCTGCTCGTGTGTACAGTATATATGTACTGTATTGTTTGTGCGTGCATGTATGCGTGTGCGCAGGACACAGACGTCATCGTTCATGTTATAATGGCTATGAGTTTGTGCTCTGCCACCCCCAAGGTTATCACTTTTAACATGGGAAGTATCATTATTGTAATTGTGCATTTCCCCAGTTCCCAGTTCTTTCAAAACGAATGGCTTGTTGTCGTGATCAGAATTGATCTGAGAACCCCTCATCCGACATGGGCAAACACCACCCATCTTATTCTACCACTTCCACTGTACAACTACTGTAACCCACACCATTGATGCCAAACACATCGGGATGGCTCTTTGCACAATCTCAGCTGTCTGCAGACTCAGCTTGTGTTCTTCACCCCATCTCACCCCCGCCCGGCCGAGTCACTTCTGAAGTGATGCAAAAACATCAAAAATGATTTCAGGCTGTGAGATGTGGTTGCATGACAGTAGTTTCATGCCCCATAGAGTCGAGACAGCCATGTCTGACTGGCAAGAACATTATGAATGATTTATGAATTACTTTCAATTGGAAGAAGCCCAATATTCAAACGTAGAACATACAATGCTGACGCAGGGAGTTTTTCTCCCCCTGCGAAATGTTGACATTTGCACATCCACATAATATCATCTCCGTATACAACTTCACTGTCGTTCTGCCAATTTCTTGTGTAAATTTCAACCATGGCTACCCCCTCGTTTCTTCCTCTCGTCGATTTCATCCTCATCCTCATATATTTTATTTTCTGCTTATTCTCATCCTGAGTAAATGAAAATGTGGACTCCAGACCGGACTCACTCGAGAGGAGTCAAGGACTTGAGTACTACGACACTATATCCCCTTGCTTCTTCCTCTCGTCAATTTTATCCTCATCCATATTATACTTTGTCTCATCTCCTTGATTGGTGTTTAAATGTCTATACTCGGTAACCAAAATGCTCGCCTTTAATAAAACATCCAATGGCTTGGGACTGTTGGACGCCTCCAGGTCTTTTTCAGATTGCGTTCACCCGTCGTTGTGGTGTCTGAGCAGATAATGTTACGCTGATGTTAGCTCAGTGAGCAGATCCTCTTCCTAATCCCGTGGTCGATATGACAATTCTCCATTCGCCTGATGTGAAGCTGCATGTGCCTCTTGATCACCCCACCGCGGGAATCTGAAGAATGTAATAACAATGTTTGCTGAAACTCAGTGGAGTGATTTTCTTTTTTTTTTAAATGTTTTTTTAACCTTTATTTTATATTTTTTACGGAGGGACAGACAGTAGGCTGACAGGAAATGGGGAGAGAGATGGGGGGGAAGACATGCAGTAAAGGCCGTCGGGATCGGGAGTCGAACCCGCGGCACACTGCCAGACTGGATTACCAGCCAAGGTGCCTGGACCATTGAGCCATGGCCCAGGCCTCAGTTGAGTGATTCTAACCTGCATCGAACTGCAGTCATTGATTTTCTTTTTCTTCCCGAGAGACAATGTTCCTCTTAAAAACATTGCTAAACTCTCGTTTTTTTATGTGATGTGGTGCTTGGTGGACCTCATCACCACTACCATATCGTTTTTGCTTATTATATATTTTATACTGACTAGTGACTACTGTATGTATAGTTATAATGTTCATAAACCTTTTTATAAATGGTTAGGTTATGCATAAGTATTAACATTTATATACTTTTGTGGCAGTTCTGGACAACCGTGGGTCCGACCAGCTCGACACCGGGCACTGCAATCCCTGTGGGGGTGCGGAACGCGTGTGTCGAATTTGAAGTCGGTGGGGCGACCGGTTCTCGAGTTACGTGGATTTCAGACATACACACGTACGTACGTAGTTACGTATACATGTACACACAGCGACTTGGTGCATTTATAGATAGATATCCAAGATGTTCACCATACATATTTGATATCTTGACATATTAACTTGATAATAATCACACACTCGTTCTCAATTAAGCTTCTGATTTAAACTGCACCTATTAAAGCGTGACATTCGTGTTCTATGCGTTGGAGATCCAAAATGGATAATGCTGAGTACTGTTACTACTGTTACTTGTTGTGCTGTGTAGCAGCAGCTGCTAACATGGAGGAAGGCGTGCATGGTGACACATTTCCTTGTGATATGGAAACGACATAATAGTCTTACTAACTCGGCGAACAGTGTTGCAGGATTAAACGATCCAAATGGTTCACACAGACAGAGTGGCAGACCAATTAAAGTTGCTATCTTTATTCCCCCGGGTCCTCAGGCCCAATTTCATCCCTCATTCTTAACTGGTTTTGACAAGGCTGAGAGGAAAGTGACAAATGTCTGCCTTTCATCTAGCATCGACAATATGTCGCCGGTTGGCGTGCGTGCAATGCATGCGTGCACTTTTACAACCATACAGTATATATACTGCAGATGTAAGAATAACCTTCCATGTTCTGCCGCATGATTTGGACGTGCGCGCATATGCGTGCGCGTGTGTGCGTGCGTCGTGTGTGTGTGTCAGATGTGTGTTAGATTGATGCTTGCATACACACATGGAGCTTTTATTTTTGTTATGTATTTTAAATAAGCCTACTGTAATTTATTATTTATGTATTTATCATGTAGGCCTAGTGATTTCTTTTGTAGGTGTATTCTTTTTACTGTATAGTACGGTAGGTTGTTTTTACCACTGAACAAGTTCTGAAAGGAAAATAAAGCAGTTTGAAGTTGAAATGCAAAGATCCATTTTTCGTGGAGTAACAAAGAGACAGCATGACAGCGCAGTGAGTGGCTCCTGATCACTGGAGAGGCAGTTCCAACATTTTGGTACTTTTCCTGTTTGTCATTTTGTGTAGAGTTGACATTAATCCTCTGAGTCCAGACCACCTGGGGAGGCTGAATGTGCGAGGCCACGTCTTCCCTGTGCATTTCTAGATTTCCCTTTATCTAAGCCGCAAAGCTTCTCTGTCAAACAGACGAATAAACACAGATTAAACTTCTGACAACTGAAGACCGTCTGTGTCCTCCCATCACCTCCCGGCCATCACATTAATATTAATATCGAATGTCGTCGCTAGTGGTGCACGATTTAATCGGTATAGCATAATCGGAATCGGCCATAAAAATGCCACATCGATATCTGAATGGTCTCAAAATAATACAGATTATTTAATCAGGCAGCGGTGGCTCAGGGGTAGAGTGGCTGGATGGCAACCGTAAGGTTTCCAGTTCGAACCCGGGCTCCCCCAGAGTTACTGTTGAAGTGTCCTTGAGCAAGACTGAACCCATAATTGCTCCTGATGTGCTGGTTGGTGCCTTGCATGGTTTCCGCTGCCATCGGTGTATGAATGTGCGTGTGAATGGGTGAATGTAATGCACAATCTCTGTAAACTGTGTGCTGTGGATAAAGGTGCTATATAAATGCACCATTTTAATCGGTTTTCACCAGCAAAAAGAAATGTAAATGAAAAACCTCTAGTCTAGATCAAAAGCCAAATCAAATATGATATGTACGTATTGATTGATTGAATACTTTATTAACATGCTTTGGGCTTGTTTCCATTGTGGTCGGATATTGGTCATACTTTCATAATCGTGCACCCCTAGTGACTCGCCGCACAACATAATATGACGAATCGCACCCTTAACAATTAGGAATTGTGCGGAGAACTGGAACCTATTAATATTCTGCATAATTCATACATGTAAAACTCTATTTGTTGCAGCCAATGTGACACCAGGTTGAGTTTACTTGGCTATACTGTATGTTCTGTAGCCTATACAAGCTCCCACGCATTGCAGTTACAAAACAGAGAATCGTAAGATTAAAAAAAGGAAAATAACTAAACAACGATATAAGTATGTATGAAGTGGGTGCATGGTCCTAAGATCACAACCTGTGAACTGTGGAATGTGTTCACAGAAAAACCACATCTTAACACTTGCTGTAAAGTATCTTGAAGAACATCTTCCTCCACATATAATAATAATAATATCACAGTATCGTTATTTTAGGATGCAATGGCACGGCCTCTTGTAAGATATGATAATTCCCCTCTCATGTATTTGTAATAACCTCCCCTGTTATATAGCCTATATATGCTTGCATGCCGCACACCACACACACACACACATACGCACACACGCAATCGCGCACGCACACACGCACGCACGCACGCACGCATGCACACTCTTAATTAATGGCTCTCAATCTCACATTAACCAGAACACAAACAGCACAGATGGAGGATGGAAGGAGGAGGGGGTGAAGAGTCTGTCTCTTAAACTCACTATTCTCTCTCTCTCTCTCTCTCTCTCCCTTTCTCTCCTCTCGGCCAAAATCACCACTTTCAGGGTGCGAGAGCCATAAAGAGGCGGGCAAATGTAAACGAGGCAGGCATAATGGCGGTGTAATGGGCAGAGCTGAACATTTTACTGCCCGTACGTTAGTACCTGTTCCATGTTGCTTTTATTCATTTATTCCTCCCCCCCCACCCCCACCCCTCACACACACACTTTTATTGAGATGGACGCACTTAAAGGGGAACGCAGGGGAAGTACAGATATGTGTGCCAGTCCAGTCTGTCTCACAGTCTTCACATACCTATCTGGTGGTCCGTCATTGGCCAAAATTGTATGAGTGGACATGAGAATCTGGATGTTTGAGCTTTTAATAATAATATAATATCTACAATGTAATGGCAGTGCCAGTTGGCCCCATGCCATTCTGATATCACTGATCACGGTTCTCCTTGTTGAGATTGGTTTTAATTTTGACTTTTGTCATTCGGTGTTATTTGGTTCATGTTTAGTTCATTATCGTATCTGATGGTTCCTTAATTTTCATAGCTGAGGAGCTCCACATGGCAGAACAAAAGGATGTTTACAGAAACCTTGCCGACACCTGATCCGTGTTAATATAATTGATCATAAATTAATCAATAACACATGTATTGGAGTCTTATATTGTCTATGAATGTCCATAAAATAAATAACAATAACATACCGTGGCTCCACATATAGTGCTTAAGGGAGGGGAACATTATGCAGGTCACCCGATCAAAACAAGGGTTTTTTCCAAAGAGTATAGTATCAAGTGTATTTTTTTGTTGTTGTTTGGTTCTGTGGGTGGTTTCAAACCACAGAGCCATGCAGGCCACATTGAATCTTCCTTCTTTGATTAGGAAAGGGGTTAATTATGTTTTTCAGTCCTTTGTATGTACTGTTCTGGCTGGGATTTGACTATAGACTCTACACCTGGTCTAGAGAAGGGACAATAAAGGAAGAAAAGGCTCTCCTGGGTACACCCACAGAACAATGCCGGCTTTTGATTCAGTGCCATTGTTGATCTCCATATTAAATCCTCCAGTTGTTTGTTTTTTGGCAGAGTCACTGTCCAGGGATATACAATGGCAGAAATTAGGTTCACATTCCTGCACAAGCAGCCAATGTGTGGTAAACACAACAAAGTAGAATAATTTAAAGAAAAATGCATTGTCATCGAGCAGCTACACACTGGCATTCTAACGCCCGCTATTCCGACACACTGGCATTCTGACGACGCGCTTGTGTACTAACCCTGTCCCTAATCCTAACCCTGACATTCTGCTCATGTACTAACCCTGTCCCTAATCCTAACCCAAAGCCCAAACCACACCAAAGGGTCGCGTTGGGACAAAATGTTTTTTAAAGGTTTTTGTATTTTTCTGTCGTAGATTAAATAATCTTCCAAAGATGAAGGAATGACGAAGTGAAGTGTTGAGACTTTATTCAGAACATTCAGCAGAGTAACAACATACAGAGAGTGAGGAACAGGCCTCCTCGCCTGTTCCAGCAGCCCCTCCAGGCGCAAGCCTCCCCAACCCCATTCTCAGACAGTCCTTATAGTCTTAACAGAGATGCTATACTGAATGTCCATATAAGGATCTGCGCTAAACATAAGGGCGACACACAAATAAGTATACCACAGCGTGGAGGAGTCAAGTCAGCTGTTAGATTGAAAGCTGTAGTTGAATTAGACTGAGCACATTGGTGAGCAAAGGTACTGAATGGAAGGCAGAGAAATAAAGAATAATGCATATATCTATTTGGCATTCTAGAATATCCATTCTACATGTCTTTATGAGGTGACAGTACTTCATTAGACCCCTTGGTGTGGTTGTTATGTCCAATGACCTTGACAGTAAAATGTGCCAATGAAAAAAAAGACAGTGGTATAGTGACATCACACTATCATCCCTTCCCTAACCCCTCCCCCTTTATCATACAACAGCTGTCGGTGCGGCTTCAGTTCAGGTGGATCACCACCCACCAGACAAACCAGGCATACTTAACTTAATGAACATAAAAACGACATTTTAACAAATAATGTATATGCCTACACTCTTTTCAAAAGAAATCTTCCTCCTTATAATAATAATACTTGATGATCATGTTTTAGGGTGGAAATAAATCATGGCACTCCATCTTTAAAGATGGAGTGCCACAATTTTTGTATTTTTCCATTTTTTCATGTGTCTATGAGGTGACAGTACTTCATTAGACACCGTGGAGTCGTTTGTATGTGCAATGGTGTATTAACTTTGTATTTAGGGTTTCTTCCTGGAGGCTGAGCCCTTGACAGTCAAACGGGCCAATGAAATAAACAGCAATATAGTGACATCACACTATCAACCCCTCCCCTAACCCCTCCCCCTTTATCATACAACTACAGCTGTGGGTGCGGCTTCAGTTCAGGTGGATCACCACCCATCACCATCCACCAGGCAAACCAGGCATACTTAATAAACTGGTGGGCGTGTCCACATAAAAGCATGATTTTAACAAATACTGTACACTTTTTGGAAAACGTTCTTCCTCCTTATACATATTATAATAATACCTGATGATCATGTTTTAAGGTGGAAAAAAATCGTGGCACTCCATCTTTAAGGTAAACCACACCAATGCAACCCATTGGGTTGCAAGGAGTTGCATTGGTGTGGTTACCCTTTTGTCCCAACCCAACCCTTTGGTGTGGTTTGGGTTTAAGGGGGAATTTCAGACTAGAAGGCTTTCTTACCTTTATTTGTAGTTGTTACGTCCCCACCAAAGAGGTCCAGGTGTTATTTTGTGCAAAAGCGCATTATTGGCTATAATGTAAATAGTATCCCAAGCGGCATACTACTTATTTCTAGTCCGATATTCTCCTTCAACCGCACACGAGGAAGCCACGCATGTCGGGACTGGCGGTGCGTCGGAATGCCACTCTGTTCCCCAGCTACACAATGTTACTATAGGGCTAAACTAATGAGCCATGACTAATAACTAACAGCTTTAGTTCACACTTCTAGCACTTGCACTATCTTATAAAAGCATTAGTTCGCTGCATGCTGAACTTTTTGGCCCTTGGCTTGTGCTGAAGACACCGCTCTGGCTGCTTTATGTCAGGCAGAGGGCCCATAGTCGTCCTTATAGATATTAACCTGGAAAACAGCCAAACCTCCAAACTCACCCCATCTCTCTCTGTCTCTCTCTCTCTCTCTGTGTGTGTCTCTCTCTCTCTCTGAAAGACAGAGAGGAGTTAAGAGATTGAAGTGAGAGTGTGTGAACAGAGTGGAGCAGGCGGAGAGAGAGGGCTGTGAATGTGCTGACATGTGTTCTTAAGCAATGAGCCAACAGACTATTGGGTCAGAGGCGGAATTAATGGAGCCCTAGAGTTGGCAGTCCCACGCTACATACATACGTATGCTCATAACCCATCTGGGTGCTTCTTAGGGGATTCACAAACTCTGTGTCTTGTTAGTACGCAAATGCTCATGTAAACACCTCCGCACCAAACTATGCTGAAGTGTTTATTTAACTCTGAAGAGTGTGCAACTGTAACAAAAGTATAAAGCCTAAGATTTAGACTCTCATAGATTTCCGATTCTGACATTTTCAATTTACGAGAGTCTAATCAACGTCGCCCCATGGTCGTAAGCCCAAAATCCCCTGCCTTTGAATAGCTCGGAACATGTACAAATGCTTACTCTGCTGCCCCACCTGTCCGGTTTATCTGCACCTAGCCTCGGTACCAGGCTTTCATTTTTGTTGGTGCAAAAATGTAAAGCCTGGAGGAACGCATAGGCCGCTCTGGTCTAAAAGTGGGAGTCAACCCTTCCGGGTGGGCGTCGCTCCAAATGATGTGACGTAGCGCTGCACTAGGGGGGAGAGGAGGGGCCGGGGGTGACGGACAGATCGATGAGATCCAATCAGGGCGTGCGCAAATCTCAGCCGCGACCCGCCCCTCTAGACCAGAAACCTAACACGTTAGCTCAGGCTAATCTGCACCTAGCGTTTGAAAACCGTAGATCAATACAATGGTTTTAATCCACTCTGTCTCCGAATCTTTCATCCATCTCGGATCTTTCCTCGATTACAACTGCGCAACAGTGACCTCGTAGTCAGTTGCACTCATTTTGGGAGACTAGAAAGGATCCATGGATGGCATCCAAGGATGGCGGAAAGATTCAGAGATTCAGAGATAATAGCAAGATATGTCAGCCCGTAAACAAGGAAGTGAACGGTTGCATGCATGCGCAAAACATGTCCGGGAGTGCTGCACTGCGCCGTATTACAACGATCCCGTTTTATATAATTAAAAAGGACCAAAAGACATGTATACACGTCCAATGCACATCCCGCTTTCATTAGAGATGTGTATACAGTACATGTCCTTAGCACAATAAGTGTTAAAAGCAATAAAACAATAAAAGTTGAAATCAGTATATGTTCCAATTGTGTAGCCTTGTAGAAGTGGGGGAGCGCATGCTCTGTGGCTCAGGAGGTAGAGCAGGTCGTCCAATGATCCGTGGGTCGGCGGTTCGAATCCCGGCTCCTCCTGTCTACATATCAAAGTGTCCTTGGGCAAGACACTGAACCCCAAATTGCTCCCGATGTGCTGGTTGATGCCTTGCATGCATGGCTTTCGTCACAATCGGTGCATGAATGTGTGTGTGAATGGGTGAATGTAAAGCGCCTTGGATAATGGCGCTATATAATTACACCATTTACCATTTATGCATGCGCATGCACGCGCAATATGAAATCGTTATTGTGACAGCTATAGTGCATGCAAACACCTTATGAAAACACTGCGGATCTCTTCTGACACATACTGGACGTTGGTGATTGTGCATGCATATTGGGTTATGATAAATGAGTAGCGCCACCCCCTCTGTGAATACCTTATCATGCATGCAGGGCATCTTTACCATATGCTATAGCTGGGACTGTATAGACTGACTCATAAATCAGGCCCTGTTACACAGCTGGCCTCAATGGATGGCGCAGACATATACTATTGAGCCATTTGTTTATATGTCAGCCTTTCACGATGCTGCCTCACGATGCCGCCTTCTTTAAAGTCAGTATATATGCAATGACGAGAATGTGCAAATGTGGCTGTCGATGTTTTACAGGACAAGTGATGATGGGCAACATCATAATAACATCCTGCAGAAGTGTCCCCGTTTCATCGGGTTGCCTATAGGCATAATGTCTCTGTACGTCTGTCTGTATTGTATGTACGTGTATACGGCTGTAATCCACGTAACTCGAGAACCGTTCGCCCCACCGGCTTCAAATTCGACACACGCGTTCCACACCCCCACAGGCAGTGCATTGCCCAGTGTTGAGTCGGTCTGACCCACGGTTGTCCAGAACCGCCACAAAAGGCCTCTGCCCAGGCTCTGGCCATGTGCCCACTTGCCCAGGGTCCATATTATGGAGCTGGCCTGTTCTGACATCACACGTTTCACAACATATTTGGGCATGCCTGACACAGAACTCCATATATAGGAATAAAACTTAACTGAACTAATTTCATTGGAATTACTAATTAATTACTAATTAGCAAAGCACAGGCAAGGTTTAATCTGTTGGCAGAGAAATTGAGAATGAAATATCACACTCTGTTAGATTGATTAGAAACTCTATCACATCAGACATTCACTCGTAATTCTATACTTGAATTAAATGCACCCAAAACATTGTATGGATCCGTAGTACTGTAGGTAATGAAGCAAATCAAGACGAGTTGCCTGCAAAATCTGACAGGTACCTAATTCCAAGCCCAGTGTTCTTAGTACTACAAAATACATAATGTATGATTTATTTTTACACTATTGGCGCAGAGGCAGGCACACTGTGTTGAGAAAGTTATATCTCATTTGTGAACTCTTTGCTAAAATAAATAAATGACTAATGTTTTACATAAATACATGTATACTTGTTTAAAGTGTAGTGGGACAAGCTTACATTGAGAATACGTAATTTGGTTTCTGTGAAACCGATTGGCAGATGAAATTAAGCTCTGATCCATTATTGATTTAGCAAATTATATCATCTTCAGGAGTGGATAGATGAAGATGGGCCTTGAGAAAAGGGAAGTGCAACTCAATATCAATCAACGTGCCTCCTAACGGTGTATTCTTTAACACTGCTGTGTGCCTCCTAACTCCTAACGGTGTATTCTTTAACACTGCTGTGTGCCTCCTAACTCCTAACGGTGTATTCTTTAACACTGCTGTGTGCCTCCTAACTCCTAACGGTGTATTCTTTAACACTGCTGTGTGCCTCCTAACTCCTAACGGTGTAGTCTTTAACACTGCTGTGTGCCTCCTAACTCCTAACGGTGTATTCTTTAACACTGTTGTGTGCCTCCTAACTCCTAACGGTGTAGTCTTTAACACTGTTGTCTGCCTCCTAACTCCTAACGGTGTAGTCTTTAACACTGTTGTGTGCCTCCTAACTCCTAACGGTGTAGTCTTTAACACTGCTGTCTGCCTCCTAACTCCTAACGGTGTAGTCTTTAACACTGCTGTCTGCCTCCTAACTCCTAACGGTGTAGTCTTTAACACTGCTGTCTGCCTCCTAACTCCTAACGGTGTATTCTTTAACACTGCTGTGTGCCTCCTAACTCCTAACGGTGTAGTCTTTAACACTGCTGTCTGCCTCCTAACTCCTAACGGTGTAGTCTTTAACACTGTTGTGTGCCTCCTAACTCCTAACGGTGTAGTCTTTAACACTGTTGTCTGCCTCCTAACTCCTAACGGTGTAGTCTTTAACACTGCTGTGTGCCTCCTAACTCCTAAAGTGTAGTCTTTAACACTGCTGTCTGCCTCCTAACTCCTAACGGTGTAGTCTTTAACACTGCTGTGTGCCTCCTAACTCCTAACGGTGTATTCTTTAACACTGTTGTCTGCCTCCTAACTCCTAACGGTGTAGTCTTTAACACTGCTGTGTGCCTCCTAACTCCTAACGGTGTAGTCTTTAACACTGTTGTGTGCCTCCTAACTCCTAACGGTGTAGTCTTTAACACTGCTGTCTGCCTCCTAACTCCTAACGGTGTATTCTTTAACACTGTTGTGTGCCTCCTAACTCCTAACGGTGTAGTCTTTAACACTGCTGTGTGCCTCCTAACTCCTAACGGTGTAGTCTTTAACACTGTTGTGTGCCTCCTAACTCCTAACGGTGTAGTCTTTAACACTGCTGTCTGCCTCCTAACTCCTAACGGTGTATTCTTTAACACTGCTGTGTGCCTCCTAACTCCTAACGGTGTAGTCTTTAACACTGCTGTCTGCCTCCTAACTCCTAACGGTGTAGTCTTTAACACTGCTGTCTGCCTCCTAACTCCTAACGGTGTAGTCTTTAACACTGTTGTGTGCCTCCTAACTCCTAACGGTGTAGTCTTTAACACTGTTGTCTGCCTCCTAACTCCTAACGGTGTAGTCTTTAACACTGCTGTGTGCCTCCTAACTCCTAAAGTGTAGTCTTTAACACTGCTGTCTGCCTCCTAACTCCTAACGGTGTATTCTTTAACACTGCTGTGTGCCTCCTAACTCCTAACGGTGTAGTCTTTAACACTGCTGTGTGCCTCCTAACTCCTAACGGTGTATTCTTTAACACTGTTGTGTGCCTCCTAACTCCTAACGGTGTAGTCTTTAACACTGTTGTGTGCCTCCTAACGGTGTAGTCTTTAACACTGTTGTGTGCCTCCTAACTCCTAACGGTGTAGTCTTTAACACTGTTGTCTGCCTCCTAACTCCTAACGGTGTAGTCTTTAACACTGCTGTGTGCCTCCTAACTCCTAACGGTGTATTCTTTAACACTGCTGTGTGCCTCCTAACTCCTAACGGTGTAGTCTTTAACACTGTTGTCTGCCTCCTAACTCCTAACGGTGTAGTCTTTAACACTGCTGTCTGCCTCCTAACTCCTAACGGTGTAGTCTTTAACACTGTTGTCTGCCTCCTAACTCCTAACGGTGTATTCTTTAACACTGTTGTCTGCCTCCTAACTCCTAACGGTGTAGTCTTTAACACTGTTGTCTGCCTCCTAACTCCTAACGGTGTAGTCTTTAACACTGTTGTCTGCCTCCTAACTCCTAACGGTGTAGTCTTTAACACTGTTGTCTGCCTCCTAACTCCTAACGGTGTAGTCTTTAACACTGCTGTGTGCCTCCTAACTCCTAACGGTGTAGTCTTTAACACTGCTGTGTGCCTCCTAACTCCTAACGGTGTAGTCTTTAACACTGTTGTCTGCCTCCTAACTCCTAACGGTGTATTCTTTAACACTGTTGTCTGCCTCCTAACTCCTAACGGTGTATTCTTTAACACTGTTGTCTGCCTCCTAACGGTGTAGTCTTTAACACTGCTGTGTGCCTCCTAACTCCTAACGGTGTAGTCTTTAACACTGTTGTCTGCCTCCTAACTCCTAACGGTGTATTCTTTAACACTGTTGTCTGCCTCCTAACTCCTAACGGTGTATTCTTTAACACTGTTGTCTGCCTCCTAACGGTGTAGTCTTTAACACTGTTGTGTGCCTCCTAACTCCTAACGGTGTATTCTTTAACACTGCTGTGTGCCTCCTAACTCCTAACGGTGTAGTCTTTAACACTGCTGTGTGCCTCCTAACTCCTAACGGTGTAGTCTTTAACACTGTTGTGTGCCTCCTAACTCCTAACGGTGTATTCTTTAACACTGTTGTCTGCCTCCTAACTCCTAACGGTGTATTCTTTAACACTGCTGTGTGCCTCCTAACTCCTAACGGTGTAGTCTTTAACACTGCTGTGTGCCTCCTAACTCCTAACAGTGTAGTCTTTAACACTGTTGTGTGCCTCCTAACTCCTAACGGTGTATTCTTTAACACTGTTGTCTGCCTCCTAACTCCTAACGGTGTAGTCTTTAACACTGCTGTCTGCCTCCTAACTCCTAACGGTGTAGTCTTTAACACTGCTGTGTGCCTCCTAACTCCTAATGGTGTAGTCTTTAACACTGTTGTGTGCCTCCTAACTCCTAACGGTGTAGTCTTTAACACTGCTGTGTGCCTCCTAACTCCTAACGGTGTAGTCTTTAACACTGCTGTCTGCCTCCTAACTCCTAACGGTGTAGTCTTTAACACTGCTGTGTGCCTCCTAACTCCTAACGGTGTAGTCTTTAACACTGCTGTGTGCCTCCTAACTCCTAACGGTGTAGTCTTTAACACTGCTGTGTGCCTCCTAACTCCTAATGGTGTAGTCTTTAACACTGCTGTCTGCCTCCTAACTCCTAACGGTGTAGTCTTTAACACTGCTGTGTGCCTCCTAACTCCTAACGGTGTAGTCTTTAACACTGCTGTCTGCCTCCTAACTCCTAACGGTGTAGTCTTTAACACTGCTGTGTGCCTCCTAACTCCTAACGGTGTAGTCTTTAACACTGCTGTGTGCCTCCTAACTCCTAACGGTGTAGTCTTTAACACTGTTGTGTGCCTCCTAACTCCTAACGGTGTAGTCTTTAACACTGCTGTGTGCCTCCTAACTCCTAACGGTGTATTCTTTAACACTGCTGTGTGCCTCCTAACTCCTAACGGTGTAGTCTTTAACACTGCTGTGTGCCTCCTAACGGTGTAGTCTTTAACACTGCTGTGTGCCTCCTAACTCCTAACGGTGTATTCTTTAACACTGCTGTGTGCCTCCTAACTCCTAACGGTGTAGTCTTTAACACTGTTGTGTGCCTCCTAACTCCTAACGGTGTATTCTTTAACACTGCTGTGTGCCTCCTAACTCCTAACGGTGTAGTCTTTAACACTGTTGTCTGCCTCCTAACTCCTAACGGTGTAGTCTTTAACACTGCTGTCTGCCTCCTAACTCCTAACGGTGTATTCTTTAACACTGCTGTCTGCCTCCTAACTCCTAACGGTGTAGTCTTTAACACTGCTGTGTGCCTCCTAACTCCTAACGGTGTAGTCTTTAACACTGCTGTGTGCCTCCTAACTCCTAACGGTGTAGTCTTTAACACTGCTGTCTGCCTCCTAACTCCTAACGGTGTATTCTTTAACACTGCTGTGTGCCTCCTAACTCCTAACGGTGTAGTCTTTAACACTGCTGTCTGCCTCCTAACTCCTAACGGTGTAGTCTTTAACACTGCTGTGTGCCTCCTAACTCCTAACGGTGTATTCTTTAACACTGTTGTGTGCCTCCTAACTCCTAACGGTGTATTCTTTAACACTGCTGTGTGCCTCCTAACTCCTAACGGTGTATTCTTTAACACTGCTGTGTGCCTCCTAACTCCTAACGGTGTAGTCTTTAACACTGCTGTGTGCCTCCTAACTCCTAACGGTGTAGTCTTTAACACTGCTGTGTGCCTCCTAACTCCTAACGGTGTAGTCTTTAACACTGCTGTGTGCCTCCTAACTCCTAACGGTGTAGTCTTTAACACTGCTGTCTGCCTCCTAACTCCTAACGGTGTAGTCTTTAACACTGCTGTCTGCCTCCTAACTCCTAACGGTGTATTCTTTAACACTGCTGTCTGCCTCCTAACTCCTAACAGTGTAGTCTTTAACACTGCTGTGTGCCTCCTAACTCCTAACGGTGTATTCTTTAACACTGCTGTCTGCCTCCTAACTCCTAACGGTGTATTCTTTAACACTGCTGTGTGCCTCCTAACTCCTAACGGTGTATTCTTTAACACTGCTGTGTGCCTCCTAACTCCTAACGGTGTAGTCTTTAACACTGCTGTCTGCCTCCTAACTCCTAACGGTGTATTCTTTAACACTGCTGTGTGCCTCCTAACTCCTAACGGTGTAGTCTTTAACACTGCTGTGTGCCTCCTAACTCCTAACGGTGTAGTCTTTAACACTGCTGTGTGCCTCCTAACTCCTAACGGTGTAGTCTTTAACACTGCTGTCTGCCTCCTAACTCCTAACGGTGTAGTCTTTAACACTGCTGTGTGCCTCCTAACTCCTAACGGTGTAGTCTTTAACACTGTTGTCTGCCTCCTAACTCCTAACGGTGTAGTCTTTAACACTGTTGTCTGCCTCCTAACTCCTAACGGTGTAGTCTTTAACACTGCTGTGTGCCTCCTAACTCCTAACGGTGTATTCTTTAACACTGTTGTGTGCCTCCTAACTCCTAACGGTGTAGTCTTTAACACTGTTGTCTGCCTCCTAACTCCTAACGGTGTAGTCTTTAACACTGCTGTGTGCCTCCTAACTCCTAAAGTGTAGTCTTTAACACTGTTGTGTGCCTCCTAACTCCTAACGGTGTAGTCTTTAACACTGTTGTCTGCCTCCTAACTCCTAACGGTGTAGTCTTTAACACTGCTGTGTGCCTCCTAACTCCTAAAGTGTAGTCTTTAACACTGCTGTGTGCCTCCTAACTCCTAACGGTGTAGTCTTTAACACTGTTGTGTGCCTCCTAACTCCTAACGGTGTAGTCTTTAACACTGTTGTGTGCCTCCTAACTCCTATTCGGTGTAGTCTTTAACACTGTTGTCTGCCTCCTAACTCCTAACGGTGTAGTCTTTAACACTGTTGTGTGCCTCCTAACTCCTAATGGTGTAGTCTTTAACACTGCTGTGTGCCTCCTAACTCCTAACGGTGTAGTCTTTAACACTGCTGTGTGCCTCCTAACTCCTAACGGTGTATTCTTTAACACTGCTGTCTGCCTCCTAACTCCTAACGGTGTATTCTTTAACACTGTTGTCTGCCTCCTAACTCCTAACGGTGTAGTCTTTAACACTGCTGTGTGCCTCCTAACTCCTAACGGTGTAGTCTTTAACACTGCTGTGTGCCTCCTAACTCCTAACGGTGTAGTCTTTAACACTGCTGTGTGCCTCCTAACTCCTAACGGTGTAGTCTTTAACACTGTTGTGTGCCTCCTAACTCCTAACGGTGTAGTCTTTAACACTGCTGTGTGCCTCCTAACTCCTAACGGTGTAGTCTTTAACACTGTTGTCTGCCTCCTAACTCCTAACGGTGTAGTCTTTAACACTGCTGTGTGCCTCCTAACTCCTAAAGTGTAGTCTTTAACACTGCTGTGTGCCTCCTAACTCCTAACGGTGTAGTCTTTAACACTGTTGTGTGCCTCCTAACTCCTAACGGTGTAGTCTTTAACACTGTTGTGTGCCTCCTAACTCCTATTCGGTGTAGTCTTTAACACTGTTGTCTGCCTCCTAACTCCTAACGGTGTAGTCTTTAACACTGTTGTGTGCCTCCTAACTCCTAATGGTGTAGTCTTTAACACTGCTGTGTGCCTCCTAACTCCTAACGGTGTAGTCTTTAACACTGCTGTGTGCCTCCTAACTCCTAACGGTGTATTCTTTAACACTGCTGTCTGCCTCCTAACTCCTAACGGTGTATTCTTTAACACTGTTGTCTGCCTCCTAACTCCTAACGGTGTAGTCTTTAACACTGCTGTGTGCCTCCTAACTCCTAACGGTGTAGTCTTTAACACTGCTGTGTGCCTCCTAACTCCTAACGGTGTAGTCTTTAACACTGCTGTGTGCCTCCTAACTCCTAACGGTGTAGTCTTTAACACTGTTGTGTGCCTCCTAACTCCTAACGGTGTAGTCTTTAACACTGCTGTGTGCCTCCTAACTCCTAACGGTGTAGTCTTTAACACTGTTGTGACGGTTCTCATGGTGCTTTTTTCTCACTTTTAGAGCATATCCATCGTCATCATATACTGTATGTGGGCCTACCTAACAGTCTATGCCAAACCAATGGGAACATTTCAATCTTTGTGTATTTTTATATCAAAAGTCCATAAAATCCAATTTGAATTACTTCCTTTGAACGAAAACGTGATGACTTGTCGAGTCCAGCATGAATACCAATGAATCTTGATTTCATTCACCCGGGTTGAGACTCCCATCGTTGCGTGTTCCTCCAACACAGGTGATTACAGAACTAGCAAATTTCCCGCTTTGTATTTCCCACCACGGAGCAAACCCGGGCAGTGCTGACACATGACTACGGGCACAGAAGGGCCAATTGAACGGCCAATTGCGTGTGATTTTGGGGAGGAAAAGTAAGGCACGTCAGAAACGACACATATACAGTAATATGAAATGACAGCAGACCACAACCAGCTATACTGTAGTTAGTGTACATTTGTGTGTCATCTCTACTTGAGTCGAACAAAACAATTTGTAATTCGAACAGTTTAATACATTTGATTAATAGAAGAAATTGTATTTTCCATCATACCATTATCAATGGAATGTAAATTCAAACACAATAAAACCTATTCCTTTAGTGTTCAGTATTCATTGAGCTTAAATGTTTCAAAGATCAGGAGGGAAATAATATACCATATTGGTGTTATACGAAGTGATTCTAAGAAAGTAAAGACAGTATACATATGGTTCATATTGAGTCTAATCCCAGCACAAAGTTGTGTGGCTTCAGCGCTATATCGCAAATAACGTCTTTATCTTTATATTTGGACTGACAGCCAGAACATGCGCATGACCACACAAGATGGCTACTGCATGTCTTCCATTTAATCCCCATGACACTGTCACATTAAGCTGCTGAAGTTTACATACTTATACTGTTTGTTCCCTGGGAAAAGAGGAACTAGTGATAATCCCATTTTCTGGCAAGTGTCAATTTCATTTCTTTCATCTCTTCTAACAGGTGAAACTGCTATGAAGTAAGTTATGAAGTAGTTAGGAAGAAGTTTTGCCAATAGTTTAAGCAGCCATGGGTTGTTTCATTGTTTTTGATGTGCAATATGTTTTGCTCTTAGTTTGTCTTTCCTTCTCAGTCCTTCCTGATGTTGTGTGGGGTAATGAGATTAATGGCCTGTGGCGTTGTCAACAGGCTGCATGAAGAAGCACCTCTCGTCACGTGCAGGCTGCTGTAGGCTTCAGGATGTTATAGCGTGTTTGTGTTAGAGAGACGGAGTGTGCTTGAGATGATATAGGGATTTACATTTTTAATGGTAATTCTTGGCAGGTCGTGCTCAACTCATGGAAGCGGCTGGTTAAGACCAGATGAAAGGGGTCATCGAGTGAGAGAGCATGTGAGCTGTGGTGGTTTCCTTTGGGTGCGTATAGCGTTAGTCCGACGTCCCAATAATCCGACACCCATAAATCCGACTACCCAATATTCTGACCATAGAGCCCCGTACTAACCCTATCCCCAGACCCTAACCCTAACATAGAGCCCCGTACTAACCCTATCCCCAAACCCTAACCATAGAGGCCCATACTCACCCTATCCCCAGACCCTAACCCTAACATAGAGCCCCGTACTCACCCTATCCCCAGACCCTAACCATAGAGGCCCATACTCACCCTATCCCCAGACCCTAACCATAGAGCCCCGTACTAACCCTATCCCCAAACCCTAACCATAGAGGCCCATACTCACCCTATCCCCAAACCCTAACCATAGAGGCCCGTACTCACCCTATCCCCAGACCCTAACCATAGAGCCCCGTACTCAACCTATCCCCAAACCCTAACCATAGAGGCCCATACTCACCCTATCCCCAGACCCTAACCATAGAGGCCCGTACTCACCCTATCCCCAAACCCTAACCATAGAGGCCCGTACTCACCCTATCCCCAAACCCTAACCATAGAGGCCCGTACTCACCCTATCCCCAAACCCTAACCATAGAGGCCCGTACTCACCCTATCCCCAAACCCTAACCATAGAGGCCCGTACTCACCCTATCCCCAAACCCTAACCATAGAGGCCCGTACTCACCCTATCCCCAGACCCTAACCATAGAGGCCCGTACTCAACCTATCCCCAAACCCTAACCATAGAGGCCCATACTCACCCTATCCCCAAACCCTAACCATAGAGGCCCGTACTCACCCTATCCCCAAACCCTAACCATAGAGGCCCATACTCACCCTATCCCCAGACCCTAACCATAGAGGCCCGTACTCACCCTATCCCCAGACCCTAACCATAGAGGCCCATACTCACCCTATCCCCAAACCCTAACCATAGAGGCCCGTACTCACCCTATCCCCAGACCCTAACCATAGAGGCCCATACTCACCCTATCCCCAAACCCTAACCATAGAGGCCCATACTCACCCTATCCCCAAACCCTAACCATAGAGGCCCATACTCACCCTATCCCCAAACCCTAACCATAGAGCCCCATACTCACCCTATCCCCAGACCCTAACCATAGAGGCCCGTACTCAACCTATCCCCAAACCCTAACCATAGAGGCCCGTACTCACCCTATCCCCAGACCCTAACCATAGAGGCCCATACTCACCCTATCCCCAGACCCTAACCATAGAGGCCCGTACTCACCCTATCCCCAAACCCTAACCATAGAGGCCCGTACTCACCCTATCCCCAAACCCTAACCCTAACCATAGAGGCCCATATTCACCCTATCCCCAAACCCTAACCATAGAGGCCCGTACTCACCCTATCCCCAGACCCTAACCATAGAGGCCCATACTCACCCTATCCCCAAACCCTAACCATAGAGGCCCATACTCACCCTATCCCCAGACCCTAACCATAGAGGCCCGTACTCACCCTATCCCCAAACCCTAACCATAGAGGCCCATACTCACCCTATCCCCAAACCCTAACCATAGAGGCCCCTACTCACCCTATCCCCAGACCCTAACCATAGAGGCCCGTACTCACCCTATCCCCAAACCCTAACCATAGAGGCCCATACTCACCCTATCCCCAAACCCTAACCATAGAGGCCCGTACTCACCCTATCCCCAAACCCTAACCATAGAGGCCCATACTCACCCTATCCCCAGACCCTAACCATAGAGGCCCATACTCACCCTATCCCCAAACCCTAACCATAGAGGCCCGTACTCACCCTATCCCCAGACCCTAACCATAGAACCCCATACTCACCCTATCCCCAGACCCTAACCATAGAGGCCCGTACTCACCCTATCCCCAGACCCTAACCATAGAGGCCCATACTCACCCTATCCCCAAACCCTAACCATAGAGGCCCGTACTAACCCTATCCCCAAACCCTAACCATAGAGGCCCATACTCACCCTATCCCCAGACCCTAACCATAGAGGCCCATACTCACCCTATCCCCAAACCCTAACCATAGAGGCCCGTACTCACCCTATCCCCAGACCCTAACCATAGAGGCCCATACTCACCCTATCCCCAAACCCTAACCATAGAGGCCCGTACTAACCCTATCCCCAAACCCTAACCATAGAGGCCCATACTCACCCTATCCCCAAACCCTAACCATAGAGGCCCGTACTCACCCTATCCCCAAACCCTAACCATAGAGGCCCGTACTCACCCTATCCCCAAACCCTAACCATAGAGGCCCATACTCACCCTATCCCCAAACCCTAACCATAGAGGCCCGTACTCACCCTATCCCCAGACCCTAACCATAGAGGCCCATACTCACCCTATCCCCAGACCCTAACCCTAACCATAGAGGCCCATACTCACCCTATCCCCAGACCCTAACCCTAACCATAGAGGCCCATACTCACCCTATCCCCAGACCCTAACCCTAACCATAGAGGCCCATACTCACCCTATCCCCAGACCCTAACCATAGAGGCCCATACTCACCCTATCCCCAGACCCTAACCCTAACCATAGAGGCCCATACTCACCCTATCCCCAGACCCTAACCCTAACCATAGAGGCCCATACTCACCCTATCCCCAAACCCTAACCATAGAGGCCCATACTCACCCTATCCCCAAACCCTAACCATAGAGGCCCATACTCACCCTATCCCCAAACCCTAACCCTAACATAGAGGCCCATACTCACCCTATCCCCAAACCCTAACCCTAACATAGAGGCCCATACTCACCCTATCCCCAAACCCTAACCCTAACATAGAGCCCCATACTCACCCTATCCCCAGACCCTAACATAGAGCCCCATACAACAAAATTCACAAAACGGCATCTGTCGTTAATATAGGTGACTTGATTGATTGACAACAGGGCCTGTCAAGGTGCAATGCTTTGTGTTCAAGAGTCAGTAGAATTACAAAGAACCCCAAAACTTACCATTAACACACAGAATGGGATGAAGACTTGACTATTTCCCATTACCCGTGTGTTTGTCTTATGTAACGCCAGTGCCGCTATTACAAAGCTCCCTCAGGCCTAACCATAGAGCCCCATACTAACCCTATCCCCAAACCTAACCGTACCCGGAAACCACGGGGGAGTCTTAACCGGCTACGTAGTCGGACTAATGGGATGTCAGAATGGGATGTCAGACTGCCTTTATACTGCATTTTGCGATTACATTCAGGTTAAAGGGGAATTCCATGCTAGAAGGCTTTCTTACCTTTATTTGTAGTTGTTACGTCCCCACCAAAGAGGTCCAGGTGATACTTTGTGCAAAAGTGCATTATTGGCTATTTCTTGAGCAATGGAAATAAGCGAATTAGCACAACACCCCATAGCCCCATTAAATTCAATGCAATTCATTGAGGGCTTATGCAGGGGAAATAGCCAGGGGAAATAGCCAATACTGCTCCTTTAAGTCTGCACATGCATGAATACAAAATTACATGTTTTGGGTTGGGCCTAGAAAAAAGAAAGTGCTTGTGTATTGTGCAATTTAAGGATAATGTGATGTTTTAAACAGAAGGTTAAATGATGACATCCCAGAGGAGAGACCTTGCACATTTTGTTATATCCAAACCACAGAAGCATCTGACAGAGAGAGAAATTCTCATAGCCTGTGAAGGAAAGAAAAGGCAGAGGGTGGGTGCAGGGTTGTGCACATTTGCAAAACACATGAGGACTTTTTTTCCTTGACACCACAACCGTTCTGTCAAGGAACACTTACTTAATTATGTCTTACAGTCAGTGTCTACGTGGTGAGCTATGGAAGCTGGGGATGAGGCTGAGGGCAGCGAGCGTTCACTATTATTCTGTCAAACTCACGCCAGCAAACTCTTTTTTACCCTCGCGATACTGCACTTTAATGATTATTGTATGCAGAGAAGGAGATGGTGTGAGCATGCCTTTGCGTCGGAGAAATCTTCATCATTTTGATATAATACCGCACTTAAGGCACTTTACGTTGGGTGGGGATTGAAAGAAGGAAAACAGAGAGAGGCAAACGGAGGGAGGGGCAATTTAATGTGCGTTTGAGTAGGCGTTTTCACATCAGCGCAGTCCATCATCTTTCTGAAATGTGGCTGTGCATTATCTGTAAGTAATCCCGTGTCTTGAATGCTGATGGTCTTTATGCATAAATAATACATTTTCTACCGTGAACCGTCCTTGTGAGGAAACATTTAAGCAGTCACTGCAGTGCTCTCAACACCTATAGAATCTTTAGTGCAGTTTATCCAAAGCTGCTTTTAATGCTACTCCACTACTCTGTGCTGAATGCCATTAAAGAGCCCCTGGCGTACAATCTAAAGATTTGGACAATGTATTGAACTTGAATTTATATAAATGCATTGTGGAAAAACCAAATTGTTTACTCAGTATAAAATCCTGAGAGCTCTTGCCACTGCTTGGTGTGGATTTGAGTATCCAGATGATGCGGTGTGTGTGTGTGTGCATAGGAGGCCTTAAGTATGTTTCACCAGTTTCAATTGAAACGGGCCTCCACCCTCAGGGGGGGCCTCCACCCTCAGGGGGGGTCTCCACCCTCAGGGGGGCCTCAACAAAATAATTATGTCATAGGTATATGGGGGCCTCATATTTGGTCTTGAAACGGGCCTCCAGATTCCTAAGGCCGCCCCTGTGTGTGTGTGTGTGTGTGTGTGTGTGTGTGTGTGTGTGTGTGTGTGTGTGTGCGTAGTGAGTGTAGTGTGCGTGTGCGTAAATGCTTGCATGTGTCTGTGTCAATGTGACCCATTGAGCAGGGTAGGCCTAATGATACATGACTATAGCAGAAGAAACATACCAGAGCAGTTAGTGTAAGTGCATCTTCTGCAATGATTTAGATAGTATCAAATGGTACGCACGCACGCACGCACGCACGCACACACACACACACACACACACACACACACACACACACATACACACACACACTATGCACCTGTTGTTGAAGGATGCAGAGGAGTATATAATGTTTTCCTGAGCTGTAACCTCCTTTACGACAGCTCTCGGTCTCTCAGACACACGTCACTTCTTTAATTTGTACCATGCCTTTTTTTTTTTTTTTTTTTTTTTAAAGATATTTTTTTGCGGCTTACGCCTTTTATTGATTTTTTAAGGGACAGATAGTAGGCTGACAGGAAACGGGAGAGAGATGGGGGGATGACATGCGGTAAAGGCCGTGTCGGGTCCGGGAGTCGAACCCGCGGCACACCGCGACTGGATCACCAGTCCGGTGCCCAGACCGTTACGCTACGGCCTGGGCCTGTACCATGCCTTTTTTTGCCATGACTTTTGACCAATTCGTTAATGATTTACATTATAGAGACAGAGAGATACTATTTTTAAACCAATATATATTTAATTTACATATTAAACAGCTCGACATAATTATGTTTTGTTGATGTTTCAGCATCGATGATATTTTGCACTGCATGCACACAAAAACAATTGCATTATTATGCGGAAGCAAACTTTGTTGTTCAACAAATTTACTGTAGGCCTACTTTACGCACACAAATGTTTACACACACTTTCCAAACAAATCAGCATACAGCTCGTCATTGAATTAAAAAAAAACTTCGAAAATAAGTCACTGATCAGCAGGGCCCGGACAACATGTGGCTATGTGGCCAGGTCTGCATGGCGCAGTACAGACAAAGTTTCTGCGTCATGCGTCTGTTCCTCTCCAGCTGATCCAGAGTTGGCTGCCATGGCAGGTTGGCTGTAACCTGACGCTGCCAGATGAGGGCGGTATTGGGTAACCATGTTCCCCAACACATAGCCTTCATCTGGGATCTCTCAGGGAGTTGAGCTGACAAAAATCCGTTCCGTACCGGACCAATCAGTGTGAGCTAAGGGCGGGATATGTGCGAAACCGGATGTGAAGCTATCTAGACACGTCAATATGATTGGTTGTGTTTGCACGCCCACACGGTGATAGACAGACGGTCCCATCCAATCATCTACCAAGTATCTTGAAAAAAAGGAACAGCCCCGTCATCGAATTTGCTTCCGCGATCCCAGATCCCAATAAGCTGTGAAACAAATTTGTGTAGCAAGCTTCTTGGATCTGGCAGCGTCAGGTTAGGTTGGCTGCACATGCGACGTCCAGCATGGTGGGCCGGTCTGTGTTGGTAGCCACATCCACCGTGGCTTTCGGCTCGAGCTGGAGATTTTTCAGCATTTGCTGAATGTCAGCAATTTGCTGGGCCGACTTTACGGCGATGTCCAGCAGGAATTCCATGTCCACTGTTTTTATCAGCTCCTTCTGTACTTGCCTATATATAGGTTTAATTAAAATTAGTTGCAGCTGGTTCCACAGGTGAAGCAATAGAGTGTGTGTGTGTGTGTGTGTGTGTGTGTGTGTGTGTGTGTGTGTGTGTGTGTGTGTGTGTGTGTGTGTGTGTGTGTGTGTGTGTGTGTGCGCTTGTGACTGGACTTTTTTTTTCTTTTAAAAGAACGACACCGTTCACCAACAAATAACGATAATTTATTTAGGATATAAATACCTCTCTCTCAATTCAATTTCAATTCAATGGAGCTTAATTAATTAATATGATTGGCATAATAAAACGTACGTTTACATTGCCAAACTGCCAAAGCAAAAGTGGAATAAAAACAACTCTATGAAACAATAACATAAAGGTGTAAACAGAGCTGTATGTTACATTAACACTTGAGTAATACTATCTTGTGAAACTATAAAGATTATGCATTTTCTGTCAGAGATCGTTATACATCCATCTCTTTCTCGCCTCTCTCTGCCTTCCTCCCCCACCCGTCCGTCTGTCTGTCTGTCTGTCTGTCTGTCTGTCTGTCTGTCTGTCTGTCTGTCTGTCTGTCTGTCTGTCTGTCTGTCTGTCTGTCTGTCTGTCTGTCTGTCTGTCTGTCTGTCTGTCTGTCTGTCTGTCTGTCTGTCTGTCTGTCTGTCTGTCTGTCTGTCTGTCTGTCTGTCTGTCCTCTCTCTCTCTCTGTCCCCCCCTCTTTCTCTCTCTCTCCCCCCCCCCTTTCTCTCTCTCTCCCCCTCTCTCTCTCTCTCTCCGTCCCTCCCTCCCTCCTCTCTCCCTCTCCCTCTCTCTCTCCGTCCCTCCTCTCTCTCTCTCTCTCTCTCTCTCTCTCTCTCTCTCTCTCTCTCTCTCTCTCTCTCTCTCTCTCTCTCTCTCTCTCTCCGTCCCTCCCTCCTCTCTCTCTCTCTCTCTCCGTCCCTCCCTCCTCTCTCTCTCTCTCTCTCTCTCTCTCTCTCTCTCTCTCTCCGTCCCTCCCTCCTCTCTCTCTCTCTCTCTCTCTCTCTCTCTCTCTCTCCGTCCCTCCCTCCTCTCTCTCTCTCTCTCCCTCCCTCCCTAAATATACATGCACACTTCTTTTTCTGCTCGATTGTTGCGACATCACTCAATGTAATGATGTACGTAGGGCTGCCCTGGAGGCCGCCCTAGTAGTTTGAAGACGCACGTTGCCCGCAAGCCTGCACAGCCATTCAGAGTTTTCTAACCTTTGTCACAGCTTGAAACAATAGGAACTAGAAAAAGTGCCCTTCTGGGCACAGGTCTCCACCAGGATGAGCAGATGTGAAAAATTCCAGGCAAAGGTTTTTCCTTGGCCTCTAGGGAGTTGGCATACAAAGTTATCCACAGATCCGTGCAGTTAGAGGTAAAAACACTTTTCGGCCAGTTATAGCGCCACCTTGAGGCTGAGTTGAAATTGTTCATGTGGCATTTCGTCCTCGGCCTAGTGGGAATGTGGGTGCACAATTTCACGGAAATCACGCGATGTGTTGCAGCATTTTGTTTGAAAGTGAGCACTCCTGTGGACTTTGGAAGCCAATCTTAACCAATCAGGATGGAGTCTGAGAAATCTGAAAGACTGGTTTCGTTGAATGGCTCTAGAGAGACTGTGTACCAATTTGCGCGATGTTTGGACAAAATCTGTAGGTGTACTGTGCAAAAACTTGTTTTGCACAAAGCGGCCTCCTGGTGGCGCTATAACAGGCCGTTCTGGAAAGTTTGGGGCAGAGGTTCATCGTTGGCATCCAGGGAGTGTGTGTGCAAAATTTGGCATCGACCGGGTTAACGGTGGCCGAGATTAGCTGCTCACGGACACACGGACGGACACACGGACACACGGACGGACGGACACACGGACGGACGGAGTGCAAAACATACTCTCCCCCCATGCCTTCGGCCTGGTGGAGACAATGACCAACCTTGCATGCATACAGTAGATTGATTTGATCAGATATCCTAGGAGAAAAAAATATATATCTTCAAAGAGTACAGTAGGCCTACATATAAATAGAAAGGTTACTGTAATTAAGGAGGAGCAGCAAGCAAAGGCTGAATAATGTAACTGAGTATAAGTATTATTCAGAACAGGAGCTGGTGAGAGGCGGCAATGTCCAAAACTATAGGATTCTAGAGTGTTGAATAAAGGCGACACCGTTTTCTGTTTTCTGCATGGGAGGGACTTCCGCCCAATAGTTTTAAACCGCGATGGAGGGGGCGCCGTCTCAAGCGAACTTGTGCCACGAGCCCACGACTAGAGACACCGACCACCGAGCGTGCAAGCTAAAGCGAGCGAGTTGCCGAGTCGAACGTTGCAAAGTTCACTTGAGCCGACTCAGCGGGGTGGCCCGATAGGCACCCGAGATAGGCACCCAATAGTAACACAATGAAGACAGCAGGCGCTCCTTCCAGCCCCTCCCAACGCGGGGCGGAAAACGGGGTCGCTGTATGAAGCATCACTGGTGCAGGGAGGGGGACCAAATGATTGTGCACTTCAATCGTCTTAAATCCTATATATCTTAGACTTTTCCCCTGCCGAGAACCTCCAACGAAACACGAGGGGGGGGGGGGGGGGGGGGGGGGTCTGCAGTCCAGCTGACCAGCAGCCTCGAGGGTCACGTGACATCTTCAGCCTGAGGACGTCAGGCACCAGCCAGGATGTCTGCACTTGTCCAGAGGACACCACAGACAAGAGTCGAGAGAGCTGCCTGACCATGGAGGAAACGGGGGGCATCGGCCACGGAGGCACCAAGTTCAGGGGTATTCCTCCCGCCCCGCTGCAGAGCAGGTCACCACGGCAGGACCCTCGAGGAGAGATGGGGGGAATAGAGAGCACTTTGCTAAGAGGGGAAGAGTGTACATAGTGAGGCAGTACTTGATATCTTCTCTCTGGAGTGAGTGTCATTGTTCATTTGTCACCAGGGGAGACTCTGGGGAGGGAGTGCTTCGATCTGCAACCCAGGAAATCTTCATTATAGATATATCTCCCACACACCAGGTCCACTGCAGTTCACACACTTCTGAACAATAAAGGCAGATAGAAATGCTCTTGCTCAGTGTGTTTACATTATGTTTTTTTCTTATAATAAATTAAAGATGGAGTGCCACAATATGTTTCCAGTCTATGAGGTGACAGTACTAAAAATCTGAACTATCCCTTTAAGCCTTGGCCCGTGTTATCACTGCTTGCAGCTTTTATGTTTGATACTTTTGTCATTAACAGCAGTATAGGCTATTTGAACAGTTTGCTCTGAAATCGCAGACACAAAATAAATTGAAAATGCACATCAGTTCCCAGGGACAAAAGAGGTTGAGAAGTCCAGCAACAGCCATTTAGACACAAAATTGATGTTGTTGTGCTACAAAATGTCAACTGCTGTTTCTAATACAGCTAATAGTTACAAAGTTTCTTGTGCCAGACGACGAATATGAATTGCTTCTATGAATAGCTCTTGGGCGCTCAGATGTGATGCTGTTTTTAGTCAATGACATGAGGCGCGATTATATAGCGTTGTCCATTGTTATTCCAACCATGAAGGGCGCCGTCAGATGCAGATGTAACGTGGTTAGCATGCAGGTGTGGTACAGCACTATATGCAGGCTGTCTGTGCTGAGTCCGCTATACCCCAGCACTATGCAGGGTGTCTGTGCTCAGTCCTCTATACCCCAGCACTATATGCAGGCTGTCTGTGCTGAGTCCTCTATACCCCAGCACTATGCAGGGTGTCTGTGCTCAGTCCTCTATACCCCAGCACTATGCAGGGTGTCTGTGCTGAGTCCACTTTACCCCAGCACTATGCAGGGTGTCTGTGCTGAGTCCTCTATACCCCAGCACTATGCAGGGTGTCTGTGCTCAGTCCTCTATACCCCAGCACTATGCAGGGTGTCTGTGCTCAGTCCTCTATACCCCAGCACTATGCAGGCTGTCTGTGCTGAGTCCGCTATACCCCAGCACTATGCAGGGTGTCTGTGCTGAGTCCTCTATACCCCAGCACTATGCAGGCTGTCTGTGCTGAGTCCTCTATACCCCAGCACTATGCAGGGTGTCTGTGCTGAGTCCTCTATACCCCAGCACTATGCAGGGTGTCTGTGCTGAGTCCTCTATACCCCAGCACTATGCAGGGTGTCTGTGCTGAGTCCGCTATACCCCAGCACTATGCAGGGTGTCTGTGCTGAGTCCGCTATACCCCAGCACTATGCAGGGTGTCTGTGCTCAGTCCGCTTTACCCCAGCACTATGCAGGGTGTCTGTGCTGATTCCGCTATACCCCAGCACTATGCAGGGTGTCTGTGTGAGTCCGCTTTACCCCAGCACTATGCAGGGTGTCTGTGCTCAGTCCGCTTTACCCCAGCACTATGCAGGGTGTCTGTGCTGATTCCTCTATACCCCAGCACTATGCAGGGTGTCTGTGCTGATTCCTCTATACCCCAGCACTATGCAGGGTGTCTGTGTGAGTCCGCTATACCCCAGCACTATGCAGGGTGTCTGTGTGAGTCCGCTATACCCCAGCACTATGCAGGGTGTCTGTGCTGAGTCCGCTTTACCCCAGCACTATGCAGGGTGTCTGTGCTGAGTCCGCTATACCCCAGCACTATGCAGGGTGTCTGTGCTGAGTCCTCTATACCCCAGCACTATGCAGGGTGTCTGTGCTGAGTCCTCTATACCCCAGCACTATGCAGGGTGTCTGTGCTCAGTCCTCTATACCCCAGCACTATGCAGGGTGTCTGTGCTCAGTCCTCTATACCCCAGCACTATGCAGGGTGTCTGTGCTCAGTCCTCTATACCCCAGCACTATGCAGGGTGTCTGTGCTCAGTCCTCTATACTCCAGGGACTGAGGTATAACTCTGGGTCACACCGCCATGAAACGTCCTGCTGCCGAGGGAGAGCTTTGATATGCTAGCTGGTTCAAAGTGTACAGGCAGGTCAAGGAGAAGTAATGAGCAGGGTAGGGTGAAAACAGGGGAGGGCTTGACAGGAGGAAGAAGGAAACAAGTTGAGTGAGCGTGTGTGTGTGTGTGTGTGTGTGTGTGTGTGTGTGTGTGTGTGTGTGTGTGTGTGTGTGTGTGTGTGTGTGTGTGTGTGTGTGTGTGTGTGTGTGTGTGTGTGTGTGTGTGTGTGTGTGTGTGTGTGTGTGTGTGTGTGGATTAAAGGCCTCTGAGCCTTGACACCGGACATTGGGGGACTTAAGTTACACCACTAACTGCTCAGTGTCAAGGATGGAGAGAAAACAGTACACGAAGTAGGAGACGAATGGAAAGATGGAGCTCACTAAACTAACAGCCAGATTTACTAAAGGTGTGACTTGTTTCCGATGCATTCTGCCTCCTATAGAAACATGCATGTCATCAAACGGACGCATTGGCCTGGAAACGCCATTTGCTTGTCATCTTGAGTGCACCGGCAACTTGCATGTCATTACAAAGTGTGCCTCTCTCCGTTTACGCACACTGTATGCGGGAGGATCGCACGAATAACACAAGCAGATGTTGATTATACATTCCAATGGATTTACTAATATTCATGCGAGTTGCAAGGGTCACTTTTGCATTGAAATTGTAATTAGTGCGCAGGATCGCAGTTGGCAGAGACACAGATAGGTCTCAAAGACTTGCCAAAAGAATCAAGAAAATCGTCAGACTAGTCATTTCATACATAGGACATCAACATGATGTGTTTTACAACAATGCAATCAGAATACAAAAAGAAAAAAATCACCAGTCACCCTAGTGATACACAGTCACAATGTTTTTACAGTTAAATGAACACTGATTATTTTTACTGTGGACTCCCATTCGTTGTGCCTAATAACTGCTGTCTAATTAGTAAATCTGATGTTAATTTCAGACAGATTGCAAGTGCAAGGTGTATGAAAGGTGCTTTGTGTACGTAACTATGTGACAGATAAAGGGACAGACCTGCAGGGCCAACTGTCTTTGCTCTTCTAAATGAAATGGGGTGATCCTTTTCAGAGACATCAAAGCATCTAATTATTCTCCTGCTCCCTTTTCGCCCCAACTCAACCGGAAGGGATGCCTCTCCGTCTAATCTCGCTAAATCATCCGTTGACCGTTAACGCCGGGCCACATGTTTGATATCGCTGATTGAAGTTGTTTCTTTTTTTTTTAAATTCTTTCTCTCTATACGGGACCCTCTGAAGCAGCAGCCGGATCCGGATGAATTGATTGGATGATCCGGCCTCAGCTCTGTCTGAACTTGTGTGTGTGTGTGTGTGTACATGTGTGCTTGTGTGCATGCTTTTGAGCGTGCTTGTTTGTGAGTGCCTGCATTAGAACCCCCTCAGGGCCTTGATCCTAAACTGTAAAATCCTGAATGTCAATCTGAGTGTACAAAAGTTGACCCTTGGTTACATTTTGTACACTCTCAGAGTAACATCGTTATGCATCATCGTTATCGTAATGTATTCTAATAAAGTCTACACAGAGTTGTGAAGTGAAACCTTTCCCATAACAGTAGGAGGTTTATGTATATATTATTGTTTTTTTTTCAGCCACTCCGGGCAGGTGGTGGTCAGAGCTCATTTACTTCAACTCCCAAGGAATTCTCAGGGTCAGCCATTAATATGCTTAAAAGTGTTTTTGCCCCAGGTGGAGAATATTGAAGGGAGATTTGACAAAAGTGGGGGAGATAAATCATAGCCCAAGGACAAAAAGATTGGCACCATGCACATGCTGAAGCAGGAGACTATTAGATTAGGTGAAACACTCCTCCCCCACCACCTCCAACATTGGACAGACTCACAACGGATCTATATTTTGCTTGGAGACACTGCTTCCAGAAACACTGTACAGTATAAGGGAAACTTGTTGTTTATTGGTCCGTGTCTAGGCAAACATGCACTGGTATTTGAAATCATGAACGCACGCACGCACGCACGCACGCACGCACGCACGCACGCACACACGCACGCACGCACGCAACCTGGTGAGAGCCCCGAACTGAACTCGCCTCCGATTGGCAGGGCTGTTGTGGGCTGGGTCTTGCAGGCTACAATCACCCCCAGTCTTTGAAGTGCGTGCTCACGCGTCTCACTTCAATCAAACACAAGTGTTTGGTCAAACCATGTGACTTCCATTGGAAAAGCATTGAAACACAGGCAGAGCACAGAACAGTTGTTATTTATGTGTGTATATGAAGCCTCAGCAAGAGTATAGGCTAAATCAAGCAAAGCAGGTGCAAGCACTTAGGCCTGACTGAGCAATATGGTAAGTCAAACATGCTACAGCATAATCTGACAGGCAGCGGCTACTAGGCTAGCCTACAGTGTTCATTTAGGCTATATGCATGCCTGACTATAGCCTGGACTTAATGTTGCAGAGTGTTGTGGAGCTGGTTTCAGAGGGAAAAAATTGCTTGTTTGATAGCTGACAGCTGCGTGTGTGCGTGTGTGTGTGTGTGTGTGTAGCCCTTTTTGAAACTAGCTCCTCACCACTCGCCCTACACACTTCCACTCGGTTTGAGCATAGATATATAAATAATAGAGACGCAATGCAATGCAAGTGGATGGGAGGGGGATTCCGGTGCCGTCTCTATTATTTATATATCTATGCTCAAACCAAGTGGAAGTGTGTAGGACGAGTGTCGAGGAGCTGGTTTCAGAAAGGGGGTGTGTGTGTGTGTTTGTCTGTCTGTGTATGTGTGTGTGTGAGAGAGAGAGAGAGAGAGAGAGAGAGAGGGAGAGTGTGTGAAAACGGAAGACACAATGTGAACTTAATTGATTATTATGTTAATCTTTCATAATGATATATTTTTTTGCTTTTGGAGAGGGAGAGAGTGTGGCTTTTCAAAATAAGAGCTTGACTGGAAAAAATGCTGGCGTGAATTAGATCAAAATTTTTCAATAAATGCTAGTGCTGAAACATTATAGGCCCGTGCAATATAGGCAGTGTTGCGCAAGTGGAAGCTGGGGGTTTGTTGGAAGCTGCAGGACCCATGTTCAGGTGCCAGTCACACACCTCACCCTCACATCACCCTGAAGAAGGCAGTATTATCTGTCCGAAACGTTGGTGTCTCTGTGTTTTTTCATTCAGCTTTAACTTAACGTTGGCTGGCTGTGTGCTGTGCATCCTTTTGTGCCAGTCATACACCTGCCGTAAGGTGTGTGCTGGCATAGAGCGTCGCAGTCCCGCCCCCTTTTAGAACGATGAGGGGCACCAGGAAATAATTCCCATTCATTTCCCCCATAGACGTTTCAAAAAGTATTTATTTAAGGACCTTGTAAAGCCTCAGACAAAGCCAACAGCCGAGTTGACATGACGCATTTAAAAAAGTGTATCTAGGCCTACTAGAGCCCTTTTTTTCGTCTTTCTAATAATCTGTTCAGCCCCCCAAAAAATGGGTTTATTGGCACTCATGATTTGTCAACTCGGCTATTTATCCACTTTATCCGAGGCTTACAGGTCTTTAAATAAATACGTTTTGAAATGTCTATGGAGAAATGCATGGTGAATTCTCTTCCAGTGCCCTCTCAGGTATGCTTTCTTCATCACAAAACCGTCCTTTTATTGTATTGGTGAGTAGCTAAATAATCGTCCTTTCTATTTTTGCAGAAGTCCAGAGGCTGTGCTGCATGTCATGCGACGAGTCCCATAGCCTTAAGGAGAACCAGAACTATAGTGCTGGAAGATCCTTCAAAACAAAAAGTCATACGATTTGTCACACACTTTACTGCAGTGAAATTTGTTCTCCGCATTTTGGAGCAGTGAGCCGCAGCCAAGGAGCGGTGAGCTGCAGCCGTGCCGCGCTCGGGAATCATTTGATTAGTATATTTGACCCCCCAATCCAACGCTTTGATGCTGAGTGCCAAGCAGGGAGGCATTGGGTCCCATGTTTACAGTCTTTGGTATGACCCGGCCGGGGATCAGACCCCGACCTCCCAGTTTCAGGGCAGACACTTTAACCACAAGGCCACTGTCTGGTGTCTGAAACTACAATAATGCATCTAGTATTCACTCCAGTGCGCAAATAACACCAACATTGTTACCCAGCCGATGTCACTGCAAATGCGCTTGTCACACGGACCATACAGATTGAGTAAAAGTAAAGTTGTATGTATTAAACAAGTCCTGGATTGTAAAGCTGCAGAGAGGATTCAGGTTCAATTTGACTCATACTATACTCATGTTCCCACAGCAGGTTCAGCTTCATTAGAGGTGTGAGAGCATAGACAACATACTGAGTTATCACCACTCTTCCTGTTAGTTCCAGTCTTTACTTGTTCCCTTTCTACCAATTTAGTAGGCTTAGTCATGCCAATTTCTACAGTGCTTGGTCACCGTTGGTCCCTATACTGCTTGGTTCGTTGATCGTTAGGGTGGGTATAGGCGAGCACGTCACGTGTCTCCTTCAATAATGTACATGTGACGCAAGCCATCCCACTGCGTCTGTACGTATGTAATAACTGTAATATCACACCTTGAATGATGCTGTACCAAGTCGAGTGCATTCATAAGTGTTACCACTCAGAGTAAGGAAAATGTCAAGTGACTGTCGGAGCAATCACTCGCAGTGTACGTCAGCACTAATGAAAAGGTTGCTGATTTTATAATGGCATGTAAAATGTATTCACTTCACCCTCGTTATAATGCGTCACACCTGCAGTTAATATATTGGTTCCTTTAACAAAACCCCACTGTATTTCTTCAAGGAAGCGCTTTATGTATGTACTGCAGTACGTCACCATGGTTGTATGTGTCGTCTAAATACGAGTAGGAACATGCACACCAACGATGGGAGACATCTAATCCACTTTAAATATACGGGTGATAAATTGGATTCTGGCGTTTTGGGTTTGTCAATCCGTAGCTGTGTCTGTACCTGTCTCCACCGCGCTCTTTTGATTTGTTTCAGCAGAAAGTGTTGTATGGTTGACAGCAGTGGTGTAAAGTAGGTTAACTAACTACATGTACTCAAGTACTGCAACTTAAGTACTTTTTTCAGTATTTTTACTTCTACTTCAATACATCTTAGAGGCAAATATTGTACTTTTTGAGGGGTGCCATGAGGCCATGGGGCAGATGAGGTCCACTGGCAGAGCCTGACCTAAGCCTTTTGTGTTGGTTTGAGAGAGAGAGAGAGAGAGAGAGAGATGTGTGTGAGTAGAAGTATGTAGAGGAGTGGTAAGGAGGAGGGTATCCCACTACCAGAATCAGGATAGGGTCGACGTGGTGTCTGGTTGCTAGGGGGTGGTGTCTGGTTGCTAGGGGGTGGTGTCTGGTTGCTAGGGGGTGGTGTATGGTTTCTAGGGGGTGGTGTCTGGTTGCTAGGGGGTGGTGTATGGTTGCTAGGGCCAAGCTTACCAGCACTACACTTGCCTCCACACTTCCACAGACTATTCATAAGTATACAACAAATTGAAAGAAGTGATAAACGAGATATGAGCGGGGGGAGGAAAACGAGAAGTGCAAAGAACAAAATGCAGTCGGAAAAGTCTACAGAACGCGACGATACGAATTTGGAGAGCAGCATGGCGAGGGCACGCCTCACCGAGACCTACTCCAGGGGTTTAAAGAAGAGAGCTAAAGAATGAGATTACGGACAATTTTTCAAAGTTCAAAGAAGAGTTTAAAGAGACCTGTGACAGGAGTTTACAAACTTCAAAGAAGAAAGAAATACTAAACTCGAAGCGATCAACAAGGACAAGAACAACAGAAAGAGGTGAGAGAGACGCAAGACCGAATAACAGAAACGGAGGCATGGAACGCGGAGGCCAAGGGCGCGATGTAATTGCTTCTGAACCAACGGAAAAGAATGCAATCAAAGATCAAAGAACACATTTAGAGGCCAAGTCGCGTAAAGTCGGGTCAAAACAACATCAACTGAAGACAACACTGTGACTGACTTTGTGAAGAAATTGTTACAACGACAGCTCAAGTTGTCTGAACATACAGATCTTGAGATACAGAGCTGTCATTGCGCGACCATACAGAAGGAGCCAATCCGATCGAGGTCCCTAGTGGTTAACTTCCTACAGTCCGAGACCAAAGAGAGGATACCTAATGAAGCCTGGAAGGCGGACATTAAACTGGATGGAAAGAAGCTATCATTCGACTATGACTACCCAGTGGAAGTGCTTATGAAACGAAAGTCATATGCCGAGATCAAAAAGGTGTTGAAACAAAACGAGTGGGCTTTTCAACGAAAATGAAGATACGATGGGAGAATGGACCGAGGGTAATGACAACGCGCTGGAAGCAGTCCGAGACATGAGAAAGAGAGGATTGGATGTCCAGGTGAGGGAGCCAGAGGCCATGGTGGACAGCCGCGGACAGAAGAAGCTGTGCGGCGTGTGCGCAGCTGGTTTTTAGACAGCTGGTGGATGGAAATTAAGCTCCACCTCCGCGGACGACTGACGCAGAGGAGAGCGTTTCCGGAAATCTGGCCGTCACGCAAGTCGTCCGCGGAAGAGGAGCTTCTTTTCCATCCACCAGCTGTCTAAAAACCCGGAAAAAGAAGCTGCGCACAGCCAAGAACGTGCACGGCTCTCTTTAGTAAGTCTGGCAGCACCTAGTGGCAACGCGCTGCAAGGAAGGAGGGACCGGACACTGGGGGGAGTGACGTGCACTCGCCAGAAAATCGAGCCAGGGCTCTGAGGCGAGCGAAGCAGAGACTGCAGGAGTTCCGAAGATAAGATTACCAAATGAAAGACTTCTCGATTTAAATACAAATTGACATGAGAGGGAAAAGGGTTTGTGAGTTTTGGGAGTCTTATTTTTGTTTTTATTGTATGTTTTTATTTGCAAAATGAGGGGAAAGAAAACACAAGATGCAATGTAATGATTTAAGGGTGGTGTCGTTAAATATTAATGGGTTAAATAATATTGCAAGAGGATATATTCAACGAAGATGGGAGAAATGGACTGAGTATAGAAATCAACAGGTCGACACTGATGATAATAATAATCATGGACACAATCATGGACTTATGAATTCATGAATGGACTGGAATAGGTTGCTTGTTAAAGTTGTCAATGATGAATATGAACCCTACAGTGTGACTGCAATTCTAAAAAGAAAATGCATTATTCAGGAAAATTTCAGCCACCTCTTTCGCCCATTTAGGACCACTCTACGCAACAAACAGTACTGCTCACCTATGGTAACAATAACATCATTGTACAGCCCACAGGTTTCTGCATTACATCATTTTTTATTTAATTTATTTGGCGCTAGAGCGAGACCGGCCTCGGGGAGAGTGGATGGATGTTATAAGGGAAAGATGGGTAGATACTATAGGGGCTCCATTTTCCTCACCGCTAAACCCCTTATCCCTAAACTTCTTTGCCTTTTTTACTATTTTGAAAAACATTTTTGAATAGTACAACTAGCCAATCTCCATTGACACATTGTGAGCTTGTAGACATTTTAACAATTTTAACTATTCAAAAATGTTTTGCAAAATAGTAAAAAACTAGAAAAAGTGCCCTTCCGGGCACAGGTCTCCACCAGGTTATCCACAGATCCGTGCAGTTAGAGGTAAAAACACTTTTCGGCCAGTTATAGCGCCACCTTGAGGCTGAGTTGAAATTGTGGCATTTCGTCCTCGGCCTAGTGGGAATGTGGGTGCACAATTTCACGGAAATCACGCGATGTGTTCATGATTTGCAGCATTTTGTTTGAAACTGAGCACTCCTGTGAACTTTGGAAGCCAATCTTAACCAATCAGGATGGAGTGTGATAAATCTGAAAGACCCGTTTCGTTGAATGGCTCTAGAGAGACTGTGTACCAATTTGCGTGATGTTTGGACAAAATCTGTAGGTGTACTGTGCAAAAACTTGTTTTGCACAAAGCGGCCTCTTGGTGGCGCTATAACAGGCCGTTCTGGAAAGTTTGGGGCAGAGGTTCATCGTTGGCATCCAGGGAGTGTGTGTGCAAAATTTGGCATCGACCGGGTTAACGGTGAAGTTTTTGCACAAAGCGGCCTCTTGGTGGCGCTATAACAGGCCGTTCTGGAAAGTTTGGGGCAGAGGTTCATCGTTGGCATCCAGGGAGTGTGTGTGCAAAATTTGGCATCGACCGGGTTAACGGTGGCCGAGATTAGCCTGTCACGGACACACGGACGGACGGACGGACGGACGGACGGACACACAAACGGACGGACGGAGTGCAAAACATACTCTCCCCACATGCCTTCGGCCTGGTGGAGACAAAAAAAAGGGCAAAGAAGTTTAGGGATAATGGGTTTAGTGGTGACGAAAATGGAGCCCTAGATATGTAGAGAATGGGAGGGTAGGAGTTTGAGAACAGGTGTGTGTGTGTGTGTGTGTGTGTGTGTGTGTGTGTGTGTGTGTGTGTGTGTGTGTGTGTGTGTGTGTGTGTGTGTGTGTGTGTGTGTGTGTGTGTGTGTGTGTGTGTGTGTGTGTGTGTGTGTGTGTGTGTGTGTGTGTGTGTGTGTGTGTGCATGCGGTCATTGGTGGGTCAATGTACTCAATGTTACACAAGGTAACTATTAACCTCGCACACAAGAGTATATCCAAGGCTGCCTAGTGTGTGTGTGTGTGTGTGCATCATGTGTGCAACTGTGCATATGTATCCATGTTCTTGAGGTGCCCATTGTATGACAGGCCTGTGTGTGTGTGTGTGTGTGTGTGTGTGTGTGTGTGTGTGTGTGTGTGTGTGTGTGTGTGTGTGTGTGTGTGTGTGTGTGTGTGTGTGTGTGTGTGGCACGTTGATGAATGTATGTCATGGCATCTCAAGGTAGCAGCTAAATGGCTTAAGTGGCACTGTGCCCGTTGCTCATCTGTGGCTCCATTGACAGTAATTGACGCAAGCGAAGACACACACACACACACACACACACACACACACACACACACACACACACACACACACACACACACACATGCTCACCTTGTTTGTTGTTGGAGTGCACTGGTTCCTTAAAGTGGGGTTCAAGTTGAATTATTTTACATATATGGAATCAAAATAGCCGATCTACAAGCTCACAATGCGTTGTGAGCTCAAATGGGGGTGGGGAGCCCCTACAGTTTGCATTAAATCTACGCATATAGACAGTATCAAATAGCAGAGACATATATAAAACTTAAATCAATAATAAATGTATTCAGAATATGAATACATGTAGGCCTATTAATCATTATTATGATCTCAATGTACTGGACAATACAACGGCAGAATTGGCTGCACTCTTAGAGTAGGCTATATATTAATAGAGACGGCACCCGATTTCTCTTCCCATTCACTTGCATTAAGTTGCTCAAAAGCGCATGAGGCGATTTCACTCCTCCTTCCAGGTAGGAACAGAGTGCATTCTGTGATGGATTGGGCCAAACACACTTACTGAATGTCAAGTATCCAGGATTTCGTACAACAATTATTTATTATGACACTAATGGCACATTAGGAGTCCAACTAGTACTAGTGGTTCTCGAATGTTTTCTTTGCAAATACCAAGAAATGGAACACTAGCTCTCAGAGTTACAGACCTGTTATGGTCATTCAGGGCCATCTATTTATGTGTTTGTTTCTGGTAATATTATTGTCCACTCATTAGTTTGTCTGTGGCAAAAGTGGAATGATGACCAAAACTGTCCACCACAAGCCAACATGGCGATGACTCCTGACTGGCAGATTAGACACACCAACGGACCGACCGACATGCGGAAACAACAATGGTCGGACATGCGGTCGGATGTATGCGGTCGGACATGCGCTGCTCCCGTGCTTGCGGTTAGAGTCAGGTTAGGGTTAGAGGTATTATCGGGTCTAATAATGACCACCGAAATAGCTGTAAAGATGTGATAAACTGATAATCTGTTGCTGGATCTGCTGGATAGTGTATAGAAACGGTACAACAGTAGGCCTACAGACACATACTGTATACAGATCCTCTCAGACTGCATCGTAAAAACCCACAATATTTCATGAACACAGCATCCACACCCAAAATGTGTTGAGTGGGCAGTGGCCCTATAGAGTGCACCTCCAAAAGCACAGCGTACTCAGCCCAATTAAGATGGGCAACCCAGTCGGGTGGAGAGAATATACGTGCTCTGCATAACACCCCCTTTCTAGTACATTATGCATTATAGAGGCTATTATACATATCTCGTTGGTTGAAATCAATTCCAACTCACCTTTATTAACCCCCATGGGATACATTGATTTATTAAATTAACAATACGATATAACAAGCATACAAATGCAATGAGAGTGTAGAAGACATGTAGGAAAGAGAGAAAGCCATTAGGTAAAGGCTACCACAGTCATTAATTAAACTGCCGTTTCACACCTTTTATGAGACAATAAAACACACTTAACTGTGCATTATGACGAATGCAAGAGGTAAGCCTCTTGCATGTGAGCAGTGAGCTCAAAAGCTAGTTAATTATATCTCCGGCCAATATGTCTCTTTATATTTACAATCTTGAAAAGGAAAAAGAAAAATCATTCATAAATGTCATTATGGGCACTCAATGGTAATACAGAATGGCCGCTCAGTTATAAAGCCATAATAGCCTAAGCTACAAAGGGTAAACCCACCCAGACTCACTTGAGGAAGTTGAGGTCTGAATTGAGGTCACACGTCATTTTAATTGTGAATTAATTTACCTATTTCTTAAATACTTTTAATTAGGGCTGTCAAACGATAAAGAAATGTAATCAGATCAATCACAGCTTAAAAATGTATTAATCATGCACCATTCGAAGTTTCGAACTATACATGTCCAAAATATGCCATGTTTTTTCCTGTATATTGTTGTGGTATATTGTTGTGGTAACCGTAAGATAAATGTCGGAAGGTGGATATATACATTAACACGTATGTATGTATATTTTATTCTTTATAACAAATCCAGTGTGGTAGGATGGTGTCTCGGTCTCTCATACCGTTGTCGTGCTCTGATTTGAGACTCTGCCTATATGTCAATTGTGAAGCCTTTTATGGCATTAACCAATATTGGTTATTGCCAGCCCAGATAGGGCTAGATAGTGCAGAGTGGATGGGATTATGGGATGTATGGGTGGGCCATCCAAGCATGGATTAACCCATTCTGACCTGAGATCAGATTCATACGAGGTTTCCACTGGACACACACTGGTCTGATTAACCCATTCTGACCTGAGATCAGATTCTAAAAATGTCAGTCGTTCTTCAATAAAAAAAAAAATAGCAGACCTACAAGCTCGTATCGCGCCACTCGGTGGCGCGATACGAGCTTGTAGATCTGCTATTTTTCAATAGATAAAGCATAACATGATGCTAACACCAAAATGGGTGCCCGGTCAGATTGGGTTAATTGCGTTAACATTTTTAATCTTACATTTCAAATCAATTTCACAAATTAATTAACTCAGCCCTACTTTTAATGAAATTTAATCTGACATTTCAGTATGTAAATTAATTCTGGAGACTAAAGGTCGTTGCACAGCAGGAGTGAGGCGAATATACAAAATGAAAATGCAATGAGATTATTTCACATCAAACTATAGATTAATTTGGTATGCATTTCTCATACAGGTGGAATGCATGAAAAGTTTGCTTTATCGCTGCGTTATATTTCAGTGGTTTCCAAACATTTTCATGTCAAGGACCCCCAAATTGACACTTAGGCCTGAGGACCCCCATTTGAAAAGATATTCCTGGGACCCCCATAAGGGAAGATTTTTACGGCTCTGATTCTCAACCCTTAATTTCTGTGTGTGTGTGTGTGTGTGTGTGTGTGTGTGTGTGTGTGTGTGTGTGTGTGTGTGTGTGTGTGTGTGTGTGTGTGTGTGTGTGTGTGTGGGTGTGTGTGTGGGTGTGTGTCCGTTCGTCCGTCGTGTACAGCTAATCTCCGGCACCGTTGACCTGGTCGATGCCAAACTTTGCACAAACACTCCCTGGATGCCAACGACGAACCTCTGACCCAAATTTTCCAGAACTGTCTGCTATAGCGTCATGCATGAGGCAGACTTTCACATTTTTACCTATAATTATAACTGCACTGATCTGCTTGAAACGTTGTATGCACAATCCCTAGAGGCCAAGGAAAAACATTTGACCAACATTGCCTTTCAAAGTGTGTGTGTGTGTGTGTGTGTGTGTGTGTGTGTGTGTGTGTGTGTGTGTGTGTGTGTGTGTGTGTGTGTGTGTGTGTGTGTGTGTGTGTGTGTGTGTGTGTGTGTGTGTGTGTGTGTGCACGTGTGTGTGTGTGTGTGTGTGTGTGTGTGTGTGTGTGTGTGCACGTGTGCGTCTTTGTGTATCTGTATCCTGAGATCCACATAATGTCCTAGTTCCTTTGAAATAATAATAGCTTGAATTTATATAGCGCCTTTCATAAGAAATCTAACCAATGTTCAGGGTCATCAGCGTCACGTCACGACTTGACATGACACCAATTATAAGGGCTACCGGCGACAACAACGCCAGATGCAGTAACGATCAAGTATGAAGAAGTTCTCAACCCATGGCTCCAGGTTAGAAGCAACCAACAACGTTACGTAAGTTCAGAAGCAATAACCTCGTAACCCCTTGGTTATGTTCAATTGATCATTTATTTGATATGTTATGTTTTAGGATCAACCCTGTCTGAGTTGCATGGATAATTCTATGGAGTCACACACAGCCCCCTGTGTAGACAATGATTGAAGTTAGTTGGTTTGGTGCTTTGGGTGCGGGTATTTCAAATACTGAGGAAGGTAGGTAATATGCTAATGAACCACGACTCTTGGGATCATCTTCATTACAATTACTATAGGCCATACTTATCGTTCAGACAAAATGATATGCGAGTCGTAGCCTGTTGAGATTTGAATAGCCTCTTGACAATTAGTCTGATAATTACTTGACTCTAATTGACATCCATAATGACTTCCTTCCACTGTGACTTCAATAACTAGTCTTGACGTCTAAAATACCGGGCAGTCTGCTTTCATTTCACTTGAAATTCATGTGTATAATCCATCCATCCATCCATTCATCTTCAACCGCTTATCCGTAGTAGGGTCGTGGGGGCAACAGCTCCACCAGAGTGTTCCAGATTTCCCTCTCCAGAGCAACATTAGTGACTTCCTCCTGGGGGATCCCGAGACGTTCCAAGGCCAGTGAGTCGGTGTGATTCCTCCAACTACGCCTTGGTCTGCCCTGGGGTCTCCTCCCAGTGGGACGTGCCTCAAGGACCTCCCAAGGGAGACCCCGAGAGGCATCCTAACCAGATGCCCAAACCACCTAAGCTGGCTCCTTTCCAGGCGAAGGAGCAGCGGCTCTACTCCGAGTCTCTCTCGTGCGACTTAACTTCTCACCCTATCTCTAAGGGAGATGCCAGCCACCCGTCGAAGAAAACTCATCCAATGACAACAAAAGATTATTTAGTTTGGGGTCCGAGAGGCTAAATCTCATCAAATGGTGGTCTGTGGCTGAAATGCAGAATAAATAATGGACCTTGATATGAAAAAGGTTGAAAACCACTGCCATACATATTCTGCTCCTAGCTGGAGGCCCCCAAGGGGGTGCTAGACAAGGAGCTTTCAAAGATCTTATGAAGATATTCTGAATCTTCCGAAGCAATATTTATTTATATGACAAACAGGATTTTGTACGTGGTACGGCATGCCAAAAGTAGAATGAAACACCTCCTTTTTTATCGCTTGTATTCACAACCTCTTATTCTTTCAGGTCATGACCCACATAGGCCATAGGTGTATTAATGTGTATAATGTTTTTCCAACAGGTTTTTAAGGTTTCAAGAGTTGCCATTCATCTGTCCCGAAATGACCTTGCCAGTACGATACATTCACATGTCAAGAATATCAACACAATACAGTTTAAATACAGCAGAGTACAATACACAAAATGCACATAATAGAGTGAAAGACCACAGGGGTCGGGGACATTTAATACAGATATATAACAGAATATTGTAAAATGGACGGTTTTCAAGTGCTTGCTTGGGTGGGAATAGAATAGACTTCATTTTCAGAATTCTTAAAATATAAAACTAATGTGTTCAGTAGGAAAGTACTTTATCATGCCTGCCTGACCTTTGGAAAGGTGCCATCTGTCAAGTCAAATCCTCTATTTTCTCTCATTTCTTTTAAAAACTTGCAACACTGTCTTGTTGTTGTTGTTGTTGTTGAGTTGGAATCGTGTCCTTGGGTCCTGTTTTCCACCTGAAGAAAGGCGCACTGAACGCAGAGCAACTGTCATTTATTGGACAAAATCTGTAGCTAGGCAGAGTAGCAAAAAAGGAAAAGAAAAAGGTTGCTGGTATATATTGGGGTGGAGTGTTGATTTCGTCGACTAATACTATGACAAAAAATGACAAAAACTAAATGGAAACTAAATGGCGCGTTGTTTTCAGCTAGTGTAAAACTAGCCATTATACGACACATTAAGACTATGTGTGCACGTCACCCTGCGCAGGGTGACTGTGTTTTTGAGGCGAGCGTTCTAGTATCCAACTGGACAGTGAGTGAGTGACAGAGCTGGACCAGTCAAACAAGACTACGGGTAGCCAGAGGTTTCCTTGTGTTTGGTGCGACCAGAGCGCCTCCGCTGACTATTCCTGCAGGAGCTTCAACGAGCGTATTAAAATACAGGAATATTCATGTTCCCATCCAGCAGGATTCACTGGTGATGTATTCCCAGCTGTAAATACTCTACCCAGAGGAGAAGTAGCACAGCCTCTCTGAATAATGCAGCGTGTGTGTGTGTGTGTGTGTGTGTGTGTGTGTGTGTGTGTGTGTGTGTGTGTGTGTGTGTGTGTGTGTGTGTGTGTGTGTGTGTGTGTGTGTGTGCATAGCATATGCTGCACACATATGCTTTTGCGTTAGCTGTACTGACCCTCCATCACAACCAACACTCTTGTAAGGTTCCCTCCCCTGACAAAACATCTGTGGCAACCATGCACAATCTCTCTCTCTCGTTACTCGCGCGCACACACACACACACACACACACACACACACACACACACACACACACACACACACACACACACACACACACACACACACACACACACACACACACACTATGCATGTAGTGTAGTCTCTCAGACTGACTGTTGGCTCACACCCAATGTTCTAACTCTAATGCTGCTGCCTGTGAGTGGGATGTGCTGAAAATGTTTTTATTCTATTGTAAAGATATTAAAGTGAACGGAAACGGAAATTAGAAACAGATGACAAGTTCCTTTCGCGGCATTCAGAAGGCGGAGACTATAGAGTATAGAGTTACGGACTATGTACAGTAGCACTCGATGATTGTGTCTGGCTGGAGAGACTACTAGGTGTGCATCTTTATATGCACAGTGATTATGTTGGCCTGGGCAGAGAGGAGGAAATTGTGGAATTGCTGTGCAGATTCCTCAGAAAATATGACACTACCGGTTACTTCTCACCGTAGAACTGTCAGCGACACTGCTTTCACTCAATAAGGAATCGTTTTAATTCATAAGTGAGCATACTGTAGACAAACTACAGTATTTTCTTCACTTTGAAGTAACGCCCAGCTGCCCACCCTTAACTGAAAAGACTATCATTGGAAGTTGCGGGATGTTAGCGGAAGTATCGCCCAAGGAAATGACGTTGATGCTTTACAAATCAGTTTACATTCTCCGCGAATGAAACAAGTGTTGTGATTGGTCGGGAAAATATCGTATATCCGGGGGAAATACATCTGACAGATATTCAGATACAACCGCCGATAGCTTCTCTGCCTTACGTTGTGACCAGGCTTTTCTTTTCGCAGATAAGTAAGCCTGGGACCGAGGCTACCAGCTGCCCCACTCAGTATTTAAAGGCAAAAAATAAGTGCACTTGTAAACAATTAGTTGGGAATGACTGCACTTCTACTATAGTGGAGTACAATATGAATATTCTGAGTGCAGTAGTTAAATAGTAGTTAAATTTTACCAATCTCGCTAGATAAAATGCTAAGTGCAACATGTATTACTAGCCCATTCTGACCGGGCACCCATTTTGGTGTTGGCATCATGTTATGCTTTAGCTATTGAAAAATAGCAGATCTACAAGCTCATATCGCGCCACCGAGTGGCGCGATACGAGCTTGTAGGTCTGCTATTTTTTAAAAATCAAAGACACTTTTAAAATCTGATCTCAGGTCAGAATGGGTTAATAATGAAACTGTCAGGATGTAGAGGACATTTTTAGAATCTGATCTCGGGTCAGAATGGGCTAGGTGCCTGTCTGTAAAAAACACGTCAATTAATTGCAGCACCAAATAAACAAGCCTGGCATCTTTGACTCTTGTGGAGAGCCTCTCAATCTGTGAGAGTATATCCGCAGGTCTTCTTCACTTATCTTGAATGGTGCTTGTTTAACACCCTTCTTTGCCCTCTGCTGCTCTCACACTTTCTCTTCTGTATTTCTGCATTCCATCTGCCTTTCATTCACAGTTTCTCTCTCTCTCTCCCATCGTCCTCTTTCAACTCTCTTGGTTTCCCTCTTCCCCTTCCTTCCTTCTTGTGTAATTTTCACCATTCTCTCCCTATCGAACTTCCCTCCATCGCGCTTCTCCTTCCAGTCTCATTTGTGTTGTTGTTTTGTGTCTTTGGGACACGGGAGCAAGGTTTTCGGAATTCATTAATATTTTCCTACACGTGTCTTCGATCTTTCCTTTTTTTTGTATTCACCCAGAGAACCATCTACGTGGTCCCATATGGCTCCGCTCTTTGTTTCATTTCAATCTCTCTCTCTCTCTCTCTCTCTCTCTCTCTCTCTCTCTCTCTCTCTCTCTCTCTCTCTCTCTCTCTCTCTCTCTCTCTCATACATTTACTTGTGTAGTACAGTTTTGAGGTATTTGTACTTTACTTGAGTATTTTTGTAAATTTGAAAATGTACAATACTTTTACTTCTACTCCACAACACCTCAGAGGCAATTATTGTACTTTTACTCCACTAGTACTACATTTATTTGAAAACTTTAGTTGAAAGTTTGCCGATCTACAAGCTCACAATGTCGCAATGCGACGCATTGTGAGCTTGTAGATCTGCTATTTTCAAAAGATTTGTATACATTTGAAATGGTAAATGGTGCATTTATATAGCGCCTTTATCCAAGGCGCTTTACAGAGGTTGTGCATTACATTCACCCATTCACTCGCTGATGCCGGAGGAAACCATGCAAGGCACCAAGCTGCACATCGGGAGCAATTAGGGGTTCAGTGTCTTGCTCAAGGACACTTCGACACTAACTCTGGGGGAGCCCGGGTTTGAACTGGGAACCTTGCGGTTGCCGCCCGGTCACTCTACCCCCGAGCCACTGCATGCCACACCAGTGGAAATGGGACATTCTGCACAATAAGTACTTTTACTTTAGGTACTTGAAGTACATTTTGATGCCAATACTTTTGTACTTTTACTGAAGTTGACTTATGTACTTCTACTTGTACTTGAGTAGTTCTATACTGCAGTATTGATACATTTACGTAAGTAAAACATTTGAGTACTTTGTTCCACCACTGCTGCTCGGCACAGCTTCTGGAAACGTGTCCCAGTGTGGCTCATTAATAAATCTCTACAGGAGTCTCAAAGTTCTGCCAGCACCCCCTAGAGGCTCTGCTTCTCCTTACACTCAAGCAGGCCAAATAAATGGTTTGAACAGAATCGACATTGCCTTCCATATAAGGCCCTACAGTATGCTCTCACCAGTGGGGCTAACAAATGAATGTAAGATTGCTAATGGTGTCGCAATCCGTGCTTATTTGCTGAATTTTCCACTAAGTAGGAGAAGCGGGACAATTCCCAGTGGGCCGGTGCTGTATAATGTAATATTTTTATACCATCATCACTATATTTGCTTCAGCGTGTATGGTCCAGTCTGATTTATCACCAGACTCTCTGCCTCTGCCTCACACACGTACTGTATGCACGTGCACATACCATAAAAAATTATTTTATTTGATGGTATTTTATTTTATGTAATCTGCCATGTAAGAATGTTGGGTGTAATAGTGGGTTAAGTATTCACTTGACCGTTGTTTGTGAACTGTCATGTCGGTTTACTGTCATTTATTGCCATTGTTTATGTAAACTGTAAAATGTGTCATATAAGTTCATGTGGGCTGGGCTTCTTCGGAAGCATGACACTTAAAAATAAAGAAAAATCAGTCAATCAATCTACACACTGCTACTGACATGCCCTCGGTTCCACAAAAAGCATGCAGTCATGACCTTTGCTGTAAAAAAAACAGCCCCTCCCAAAACCCAAATTGGTTTTGTGTTTGACCAATTACAACTCTATAACACACAGGGGGAGTGCAAAATACAAGGCATGGAAGAAAGGAAGAAAGAAGGAAAGAGAGAAAGAGAGAAAGAGAGAAAGAAAGGCAGAAAGGCCAGCGAACATGAATGATGCAGTCAATCTAGCTCTGCAATTTATTCTCTATAGCACCTGGACTGCCTGGGGACCTTTGCAAGGATGTCACTGGCGGACTGCAGCTCTGCATTTAACAGCAGAGAGTCAGACCTTTTGCACCCCGAGCCGTCCCAGTCTGTCTGTTGGACAGGATAGAATAAGAAGCACGTGATCGACACTGAGAAAGTTCATCACAAACCCACTGACCCTCAGCATACTGTACATAGTACGTAGGTGCTGCAAGTCTCCTGAAGATTTGATGTTCTCCCCATGCGGGTGCCCTGTGAAGTGCGCCGTGCTCCTCCCACAACGAAAGACACCCATGTTAGGGACATGCTGCCAAAGCCTTTTTATCAAGGAATCATCTCTCCACCATTATCCACCTATCCAGGGACCTGCCGGGAGGCCAACATATCGACTTCGCAGTCAAAAAGGCGACGGGGTGTATACTTCTATAGCAGCAGCTGAATAATTTCAACCTGCCACAGGTTATGACTCTGCAGTTCCACGCTGCCGTAAAGCGGATTGTCCATCGCCTTCTCCATGCCGGTCTGGTTCAATGCGGCCTCTCAGCACAGCAGGAGGTTTTGCGGTGGTGCGTCAACCGGTCAGCCAAGAGGACCATCGGCTGCAACCTGACCCCCATTGTATGCTTCCAGGGCCAGGAAGTGAGTGGGCAAGATAATGTCTGACCCCTTTCATCCCAGCCACAAACTCTTTCAAGCTCTCCCCCCTGGGACGAGACTCCTGTCTATTAAAACGAGATGGCCAGGCACACACTGACAGCTTCTTCCCACGTGTGGTTGGGTGCACTCATCAACAGCTGAACCGCACACTTCAACACTCAACCGTAACATTGGACTTTTAAAGAACTCTGACGCTATAGTATCCAGCATCCGTGCATCTAACAAGGGCAATACCTTTGTCTATTCTTTATGTATAGCTACATTATCTAACGATACTTCTGCAGTATACCTGTGCAATAGTATTCTAACTGTGCAATATTATATGATACAATTAAATGCATATACAATTTTTTATTAAGGCATGTTGCAGATCTACTGTATGCTCTTATTTGTTACCCTATAGCCAAAAACGACAGGTTAAATAGTCCTCACAACATAGCATAATGTATACGTTTCCAATACTGTTAACAATGTTCACACTGCTGTGTGATTCTGATGTGTGCACCAAGACGTATTTCCTCATTAAGAAAGCAATAGGTAATACTTTGGGACCGGGACTCATCCGGGAATGGATGAAGGAAGAAACAAGAAGAACAGGTCATATATCAACATGGTGCATGATATAATAATTATGTATAGCTGTGTGGTTAAACATATATAGGTGGTTAAGATGTAAACAACAGATACGTATACAGAAGGTGCATGTCTTAAGAAACATATCCACGGAGAGACCAGCTGAAGCCAACCCAGTTTCTGTGTTTTTATTTCTTTATTGCACAGCTGCTCCCTTAATTGCCAACTTGTATTGTTCTTATTGAACTTTTAAGTAATGACCTCTTCCAGCTGGCTTCTTACTTTCCTTGCACAGTATTTTGTTTCATTGATTGTAGGCCTATTGTCTATTTTCTTTTTTTATTAAACTATTATAAACTAAACTAAACCCTCGCCGTGTTTTCGGAGGCCACGTCCTGCCTGGGGCCGCTGTCCTGCCTGGGGCTGTTAACCAGACTGCTGGGGCTCATGGCTGGGCTCCTGGCCAGACTGATGGTCCTTGTCCAGGTTCCCACAGCCATCGTATACCACTGTAACAGGCTCGGTAATAACTTACTGACCGACTATACAACAGGGATTTGGACCAAAAGTTATATAATTTCCGATGATTAGAGAGAACCATTACTCTCATGCTGTTTTGCCATAGCCTGGTTAATAAACCAGACCGAATCAGCCGTTGGCAAAAATAAATTGCATGCCGGCGGATTACGGTCTGGAGAGGCTCAATTGTACGCCCATTTCCTACACCAGAGAAATGGGGCGGCCAATCGGGACACGGTATGCAATATGGGCGGGCTTTGGTACAGTGACTTTCAATGCTTGAGACCTTTGACTGACAGTAGCTCTGACCAATTGCGTCAAAGAGAAAATGTTTCAACTGTGTTTCCAAGCTCCCTTGGAAATGAAATCCAAGCTGAGCCTCCCCAGACTAATATCCGCGGTCCGTGCGATATTAGTCTGGTTTATTAACCAGGCTAGTTTTGCCATGCCTCGTGCATAAACTTGTATAGGAGTCACGCGGAAGTCAGATGGTATACAGGGAAGAGCAGATGATGGGTCGTTTTAACACATTTGATGCTACGAACGGGTATACTAAGGCGTTTAATATCAATATAAGATTGCCTCGTTATTTTCCATTTTTGGAACCGCTCCCGTTGCTAGGGACGCTTGCTATGGTCTCGTCTGCACTGCGTCTGCGCGGCCAACCACATTTGCTTCTGTTTTAGCCACGGCCTTTTCACACTCTTTACTCATTTCTGATTGTCCGGTGATCGCGATTGGAACATTGCCGTTTTCTGGAGCAAGGATGGACGTTGTCTCACTAGAATTGGCGCTATTACTGTTGTCCACAAGCCAGACCCGCGTCATAGTGTAATTGCTTCTCATCACATGGCACCCAAGTGCCACATTGTTTAAATGTACATAATAAATGGTCTATCCTGCTATAACTCTACTGTTTGCTGCTACCATACTGTAACCTCTGGGAATTAATGAGAGGCTCCGTGCACTATCCAGACATTTCTGTTAAAACTAAATGGGTCCATTAGTGTTAACAGAGTCGTAACCATTCTCTTTTTACACCACTCTGGTCTGGTATAGTGACTGTAGTTTAAACTATAGTCTCCACCCACTATGCACTAAAGACTGATTTATGATTATGATTTGTGGTTAGGCCTATGTCATTTTAGGTAAAAAAACAAAAAATCTGACCTGTCTGAAGTGAGCGGTGCTGCAATGTACCTGTGCTGTACGTACTGTACAAGCCCTCATCCCTGGCCTGTGTGTGTGTGTGTGTGTGTGTGTGTGTGTGTGTGTGTGTGTGTGTGTGTGTGTGTGTGTGCGCGCAACAGTGACACTTGGTGGTGATCAAACGCTATAACGCTATTTTCGTGCTTGAACAGACCCAGGGTCCCAGCCAGGGACAGACCCGGGGAACCAGGGACACACATGGTTGTCTATAGGAATGGTTGCACCACTCAAATAATTAAATAAAGAATAGCCATGGTAGGGAGTGATGTCAGTATCTGATCAAACACTGGCTAGAAGTTTTTGTCATTGTCACTTAAAGGTTCAGGAAGTGATATGTCTTGTTAAAATAAGTGTACAATGACCATCACTGAGGATACGTCCCAGGTGCAGCCATGCAATGTTATAGTTCTTCTATGTATAGTGACTCATAGGAATAGACTATGTGACAACCAGGTATACTGTAGGGATACTGTAACTGTAGGGATATCAACAGGTGAGTAAGGTGTCTAGAATAATTAATTAATTTCTACTTGCAAAAAATTGATTTCAACCTTACTACTACTTTGTACTACTAGGACTAAGACTAACAAATATGTTAAAGAAAAAAAAAAAGTTTGATGAAAAATGTATAATAATTATATAATAATATAATAAATTAATAATTTACATTTGGGGGATATCTTTCACAATAATGAATAAAACATGTTCTAGACATTCTAATGATCACAAAAAAACATATATTACAATTATTTTACTTACTTTTATTAGGGTCAAAGGTCAAAAGTCATAGGTAAAAAAAGTCCAGACATTTTTAATTTGTGTGAATTTCAGCCTCTGTGGGGGGTATTTATATGCAAATATCATGACCAATGGCATTGCAATGGCATTGCAATGAACATCACTGATGACGTTTAGGTGAAAAAATTACAGAAAAGAATAATAATAATTAAGTAATCAATTAAAATATAATTGTTGCTATAAAGCAACACTGGGTCTTAGAGGGTTAAAGGAGTCGGTAGGTACAGTATAACAGTCAGCTGGTGAATAAACAGTCTTTCTCATTGTATAAGGAAGGGAAGGCAGTGACGCCGTAAGTATTTCTACTCAGCCTGGGTGTCCCGACTCATCGCCCGACGGCTGTGTACTGGGGCAGTATCAATACTCCTTTTCCATACGTGTGTACGCCGGTAGGTTGCCCTCCATTTCCATGTCAGTAATCATTTGTTCCTTTCACAGGTTACACGTCCGCTTGGACGTGTCGTGTAGTTTATGCCCGGTGGATGCCTAGGAGGATGAGAGGACAACAGGACGAGTATTCATATTTATTTTTGCATTATGTGACGTGAAATACAGTGGTGACCTATACCGCCCAACATGCCCGGTATGCGCGCATTCCTCACCTCCCAGAGAATGGATCTGTACTGAGGCAGAGAGGGATGGCTTTATACTAGTGGGTGGGTCCCTCCTATAGCAGGTGAACGCAGGTGCCGCGCATTCCAGCTGATCAAGCAGATAACGAGGTATGTATCTTCCTTCCGCAATTGCGCCTAGTATAGTGCAGGGGGGCAGTCAGCCAGATATTTCGTGAAGCCTCATTTGAAATCGGTAGTTCATATAATGGCCTGTTGTGGCGCTGGACTGGACCCAAAAAGCCCCATAGCTCCATAGAGGCCCATGTATTTTGGCCCAACTTCACCTAGACTGTATTACCTTAATAAACATGGTCATGAATACTTTCTTCTTCCAGTCACTAGTTTAAAGTCTCATTTCTAATGTCATAATATTCTTTTTGGAAAATCATGGTCCCATTAATTAAAAAAATGACCATAAAGTCGCGTATGTTCTGAGGGGCGTGGCTACCGTTACAGTCTATGATCGGGATTCCCCTCCCACTCAAGAGTCTTCTCCTCCCACTCGAGTCAAAATAAAAACCAACGGAGAAGAAGGGGGGAAGTCCCGCCTCGTTGTCTGGGCAGCCAATGACCAGCTGGTACAAAACGGAGCCAGCCAATGGCCAGCTGGTACCAAAAGATGGCGACTTACATCAGGAATTAGCATATCATTACAGGCTTAATTTTACGTTCATGTTAGACCCGGGGAACGCTTTGTCCATATTTTTTACAGTCTATGGTATAGTGGCTGGCGCGTGCTCCTGCCATCTCTCTGCCTCTGCCATGCTCCAGGGGGCGCTCTTACCTGTTGGGCGCGGTACCATCGAAACGCCACAGTAGCTACTGGAACGTAAGTCGGGACTTGATCACCCCGGCTGGGTCGCCGGGGTGAGGGGTATGATGTTCGAGAGACCCGAAACCCAGATGACATTGGGATACATCACTGAGTGAGGATACGTCCCAGGTGCATCCATGCAATGTTTTTTGTTATAGTTTAATTGCTCTATTTCCCATATAGTAATCATTGCTATTGATGTCACCTTTTAATTCATTATAGTATTAATATTCATACTTGATACGCGTACAACTAGCTGGCTTATTTTAAGATTTCTACAGGATTTTGCCTCAGGCCCAGTTCGCTTTGAACCTTGGATAAATTGCAGAGTTGGCAGCCTACGGCAGCCCTAGTGGAATTAGACCCTTAAATCCATGTGATCTAATGCTGCAAAGAACATCCGGTTTAGCCCAGGTGTAAAAACACAGACGAAATGTGACCAGTGACCACCAGCAATGATCAGCTTTAGCAGGACTTGATTTGATATCTTTGGCACCTTAAAACATGTGCATTAAACAGCAAAGCCCTTGTGGCCCTCTGGAGGCCATGCTGCTTCTGCAACCACCGACCGGCCCGGTCGTCTAAACTCATTGACCCAAAACTCCATCCATATGAGCCTTACATTACACTCTCGCTAGCGGGGATAAATGTTTTGTGCACTAGTCAGTTCCGATTTAATGTCCCTATTAGCCTCGGGTTAACGAATTCAAGAATGCAATTTGCCCAGGGCAAAGCACAATTCACTTATGTATTTGAGCAGATAGCGATTGACCACTAAGATTACTAATGCGTGAGTTCAGAGGCACATATGTGCACGCACGCACGCGCACACACACACACACACACACACACACACACACACACACACACACACACACACACACACACACACACACACACACACTAATATAAGGACAGTCCTAATTTGAAAAACTATATCATAGCTTCTGGATCTTGGAGACGAGAAGACATCACGTCCTCTCTGTGTCTCTTCGAAATAACAACTTGAGCGCTTTCTCTCTCATGCACAGGTATATTTCAGTGCGGCAGGATTGTTTTCCGAGTGTGTGCGTGTGCACATGCATGGAGATGTGCTGCTGTCTCGCTCCCATTATATGGATGCTTAAACCGATCGCAGTACATTATGGCTGGGGAAATACCTGTAAATGATACAAGTGCTCTGTCTCTGCCCAAAGAGGCTCCACAGTTCTCCATCAGTCTGGACAGAGAGAGGGCACTGTAGGAGGAGGAGTAAAGGAGAGCTAGCGGCAGGCAGGGTCAACTCTCCTCTCCTCTCTTGTCTGCGTGTTTAAAAGCATTTTGAAAAACCTGTTTCTATCTATGTCAGTGATTCTCAAACTATTTCATGTCAAGGACCCCCAGAAATATGTATGTAATTGGCCGCCAACCCCCATCCGGGAAATATGTTGTTCCAGGGACCCCACCCCAGAAGCAAAGATACTGTATGAGTTAAAAACGTTCACTGTGAAAGAATATATATTCATGCCACATTTTCTCGATTTAAAAATAAATAGCAGATCTACAAGCTCGTAGCGCGGCACTCTCTTGTAGATCTGCTATTTTTCAACAGCTAAAGTTTAAAATGATGGTGGTTAAACGCTAAAGCGACACAGATGCGTGCGTTCCCGTCGTAAATGGGTTAAACGTCCAAAGCAGCTCTGAGTGAGAGGAAGTCGTGTGGTTGACAACAATTCCGCCTCTTTCTCTCTCTCTCTCTCTCTCTCTCTCTCTCTCTTTTTTTGTTTTACCCTGCAGGAGCCATGGAGGGTGGTAGTATGAGAGAGGACGACTGAACAGGTGGCATAAATGCAGATGACATGCAGCAGAGGTGGAGCCTAGTATAGAGGAAGAGAAGCAAATTAAGGACCAGAACAATATAACTAACACAAATATCTGGCTCTCCAAGTACCACCAGAATAACTGAAATACAAGAGTGTATATATAGGCCTGCACCATCCTATAGCAATGCACAGTTAAAGATGGAGTGCCACAATTTTTGTATTTTTCCAGTTTTTCATGTGTCTATGAGGTGACAGTACTTCATTAGACACCCTGGAGTTGTTTTTATGTGTAATTGTGTATTAACTTTGTATTTAGGGTTTCTTCCTGGAGGCTGAACCCTTGACAGTCAAACGGGCCAATGAAGTACATTGAAATACGGCTGCAGCTGGTGTAAACTCTGATTGTTGTCTCTATCCCCGTAATTGCAATAAGTGTCTGCACAACCAAATTTCACCCATGTTACTTGTAATGTGTTGTGACAATAAAGTCTATCTATCTAAGTAAACAGTAATATAGTGACACCACACTATCAGCCCCTCCCCTAACCCCTCCCCCTTTATCATACAACTACAGCTGTGGGTGCGGCTTCAGTTCAGGTGGATCACCACCCATCACCACCCACCAGGCAAACCAGGCATACTTAATGAACTGGTGGGCGTGTCCACATAAAAGCATGATTTTAACAAATACTGTACACCTTTTGGAAAAAGTTAATCCCCCTTATATTGTAATAATACCTGATGATCATGTTTTAGGGTGGAAACAAATGGTGGCACTCCATCTTTAACACAGGGGGATTTATTTATTCATTGCTTGAATTGTTTTGTTTTAGTTCCATTCCTATACGCCAATAATGCTGCTGCTGTGACGAAACTCTGTCTATCAGCACAACCGATGATATAATATTTCTAAATGCGATTAATCCGTTCTCAAATCTTCTATTAACGGCTAGGTGTGCTATCATGCTCATTTCAGCACGGCTGGAGGGCCTATTTCATACTTGGTCAGAAGAACTACCTGTAGTAATATAAATATTTCATATTTTCATTCCACTTTTGTCTTTTTTCCTTCTTCTTTTTTTTGGGGGGGGGGGGGGTTAAGGGGCTATAGCTAGACACTTGGCAATGTAACCGTATGTTTCCCATGCCGATAAAGCCCCAATGTGAACTGAGTTGAACTGAGAGAGAGATTCGAGAAGTGCAGGAATGGATGACGAGAGGAGAGGAAACAAGCGCAGGGAGGCAGAGAGCTGAAGGGGTGGATTGGAGTAAGAGGTTATAGGGAAGAAAGGGAGAGGAGGTGAGGTATAAGACAAGTGACATGAAAAGAAAGGGAGGCGAGAGAGAGAGAGAGAGAGAGTAGCTTGTTAGGCATGGGAGCCTCGATCATGCCCCCCCCACCTAAAACCCTCGGCCGCCCGCCCCCGCTCACATGTGTTGTCAGAAAACTAAGTAAGACATCCGCTTTTTTTCTTTTGTCTTCTCTACATCAAAGCGGCGAGGAGGCGGCTGCTGGTGAGAGCCGGGTCTCGCTGTGCAGTCCAAAGATCGTGCGAGAGATGCATGAATACTGATTAGACCCCTGAGATGTAAGACGCTAAAGAAAACAGTTTACCTCCCCTCGGCCCGGCCCTGCAAGGACGCCAAACGTGATTTCAATGTCGGGCAGAAAATTATATATATATATATAATGTTTTCTTGGGTGGGTGGAGGTGGAGGGGTGGCATGCAGTAGACGGAGGGGGTGGGGTGGAGAGAGAGAGAGAGAGAGAGAGAGAGAGAGAGAGAGAGAGACGAGCAGAATTCATAAAGTGGCGGCCCCTATCTGTTCGACCTTGCTGGAAAATGACAGAAACAAATGGTTTCCCCACCCTTGCCTCCTCTCTACTTCTATACTTACTTAACTGCTGCTGTCTAGAGGCATTCCTCCACCTCTCCACTCCACCCTTTGGTCATCGTCACCGGCGTCTCACACACACACACACACACACACACACACACACACACACACACACACACACACACACACACACACACCTACAGACATTGAATTAAGGAAACTGGACCCCCCCAGCCCCCACCCTTAATCATCAGGGATCAATTTTGCCTGGCATGGTGGCCCAGTATTATACATACCGATGCATTGCAGTATATGCTTCTAAACTGTGTGAGTAGTGTAGTATATACACACTACATCCATCCCACAATGAAAACCTTGTGCATTTGAAGGCCTATAACGCTGCACGACGAGGCCATGCATCACACTCTCTGTAATGTGTACGTCCTGCAGTGTAATGTGTAAAGGCAGGAAATGGCCTATAAATGACTGAGGGTCGGTGGGTCTGAGCCAGGGGTGGGCAACTGGCGGACAGGGGGCCACATGCGGCCCCCACCTGGGCTTAATGCGGCCTTGCATGTTAATTTCAGAATACTGATGTGGTATTGATTTCAGCTGTTACAATTCCAAACCCGCTTTAATTGCTTCATGACTATTACATGACTAGTACTTAATGACTAGTATTAAAATGTTATTGTCTTTTTGTGTCCAATGTGGTTATGTTAACAGTTCATAAAGTTAACATAACTAAACTAAACTAAATTCCAATTAAAAAATAGCAAAAAAAATGCAAAAATAGCTGATCTACAAGCTCAAAACGCGTGGCATTGCGGCGCATTTTGAGCTTGTAGATCGGCTATTTTTGTTACGACAGTAATATGCACTGTGGCCCTCTTTAATGAGTGTGGAAATATAGTGGCCCTCTCCATTGTCAAAGTTTCCCACCCCTGGTCTGAGCTATCAACTGTTCTGCATTGAAAGGACTAAAACGGGACATAACTGGAACTCGGTTAAGCTTTGTCACTTGATATTAATAATTGATCATTTGAATCTGAGTTTATACAGTAGTTAGTTATCTGTACCATATGGATGGCACGCTCATGTCTAGTAGGGCATTTCTTCTCCCCAGTGGATCAGTTGGTATTGATTTTGGTGACCTCGTCGCCTTTAGCGCCTTAGGCTGGAAATTCTTTTTCCACTTCCATCTCAAATTATTATTTCTTCTACTGCCACCCTTAAGCCTAAATCTACACGTGCACACAATATCTCATTGTGTTATAGGCAGCATGGAGGATTAATACTACTGATTTGATCCTACATATATTCTGTATTAAAGGGAATAAAGGCACTATGTAACATTTAAACTATACAGTACTATTATTTAATACACTAGTAATGTTCTTTGGTGTTGCAAGGAAGTCCTTCTTGACAGACCAGTCAAATTCGGCTCCAGCTCCAAGGATGGCCAGGTCTTTCGGTTCAAACCACTGTGGGTGTTGGAAAGGCCAAAGCATATATTAGGCTGCCTTGCCAACAGGCATGTGCAGAGGGCCTTTGATTGGACTGATTGAGACTGCATTACAGGCACCTGTGCTGTTAATTATAATTTAGTAGGTTCACCTTGGTCTGCAGAGAGAGTTCAGTTTCAGTTTGTTTGACAGAGCAACACCTCCTTTTGACTGTGCGTCAATGACAATTATGTAAGTGTATTTTGTCCATGTTACATGTAACAGTTTGATGGTCAACCTAAGTTTGCTGTTACTATTTATTGTTTGTTTGATAACTTTGTGACACTATGGATGTTTAGACAGACAATTGTTATGGATGTTTCTGTAATGTTTAGAGATGTATTTTGCCTATGAAAGTGCTATGGATGTTCTGTATAACCAGAGATTGTACTGTCACTGATTATCATTTTCTATGTCTTTTGTTTATGCACAGACCACACACACATTTGTTTGCTACCTAATGCAAGTCAAGCAAGCTACAGTAACAGTACCCAGTTCTGCGTTCTGAGTGTTCTTACCGACACGCCAAGGCAGCACCAACATCCTACCTAATCAGCCTATACAGTCCTCCTAGTTTCAACGGTGCCGTGTCATTAGTCAGAAGGTTCATTGTTCCGAAATTACTATCCCTATCTCTAACCCTAACCTAAACCTAACCGCAAGCACGGAAGCAAACCTAAACCTAACCGCAAGCACGGGAGCAAACCTAAACCTAACCGCAAGCACGGGAGCAGTGCATGTTCGGACTAACGGGACTTCGGATCTATGGGTAGTTCCCGTTTCAACAGTGGGTGTATGGAGGACTAGCAGCTATAGCTAGGGCGTTTACGCTCATGTCTTGATGTCTCACTCTCTATTGTTGTACTCCATTCATTCAAACTTCCTAAATTAGTCTTTATTTCTCTCTCTCCCTTCCCATTATTCATCTTCCATATTCCTCTCCTCCTTCCCATCTCACCTCTCTCATGTGGTAATAAGTTTGACCAGAGGCACTTTCACTTGTTGACCTCGTGGCATGGGTATATATACTCGATTTAGTGGCCAGTTGATATGTCCCCCCTCCACGCGTGCGTGCACACACATACGCGCGCAAGCACGCCCACGCACGTAAGCACTCTTTCTCTCACTGGTAAAAATACAGGGAGACTTGAACCGCATTTCAAGAAGCTTTACTGTGACAGGTTTAACTGATCATTTGAGAAAGGCCTTGGTACAGTATGTGAGGGCACTGCAATGCTATGACCTGACAAAACCTTGTTTTGTAAAAGTGTAGTTTAAGACAGCCAGGTTTACAACACAGACCTAACATCCGTTTGTGTGGTGAATGTCATTCTTTGAACTCATCTGATAATCATAAATAGAGCAATATTGTGTCAATATTACATAGCAATTGCTGTGACATCAATTTAATTGAGAATGAGTTCCACAACTTGTGTTTTAGCCTACTATCCTTGGGCGATACCATTTGGGCGAGGCTTAAGTTCAGGTGGTACGTGGTTCTAACGTGAAAACCAGATATATGTTAATAAACTGGTGGTTTGGCCACATACTGTATATCATTTTAACACTTTTTGTATACATTCCTCCTAGTATAATCATAGACAGTACTTGATGATCATGTTTTAGGGGGGGGGGGGGTCGCATCACTCCATCATTCATTCATTCGTTTGTTTGTTTGTTCGTTCATTAGTCTAGTTTCTGTGCTGTTCTACCACACAACAAGCCATTTACAATCTTTACCAGTCCATTAGCAATCTGCCGATACATTACATGGTATTTGACCTCTAACATCCTGTATAGTAGTGGTGGCCAGTGCTGGATCAGGATGTTAAGCCCTAGAACACTGCATGGGGGATTTTCACCCGGACAATTATATTTTTGTAATTTTCATAATGTTGCTGATGTCTGAGGTGGGTGGGTCTTTCTGTACCTTCATGATGCTGAGTGACATCATAATGTTTCTGATGTCTGAGGTGGGTGGGTCTTTCAGTACCTTCATTATGCTCAGTGACATCCAGGGCTGGATTGGGACAAAAATTCGGCCCGGTCATTTTCGCGTGAATTTGGCCCAGACCGGCCCACCACAACCAGGAACCAGCGTGCAGATTATGTAGCAGAAACTCTACTGCCCGCTCTGTCGAGGCACACACAAACAAAAGAGCCCTAATACCACCACTTGTACAGAACAACATAAATGATGATACAAACCAACAGACAACTACACAACCCTTTTGTAGAGGGTTTATTTGTCACTCACTGATACAGGTACAGTGAAAGTATCATGATGGCACTGGCAGAATGGCAGCACGCCCGGACCTTTCCTGGTGGCCTGCTGCCTATTGGCCTGCCTGCCTGTCTTTTTTTTCTTTCTTTTTTTATCATGGCGGCCCCCTACGGTTGCGGCCCTCCGGGAATATGCCCGGTACGTCCTGTGGCCAGTCCAGCTGATGTCTGAGGTGGGTGCAGGGTCTTTCAGTACCTTCATGATGCTCAGTGACATCTTAATGTTGCTGATATCTGAGGTGGGCGGGTCTTTCAGTACCTTCATGATGATCAGTGACATCATAAGGTTGCTGATGTCTGAGATGGGCGGGTCTTTCAGTACCTGCATGATGCTCAGTGACATCATAAGGTTGCTGAGGTCTGAGGTGGGCGGGTCTTTCAGTACCTTCATGATGCTCAGTGACATCATAGAAGATAGGTTGGTTTCCCTGTTTTATTTCTACAGGCAGGTGTTCGGGCGAATTTCACCCGAGCTTAGAAAAATCCCACACATACAGTACACCCACAATGTTTTTTTTTTGTTTTTGTTTTTCCACTGGACCATTCTCAGGATTGGGTGGACCAAAGTAGAAGTTCCCAACTCCATTATTTGTTTTTAGGAATATATATTTTTTAATAATACCGATTTTGCCCCCTATAATGATAGGGCCCTATTATTTTATTTTTTTTAAGTCATGATGAAATATTAAAGAAGAGTACCTCATGCCTAAATATAAAATTGTACTTCTAGTTACCCAAGACATGCCACTCGTATACTGAGTTGGTTGTTTCCAGTATTGAACATCAGAACCAGCCACTACATGGACACTTGTACAATGGTTCTCAAAGTGGGGTCCGGGGACCCCCATTGGTTCTTAACCCATTCTGACCTGAGATCAGATTCATACGAGGTTTCCGCCGGATACACACTGGTCTGATGAACCCATTCTGACCTGAGATCAGATTCTAAAAATGTCAGTCGCTCTTCGATTTTTCAAAAATAGCAGACCTACAAGCTCGTATCGCGCCACTCGGTGGCGCGATATGAGCTTGTAGATCTGCTATTTTTAAATAGCTAAAGCATAACATGATGCTGACACCAAAATGGGTGCCCGGTCAGAATGGGTTAAAGGGGTTCTAATGCATACCAAACAGGGGGTGTTTGTAATTAAAAAGGATCACTCGGTTGTTTCTTAGCAGTGGTGGCTAAAGGATAATGTTAGGTTTGTTTCATGAAAATGATTTGCGATGGCCGGCCCAGCTGATTCTCATGTTTATGGGCTGAGTCAATTGTAATCCATTGCTAATTGAATGACGGTGTCCAATAACTCCCCCTTTCACATAATTCTGTACCATCTAATTTGACTGTAATTACAGAAATGAGGGAGATGTCATTTAGAAGGGTTAACTAATAGGCTATGGCTGTGATATCTGCGCCTCCATTCTTCAGATATCTGGGAAGTGGGAACCCGCTGCTGTAATAATGGGAGTCCTAATCGGGGCCGACATAATTTGGACAGTGAGAGATAATGATTTTATCCATTTCTTTTGGCATTCTGATGGCCAATGGATAATTTAATTGTGGATAATATATAACTTGGCCGCTCGCAGCGGACCATGCTGGTTAATGTGAACATTTCCATTTATGACTCATCATCAGCAAATCACTGCAGATAACACGATATAAAGCCAAGTATTTTTGAAACAACAATCGTGTTCCTATCCAGTCCTGTCTCCTCTCATGAATTGCAGGGTATGATCAGGGACAAAGAGATAATTGGACATTGTCGCTTTCTACCATTCCTCACTCCCCTCACCTCCTCTCATCTCCCTCCCTTCTCTCCATCAGTGTTTCTACCATTCCTCACTCCCCTCACCTCCTCTCTCATCTCCCTCCCTTCTCTCCATCAGTGTTTCTACCATTCCTCACTCCCCTCACCTCCTCTCTCATCTCCCTCCCTTCTCTCCATCAGTGTTTCTACCATTCCTCACTCCCCTCACCTCCTCTCTCATCTCCCTCCCTTCTCTCCATCAGTGTTTCTACCATTCCTCACTCCCCTCACCTCCTCTCTCATCTCCCTCCCTTCTCTCCATCAGTGTTGATTTCGTCGACTAAAACTAAGGGCCGATTCATACTCCTATTTTACCGCTGTTTCGGCACTGTAGTGCCGAAATGATTTCGGCTCGTCAGAAATTTTCAGTAGCACCGAAGAGCCGACTTTAGGACGGTACCCGCCCCCCCCCGAACCTCAAATGACGTCAAATTGTAGGCTCTACAGCGCCGAACCGACTTTTATTCGGCTCTAAAATAGTATGAATCGGCCCTAAGACGAAAAATATTCGTCGACTACCTTTTTCCACTGACGAAAACGAAATGGAAACTAAATAAAAACTATGACGACTAAAACTAAGACTAAATATACTGACAATGTTGTCAAAACTAGACTAAAATGTTGGGAAGCGTCTAGTGGACAAGAGATCCAGTATAAGTCATTTTACAATTAGTTGCATGCTGAAAATAGCCGATCTACAAGCTCACAACACGTTGCAGACTTGTAGATTGACTATTTTCATTACGATTGCATCAAGACCCGCCAAAATACTTTTTGTTCGACAAAATCAACTGTAGATTTAGTCGACTAAAATTGTATGATATTTAGTCGACTGAAACTAAACTAACACTAAAACATTCCAGGTGACGACAAATGTGACTAAAACTAAATTTAAATTATTCAAGAGACTTATGACTTAAACTAAAATCAAAATTTGCTGCCAACAACAACACGCTCTCCATCCGCTCTTCCTGTTCCCTCTTTCTCTCTCCATCCTCTTTCCACTAGTTAGGCCTGTCCCCGACTAAGAATTAATATAGTCGACTCCTCCACCAAGAACTTATATAAGAACGTCCACCAATAATTTATAATAATTTATAACACAAGAAAGAAGAGTGATCCGAACACTACAAAAAGGTAGGAGAGGGCGGATGTAAAATCAGGGTACTTTATTAAAGTTGAAAAATATTTAGTTTTTAACTTACCATAGCTTACCCTGATTTTACATCCGCCCTCTCCTCCCTTTTTTTACCTTTTTGTATGCTCGGATCAACCCGCTTCCGTTGATCCTTGAAGCACCCACGTACCTTTTTAACTTGTTGTACCTCCACTGAGCACCTGGTTAATCTCTCTTTTTCGTTAAGAATTTATATAGTCGACTGGTAGTCGACTAAGAATTTATACATAGTCGACTAAATTATTATTATTTTTCTGATTCGACTGCCAATCTCTTTCGAATCATGCAAAAGCAAAAAATGTTATGCAATAGGCTAGAGGATCATATTCCATTTGGGCTGTGAGGGGTGCTTGATTTAAGATATACTTGCTTGGCCCTTATTCGACTGTGAGACTACTGGCATTCGACTATAAGACTCCCTCGATCGATTAGTTGTCAGGTATACCCATAGACTGTAAAAAATATGGACAAAGCGTTCCCCGGGTCTAACATGGACGTAAAATGAAGCCTGTTATTCCTGCACTGTAAGTCACCATCTTTCTAGATCCGTTTACTTTGGGCCCAGCTGGCCATTGGCTGGCTCCGTTTGGGCCCAGCTGGCCATTGTCTGCCCAGACAACGAGGCGGGACTTCCCCCCTTCTTCTCCATTGGTTTTTATTTTGACTCGAGTGGGTGGGGACTCCCGATCATAGACCGTAACGGTAGCCACGCCCCTCAGAACATACGTGATTTTATGGTCATTTATTTTATAAATGGGACCATCATTTTCCAAAAAGAATATTATGACATTAGAAATGAGACTTTAAACTAGTGACTGGAAGCAGAAAGTATTCATGACCATGTTTATTAAGGTAATACAGTCTAGGTGAAGTTGGGCCCAAATACATGGACTTCTATGGGGCTATGGTTTTTTTTGGGTCCAGTGACAGCGCCACAACAGGCCATTATATGAACTTTCAGGAGTTTCAGGCTTCACAAAATATCTGTCTGACTGCCCCCCTGGGTATACCACCTTTCCTATAGTCTCCCTTGCCTTTCTCCTCATCCATTCCCTCCCCTTTTCCTCCTCTCCTCTCCTACGTTTTCCATGCCAACCACCCATCCGGCTCCATGCAACCCCACCCGCCGCCTTCCTCTCCACCACCGCCCTTTCTCACTCTCGCCCCTCTTTTCTCCTGACGATATAGATTCATTACAGTTTGATGATATCAGATGATTGCTCTCTCCCAGCTGGAACAATAGGTTTGTGCCCCCCCTGACCAACTCCACGGCACGATGGCTGCTTCCCTCTATCTCTCCTCTCATTTTCTCTCCTCCTTAATTTTTTTTTTCAAAGCACCCTTTACAGCCTTTAGAGTGCACTCTCCGGGGTCTATAATATTCCTCACTGACGTTGAATGTTGTTTATGATTAAAAAAGTGTTCTGACAACAAGGGCAGAGGTGCAGCCATCGAGTGTTCGTCTCGTGATATTTCATACTGATGAAGGTCTCCTCGGGTGAAATGTTTTTTAACTATAATAAAGCCTCGCTCCATTATTGAAGTATGAATTCCCTGCAGGCTGAAACACTGTCAACCCACCAGTGGTTTTATTCGGCTATCGATTCACTGAACTATTTAGTGTCATTTTTAATGCAGTGAAACGGTGCAACAAAGCAAATCTTACCTGGATTTTTGATTTACGATAGCCTTGGCAATGCTGAAAAATAACAGAAATAATAAGATGTACAGTATGTGATGTATGTGAATATAACTATAATGTACTATAATGTACTATACTGTATAAAGGTCAAACGCATTTTGCAGTATAGCCCTCTTTTAAGTTTGTTTGCTATAATGAATACTGATTTATTGAGTTACTGTACTGCAGGGGTTTTCAACAGGTGGTCTGTGGACCACTGGTGGTTCGTGGAGGTATTACATGTGGTCCCTGACCATGCATTTAGTAATGTAGGATTTCTTGAGTTGTTTTCTTTCCACTAGTTGAGAAACTGTGAACTGAATGACCTGGTGACCTATGATGACCAGCCATGTAGTAATTTACTGACAAGTTGGAAATTCAACAGAAAAAGGGAGTTACAATCTCAAGAGGGGGAAGTGCACCGGATTGTCTGGTTGAGTCATTATTATTAGGAAGTTTACTAGTCCATGGACAATGGTTGGTTGAGAAACAGTGGGATGTATAATGGGATGTATTTAGGCCAAATGTCTAAATTGTAATTACACATTGGATGCATAGCAAGTGTTACAAAAGCACTAATCTTAGCCCTTATATCCCCACTCAAAACAGTGGTCCCCAGCTTGATTCAGGTTGAAGTCAGGGTGGTGGTCCCCAGGTTGATTCAGGTTCAAGTCAGGGTGGTGGTCCCCAGGTTGATTCAGGTTGAAGTCAGGGTGGTGGTCCCCAGGTTGATTCAGGTTCAAGTCAGGGTGGTGGTCCCCAGGTTGATTCAGGTTGAAGTCAGGGTGGTGGTCCCCAGGTTGATTCAGGTTGAAGTCAGGGTGGTGGTCCCCAGGTTGATTCAGGTTGAAGTCAGGGTGGTGGTCCCCATGTTGATTCAGGTTGAAGTCAGGGTGGTGGTCCCCAGGTTGATTCAGGTTGAAGTCAGGGTGGTGGTCCCTAGCTCGTTCACAAACAGCTGAGGTTATAGGGCTGCCTATTTTTCTACTTTTCCTGAACAAGCTACAATGGAGCACTGGGATGGAAGTTTTATTTTATTTTATTTAACCTTTATTTAACCAGTAAAAACACATTGAGACAATTAAGTATTTTCAAGTGGGAACTTCTGTCAAGAGGCAGAAATAAAATTACACTTCAATGCTGCAAGTTACACAACAGACAACATCCATGATATGCCTGTTTTTTTGTCACTACAGTGATTCAGTATGATTTTTAAATGTTGATCTTTCCACGCACACTGATATGAAAAGACTCTACTTTGTAGTTAAGTATCGGCAGAGAAGGAAATATGTCTTCCTGCTGAACAGGGGGCTATTTCAGCATTGGGAGTGTGCATGGTAGCAAACTAGCAAACGCACGCACACACCCAAGCAGTAGGCTATACTGTACTGTAGGCTATACACATGCACACATGGATGTCAGCACGGCATGCACATGTACACACTGTGCACCTTCATGCTATAGATTGATTCTCATATTATGTTCATTAACGCCTTCAAAAATAATTATTGTTGACAGCCCCCTCTCAGAGAGAGAGGGAGAGAGAGAGGAGAGCTGGTGACAAAATGGAAGCGTTTTCATTGTCATTAATTTGGCTGTGGATTAGAGCTGACCCATTTTTTGCTAATGGAGCCTGCTTTGGACAAGGGGAGACGGGGAATGAGGACAAGTCAGATTATTATGGTTATTACACACCTGCACTAGCTGTAAAATCCTGTGTTTTATAATTTAACACAAATGGATAGGATTTTACAGGATTTGAAACATGTCTGACAGGCAGAGATAGGCAGAGGCAGTCAGGGATGACACCCTGTCTGGAAACACCAGAACAGAAGGCACATTCACATTCCATTCATTGATTGACAAACATGCATATAATAATAATAATAAAACTTTATTTGTCTTTCATGACTCATGCAGCTCAAAGTGCGTTACTAAGGAGCAATAGGCATATAAAACAAACAACATTAAATTAATAGCAGTAACGCAATACAGTGCAGGGCACTGTCTTCTTCTTCTTCTTCTTCTTCTTCTTCTTCTTCTTCTTCTTCTTCTTCTTCTTCTTCTTCTTCTTCTTCTTCTTCTTCTTCTTCTTCTTCTTCTTCTTCTTCTTCTTCTTCTTCTTCTTCTTCTTCTTCTTCTTCTTCTTCTTCTTCTTCTTCTTCTTCTTCTTCTTCTTCTTCTTCTTCTTCTTCTTCTTCTTCTTCTTCTTCTTCTTCTTCTTCTTCTTCTTCTTCTTCTTCTTCTTCTTCTTCTTCTTCTTCTTCTTCTTCTTCTTCTTCTTCTTCTTCTTCTTCTTCTACCCTGTACACTCATGAGAATGTCCCCTCTACCACCCTTAGATCTCCATATACTGTATGGAGCTGACTTGTTCTGACATTCCATATGTTGATCTGACCTCATCAAACCCTGTACACTCAAGACATGCTCCTTATATGGCCAGTACAGAATGCATTCCATGTTGATCTGACCCCCCCATGCCAAAGCGCCAGCGCTCGCCCAGCAGTCTTCCGTCAACGAGGCGGATGTGTGCACATGACCTAGGGCGAGGTCGCTTCTCACCCTCAGCCACCCTTACTGGTTGTTATTGTCTCCACCAGGCCGAAGGCATGGGGGGAGAGTATGTTTTGCACTCCGTCCGTCCGTGTGTCCGTGTGTGTGTGTCCGTGAGCACTGAGCAGCTAATCTCGGCCACCGTTAACCCGGTCGATGCCAAATTTTGCACACACACTCCCTGGATACCAACTATGAACCTCTGCCCCAAACTTTCCAGAACGGCCTGTTATAGCACCACCAGGAGGCCGCTTTGTGCAAAACAAGTTTTTGCACAGTACACCTACAGATTTTGTCCAAACATCACGCAAATTGGTACACAGTCTCTCTTGAGCCATTCAACGAAACCGGTCTTTCAGATTTCTCAGACTCCATCCTGATTGGTTAAGATTGGCTTCCAAAGTTCACAGGAGTGCTCAGTTTCAAACATAATGCTGCAAATCATGAACACATCGCGTGATTTCCGTCAAATTGTGCACCCACATTCCCACTAGGCCGAGGACGAAATGCCACATGAACAATTTCAACTCAGCCTCAAGGTGGCGCTATAACTGGCCGAAAAGTGTTTTTACCTCTAACTGCACGGATCTGTGGATAACTTTGTATGCCAACTCCCTAGAGGCCAAGGAAAAACCTTTGCCTGGAATTTTTCACATCTGCTCTTTATAGCGCCACCAGGAGGCCGACATATGTAAAACACATTTTCTATTATTACTCCTTCAGATTTTATCCAAATTTCACGCAAATCGGTACACATGATCTCCATAGTCATGTGATCAAGACAGGTTTGTTTGATTTCTCATATTCCATCCTGATTGGCCACGATTGGCTCCTACAGTTTTCAGGAGTAGCCCGCTTTGTACAAATCGCCACAACTCCTCAACGCAGCGTCCGATTGCTATGAAACTGTGCACGCATATTCCCACTAGGCTGAGGAAGAAATGCCACTTGACAGTTTTTGATTAGTGTTTTTACCTCTAACTGCACGGATCTGTGTAAAACCTATAGTTGATTTCTCATAATCCATCCTGATTGGCTACGATTGGCTTCTAAAGTTATCAGGAGTAGCCTCCTAAACATTTTGCCAAACATCACACACACACTTCTATCCTCCTGGTGGAGACCTGTGCCCAGAAGGGCACTTTTTCTAGTTATGAAAATGTCTCTACAATTTTGTAATTGGCAATTCCTCATGTGTGTATATTGCACATGTCTCTACCCCGGGAGCAGTATGGGTTAGAGCCCCAGCCTGCATCCTCTGTGAGGAGGAAGCCCAAAAACCTTCGATGAGGCCTTTAGGAGGGCCATTCGAGCTGGAGTCTGCAGTACTACCGTTGCCTAGCGGTGAAGCCTGCGGAACCATTGCGGCTCAAGAATCCACCACTCCTGAATGAAGTGTCTGGTGCTGGGAGTCTGATGCAATGCACAGATCCTGGCGGTACTGTCTTTCCCTAGTGGGTCTGATCGAGGGTAGCTACTGGGACGCAAGTCGGGACTTGATCACCCCGGCTGGGTCACCTGAGTGATGTTCGAGAGACCCGAAACCCAGATGACCTTGGGATACATCACTGAGGATACGTCCCAGTTGCATCCAGGCGATGCATTTTCGTTCTACCGTGTCCCACTATTTTATCATTTTATGTAGCTTTGATAAGAAGCCTGTGATGTTTTTTTTATGTAAAAAAGGAAAATGGAAGTGAAATCTTGTGAAAACATTCACATTTTAGATTTGGATAACGATGTACAAAAAAATGAAATCGAGCACCTAGCCCTGACCTTAAAAGATATTGGCTTAAAGATGATTATTTTTATTTGGCTTGGAGAGCAGGGGTTATTTAGGACGCGTGTTTTGAAACTAATGGAAGTATAGAGGCTGACCAGACGTGACCAGACTAAGCTGTATTTAGGGTTGGCCTTGCAAGACGTTTGATGTGTGTAACCAAGTTTTATACCTTGGGTTTCAGTTAGAGTTTAAACAGAAATTGTATCAGGTTGAGACAGGAATACGTTCAGATTCATGTCAAGCTATAGAGCATGGTAGTTTATAGTTCGACAATTACGTACAAAGTGTCTGCAATTATGACTATATAGTGTCTTGGTCAAGACTTTCATTGTGCTGAGAATGGATGACTCAAAGCTAAATGGTAAATGGTGCATTTATGCAGAGCTTTTATCCAAAGCGCTTTACATAGATTGTGCATTATATTCACCCAGACATACACCGATGGCAGAGGAAACCTGCACATTAGGAGCAATTAGGGGTTCAGAGTCTTGCTCAAGGACACAACCGTGCGTGCGTGCGTGCATGCGTGCGTGTGCATGCTTGTTGGCGCGCAACCACACACGCTTGCTTGCTTGCATGTGCATTGCGTGCGTGCACTGCAGGTGTTTAAGTTTAACTTCACTAGGAAAGACCAAACATCAGACATGGGAACCCTTTAAGATGGTTTATTGAACAAGGGTGGAGAATGGTCATTGCTGTCACGAATGCCATTGCATGGAGTAAGAAAGCGGGGTATGGTTGTACAACATAAACATCCATTGCATACAACATGGTGGGCCAGCATGGTCGTCTATGAGTGCGCTCTGGCATGCGAAGCATGGGAGCGCAGTATATACGGCCATGCATGGCAGCAAGGTCGTCCATGGGTGCGTATGGTGCGAGGCACAGAAATACGCACGAACATGAACGGCCAGGCTTGGAATACGTAGTGGAGCAGCATACGTAGTGAAGCAGCATGGTCGTCTATGAGTGCTCCTCATGCGAAGCATGGGGAGCGTAGTATAAACGGCCAAGGCTTGGAATACTTAGTGAGGCAGCATGGTCGTCCATGGGTGCATAGAGTGCGAAGCACAGATTACGCACGACATGAACGGCCAAGGCTTGGAATACATAGTGAAGCAGCATGATCGTCTATGAGTGCGCTCTGACATGCGAGCATGGGACGCGCAGTATAAACGACCAGGCATGGAATACATAGGGAAGCAGCAAGGTCGTCCATGGGTGCGTGTAGTGCGAGGCACAGAATTACGCACGACATGAACGGCCAAGGCTTAGATGAATACATAGTGGGACCCGAGGTTCGAGGGGGCGGACCCGGATACTTTGGCTTAGGGGTCGAGGCGTGGGCCTGAGTGATATAGTAGAAACCCCTTTCTGGAACCTGCGAGTATGGAAAAGGGAGGGAGGGTGGGTTACAAGAAACTGGCACAGGGCACTTTTTGACAGTTGAGTTTAAGTACCCACGGTAATGGGCGACGTAGGAGTGGCCAGGCTAGTTGGAAGTGGGTGAGTGGTGGCATGGTTGGCAAGGGCGGAGTATTGGTTGGCAAGGGAGGAGATGGCAGGCAGGTGGGTTGTCTTCTGCTTGGCCAAACCTCCCGAACCTTAGTTGTTCCAACTCCATTTCACTAGGAAAGACCAAACATCAGACATGGGAACCCTTTAAGATGGTTTATTGAACAAGGGTGGAGAATGGTCATTGCTGTCACGAATGCCATTGCATGGAGTAAGAAAGCGGGGTATGGTTGTACAACATAAACATCCATTGCATACAACATGGTGGGCCAGCATGGTCGTCTATGAGTGCGCTCTGGCATGCGAAGCATGGGAGCGCAGTATATACGGCCATGCATGGCAGCAAGGTCGTCCATGGGTGCGTATGGTGCGAGGCACAGAAATACGCACGAACATGAACGGCCAGGCTTGGAATACGTAGTGGAGCAGCATACGTAGTGAAGCAGCATGGTCGTCTATGAGTGCTCCTCATGCGAAGTCAACTCGAAGTTTACGAGTCATTTGGCGCCAAGTTGTTCACAAACATGAAGTGCGCGCCCGGAGGGGGGCCGCCATCTTTCGGCGACCCCCCGGCCCAGTCACGAACGGCCCTCCGCACCCGGCGGTCGCCCGCCGGGCTACGCGAGGCCAGCCGAGAGTCCTCGGCGCCCAGATATCGTTCCGTCTAGGCGGGATTCTGACTTAGAGGCGTTCAGTCATAAGCCCGCAGATGGTAGCGTCGCCCCATTGGCTCCTCAGCCAAGCACATGCACCAAATGTCTGAACCTGCGGTTCCTCTCGTACTGAGCGGGATTACTATTGCAACAACACATCATCAGTAGGGTAAAACTAACCTGTCTCACGACGGCCAAGGCTTGGAATACTTAGTGAGGCAGCATGGTCGTCCATGGGTGCATAGAGTGCGAAGCACAGATTACGCACGACATGAACGGCCAAGGCTTGGAATACATAGTGAAGCAGCATGATCGTCTATGAGTGCGCTCTGACATGCGAGCATGGGACGCGCAGTATAAACGACCAGGCATGGAATACATAGGGAAGCAGCAAGGTCGTCCATGGGTGCGTGTAGTGCGAGGCACAGAATTACGCACGACATGAACGGCCAAGGCTTAGATGAATACATAGTGGGACCCGAGGTTCGAGGGGGCGGACCCGGATACTTTGGCTTAGGGGTCGAGGCGTGGGCCTGAGTGATATAGTAGAAACCCCAAAAGTATCGTTCTAAAGTTACCAGACCCTGGAACGGTGGGCGTCGTGGAGGGCGCGTTGGAGCAGACGTAGCTGTGATGGGCCTGGGAAGACCTTCGGGCCGAGAGTCTGGGTTATGTGGTCGGGAACTCCCTTGTTGGAGCTGTGACGCGGCTCCAGTTCTGGAGGGGTAGCCGAAGGAGTGTTCCGAGGAGAGTCCTGGTCGGCGGGGACCAGGTGGAGGTAGGAATGGAACCAGGAGCGGATGGCGACTGGACCGCTGTTGTTACGAACCCGATGGCGTGCGTGCTGGGCGTGTCGGGTGAGTGAGTGGTTAAAAGGGGCTCATTGGGCTGAGGGAGGTGTTGGAGATGCGGGAACCCAAAGAAAGCGAACAGTGAACTTGGCTTTGAGCGTGGCATTGGTGAGGGGCCTGAATAGCCGGTGCGGAGGATGGAGCTGGTGTGGGTTAAGGTGTGGGGGGTTGGTGTTGGGGAGAAAGGTGTTTTGCCTGTTTGTCAGTGCAGATGGGGCGGGAGTGGGAGCCGCCACAGAAGGTGCATATGTGGAGCAATTTGCATGACGACAGTTCGCAGCCTCCCTCATTGAAATTGTTGCATAGCATTTGTTTGCCGACAAACACCAGCGGGCGGCCGCGCCTGTCTTTGGCCTTGGAGGAGGTGGGGAAGACCTTGCTGGAGGTGGTGACGCTCAGTAGGGGGGGGGGGACGTAGCTGGTTTGGTGTGCGGCGTGGGGGCGGGGCTCTGGAGCTCTGAAGGTGCAGTGGGTGGTGGGATGAGTGGGGCAGTTGCAGAGACTGCATGATTCAGAGGTTTTACCGGCAAAAATCCTGCAGTATAACTCCAGCTCGAGGGAGCCCCAGTAGGTGGTGGTGTTGAAGTGTTGTAGTCTGGAGGCGGCCCTGGCGGAGAATTGACGGTGATACTCGTAAAACAAGCTGCCTCCGAACCGTGTGCAAAGGTCCATGCAGATGTAAAGATGATCGTCCAGTTCTTGGCGGCGGGAGGGGAATGAGGTGCATAGAATGTCTCTGTATATTGAAAATGCTAGTACAAACTCTGTGGGTGTGAGGACGGCGGAAGTGGATGGGGAGAGATCTCGGAGGGTGATGGCGATTCCTCCGAGATCTACTGACCGGTGTTGGGCTGTGCTGGCGGAGGGGCGTATGAGGGATGAGAGGTCGATGTCCGTACCTTGTAAGATCTGTGAACGGAGGTGTGAGGGGACCATAGGGGCGTTGAGAGCGATGGCGGATGGCGGGATGGGTGCTGGCGTTGCTGTGAAGAGGGAGAAGGAGGGGGGGGGGGCGGTGGGGAACGCTGGGTGGGGGGGGAGAGAAGACACATTGGTGTGTGGGGCGCTAGGTGCTGCTGGGGGAAAACCTGGGATGGCTGGGGGGAAACCTAGGGGGGATGGGGCTTGATAATTGTACTGAAAGGGGGGGTGGAGGTGGGGTGCTGCTGCCTGCTGGAAATGGGGGGGAGGAACGGGTTGGGCATGGGGGAAAGAACCAGGAGGATATAGTGATGGGGAGGTGTGAGGTAGGTGGAAAAAGCTGGCCGTGTGGGGGGTGGAGAGAGCTGAGGTGGCTGGAGCTCCTTCAGGGGGGGGGGGGGGGTGGAGAGGGTGGATGTCTGGTGAAACCGGCTGCCTCTGGAAGGTCACGGTGGCTGCGGGATGTTGTGTGGCGGCCTTCCTTGTCCCGCGACGTGGCGGAGCTGCCTGCCGCGCAACAACGCCGCCTCTCGGCCGAGCAGGCGCCTGTTGGTCTTTTCCTGGGCGCGTGACGTCGTGTCGGCGCGACGGACCTGCGACGGTTGGTGGTGTTGTTGTGGTGCTGTTGCTGTTGCTGCGTTGGCCGGTGCGGGTGGTGGTGAGGAGGTTGAAGAGGCTTTGTTTCCTGGCGGTTCTGGTGAATGGTATCCCTTTGGCGGTGAGTGCACGCTGGAGACCGAAGACGGTCCAATCCGACATTAGCGTCGGCGCCGAGTCATTCGTGCCGTGCGAGGAGGCGCCGCGGCGGTTTTGCTGGAGAGCTGGGGAGGGAGATGGATCCCCGCGAAACTCCCGGGGTGTCCGGTTGAGATTGGACGCGGCGGGACGAGGAAGTGCCACGGCTGCTGACCTGGAGCCGTGCTGGCTCGGTGGCGTGTCGGGCACGGCATTTGGATCGGCGACATCCTGGTGAGTACCGAGAAAAATGTCGTCGTTCTCCTCGGCGTGAGCAAGAAGCAACATATTGAGATCAGGCACCGCGAGTCCTTGGTCTGACATGTTTGGTTGCTGGTGGTTAGCTGGCTAGGTGGCTAGGTGGCAGAGGAAAATACACGATTTTGTCTCTGGTAACGTGTGGGTGTGCGTGTTTACAAGAAACTGGCACAGGGCACTTTTTGACAGTTGAGTTTAAGTACCCACGGTAATGGGCGACGTAGGAGTGGCCAGGCTAGTTGGAAGTGGGTGAGTGGTGGCATGGTTGGCAAGGGCGGAGTATTGGTTGGCAAGGGAGGAGATGGCAGGCAGGTGGGTTGTCTTCTGCTTGGCCAAACCTCCCGAACCTTAGTTGTTCCAACTCCATTTAAGTTCATAATGGGTGTGGCATGCTATACCAGTACGCTGTACAGTAGGTTCTTATACCTACCTTTTATCTAATTTATATCGTTGCTGATCTTACATTTTGAGTCAATACATAATTGTGGCATGTTATTTATTTAGACAGATGGTTTTGATTTGTGTTGATACGTTTACCTGTGATCCTAGTTTACTGAGGCGTGCAGCACTGTCTCTCTGCATTCGATGTACTGTATATGTTTACCTTGCTAATTGTAAGTCGATCTGGATAAAGAGCGTTTGCTAAATGCTATTTTTAATTTTTTGTGTAGATATTGCGTAATGCAACTAGCTCCCTGAGACCGAGACAAATACAATTCTGATGTACGGTAAGCATAAGAGTTTGTGTGTGTGTGTGTGTGTGTGTGTGTGTGTGTGTGTGTGCATGCTTGCGAGCACACGCACGTGTGTGTGTGTTCCTGTGTGTTTCGCCTCTTTGCTTGTCACCACCTCCCCAGTCCCCAAGCATCTGGCCTCCCAGACTGATAGATTCTCCTGTCAGTCTGTTCCGTTGTGCCTGTGATTGATTGATCAATTGCACTGAAGGATCCTTTAGTTGTTTTGGGACCGACAAATGACAGCTATTATCACATTGGTAAAATATTGGGCGTGTGCCAGGGCTGATTGGCTCTTATCAAGACAAAGCCTCAGTTACAGCTATTAAAACAGACAGAAAATATGCCATGCCGAAAATAGCCGATCTACACAATCTCAGAACAAATGTGTGCAACCAAGCATAAATCAGGCTTCAGATGGTAATATGTCATGCAAACGCCTCCTGTTGCGACTCACAGTGCCTGCACAGGTGTTTGCCGATCTGTGATTCGAATGTATTTATACAACAATGATCACGTCTGCTCCATTGCTGTTGCTGTGTCCACACTACAAGAATATTGTCATTCACGATAAGTTGCAGCTCTTGGTAGGCAGCTAAATCACAAAGCCTAGAAGCGTGCTGCCAAAATATACTCTCATTACAATGTTGGCAGTTTTGGTACACCACGCAAGGCTCTGTGTTGAATTTTCCCCATCGTATCCCTCACCTTGCTTGAGCGGCAGACAAGAAACAATTTAGCCCGGGTGAAAGTTTGGATAGACTTCTATTTCCCCAAAGTCTTTCGTTTCAGTGTTGACATTATACAGGCAGTGGTTTGCCCATTGGCTAACAGCTGGGAGAGGCTTTGTAGAACCACTGCCACAGCAGGAGCCTGACGAATAACACTAGGATTAAGGGAGAGACTGACATGTTGGAGACACAGGCACAGGCAGACATATTAATAAATCAATTTTGATGGATTAGAATTCTGAATGGAATGGAATAGATGACGATAGATTACCCTGATTAATACGTCTGAACCATGGCCAAGTGGTCCAACCCTTTCTCACCCAAACACTGTGAAATATGACAGATCGGCATTTCCGTACACGTACGCCTAAAACACCCCAAAATCTGTACATATTACGCTGAAGTCCTCCCCATAGACTGCGACGCCGTCTCTACCGAACTTGAGCCACAAGCATAGACACCACCGAGCGAGCTGAAGTGCGCAAGTTGCCGTGTTGAACGTTGCGAAGTTCGGTAGAGCCGACTCAGCCCCGTCCGAGTTAATGTAACAGGATAGTAAATAGTGTCAAACCCGATCTCACCCATGAAACATGGTTTGGCAATTCCGTACATACTATGCTAGTTAAAGCCATGCCTCCATCGCGGTAAAAACAGTATTTATTTATTTTGTATTATCCTTTATTTAATCAGTAAAATCACATTGAGACCATAGTCTCTTACGAGTGTGCGCTGGCCAAGAGAAGAGGCAAATAAATGTTACACAGCTCTGCCAGTAACAACAAATACAGGACATGACAAAGACAAACATATGATATCCGTAATACCAAAAACCTACTACCAGGGAGGCTGAGAGAGAGTCTAATAGCTAACCAAATACAGACTAAAAAAAGACTAATAATATACATCAAGCTAATATAAAACTAAGATCACAGCAATTGCTACTCATCAAAGCAGAAGCAATGGCTGGAGAGTGTACCAGAGGCAAACCTCTTAAAAGTCACTAGGGGGATCAAGGAAGCCAATTTTAAATTTCTCTGCCTCAGATTTGGTGTTGGGTACGACATAGCGCATCCAGGCGTTTGATCTGAGGTTAAGCGAGTTTTGGACTAGTTCAAATTTAGAACTAATGTAAGAAGGGGAATTACCAAGAATGACTTAAAAGTGTACCAGTGTAGCAGCCTGCGAGATGCTAAGGAGGACCACCCTACTAAGGAGTACAGAGTACAATGGAGTGTCCTGTAGGTGGAGCTGGTAATGAATCTCAAAGCAGCGTGAAAAAGGGGATCAAGTCTGCCCAATGCAGAGGAACAGGCGAATCGGTACACAACATCACCGTAATTGCGACATGAAAAGGCCAGTGACCAGCCTTTTCCGTGAGGCAGAAGAATAACAAAGTAGTAGTAGTAGTATACTATACTGTAGTAGTAGTATACTATACTGATTTTGGGGTATTCTGTATATACGGCAATGCCAAATCCGTGCTATTTCACCGTATTTGGGTGAGATGGGGCTGGGTGGTCAGATGGGTGGGCCGCGTGCATCTCAATCAATCGATTGTGTTCGATTGTATTCTGGCCTAGATCAATGAAACTAAGATATACTTTATCACAACGGAAGCTCATTTTGTCTGACTGGTTTTAAATACATTATATTATCTATAGTGCTTTGCCAATTATATGGGAGGCCATAGGTTTGAGAACCGCTGTCCTTTCCTTTATGCTTTTGCCCTCAGCATTCTTCCTCTGCTGTTACTTTGGAGCTAATGAGAATGTACCCTATCAGTCAACCTACAGCGTGAGCCGCGTGAAAAGAGACCTATAGAAATGTGGACTATGGAGATGAGTCACTCTATGATACAAGAGGCCAAAGCAGCCATATTTGATACTATCACCTTACCCATACAGCTGGAATGTTAATAAGTGTGTGTGTGTGGGGGGGGGGGGGGGGGGGGGGAGAGAGAGAGCGAGAGAGAGAGAGAGAGAGAGAAATAAATTAGAGATGTGACAATGACGGAGATGGAGAAAGAGTCGAAGAAAGAGCTTGGGAGGAAAAGAGAAATGGGCAGTGAGAGATACATAGATAATGAGAGAGACATAAGAGACAGAAAAGGATGGTTTAGTGCAGTCGAGAGTGGAGTCATTATACATTGTTGAAGGTCAAGGCTGGGTTCTCGCCATGCATTAATGTCCTGGTGGAAACGCATTAAAAAATAAACGCATACATTAAAAAGAAAACCGTGTGTCCTCCTTTCATGAACGGAGCCATGCAGTCAATTAAAATCACACCCGTGTGTGTGTGTGTGTGTGTGTGTGTGTGTGTGTGTGTGTGTGTGTGTGTGTGTGTGTGTGTGTGTGTGTGTGTGTGTGTGTGTGTGTGTGTGTGTGTGTGTGTGTGTGTGTGTGTGTGTGTGTGTGTGTGTGTGTGTGTGTGTGTCACCCCGAGGCACCCCGCGTCCGAAACGGTTGAGTTACCCTGTGGGGGTTACTGTACTGGCACACCCAAAATCATCATATATACAGTTAATTATGTGCGCGTTTGTGTATGTGTGTTAGGTCGCGCACAGGTGGTGAAAAACTACCATGCTGTTTTCGTGCTCAGACGCACCCAGCCAGCCAGCCAGCCAGCCACACACATAGCTCCGTAAGGGAGTGGTTGCACCACTAAAAATGAGATATTAACAGTTTGACTTTTTTACGATTAACCCGCATTTTAATCAACCCCCCTTCACTGCCGAGATTGTTGTATTACCTTTAGAGCATACGCTGAATTATTTGGGCTTTTAATCCGCGAAAATCCATAAAAAAAAGCTCCCGTGGTTTGTTATGATCTGTGTGTAGCATCCACCATCTTGGTGCACCCGGAAGACGCACACAAGATTGGTTTCAATGAGGAGTTGCACCCAATGCATTTCCATTGGCCTCAATTTCCCAGAAGCCCTAGCAGCCCACAGCATGTGACGATTTCCGGTTTCGTCATCACAGCGAAGGCATCCAGTCTCATACTCCGCGACGAAGACGGATTTTCTTTTGATTCATTACATTACGGCGGATTAAACACATAAAACAAAAGGCGGGTATGTCCGATACGGCAGCGACATTAACCTGGAGTAATCCATTCCCGGCACGGAAACTGTTAATGAAGGGAGACTATAGCTAAAGCACAAAGACACAATTTGACAATGACAGTATAGCTAACTGATGGCCAGAGAACATGTCTGATTCCTATGTGGTCTAATATGTTATGTTATGCTATATATATTTTATCATACGAGGGTGCTGAATAATTTCTACTACAAGAAGAGGTTGTTGACTTTTCGCTGTGGGCAATTATGAAGAATTATGGTAACCTTTTAAATTACAGTTTGCACATTTCCATAATTACCTCCATATATTTTTTCTTTTCTTGATTCCTGACATTAAGCGTTTGGCAAATTATGAGTTTAAATACAGAAGCTGCTTATTTTAACTGAAAAGGGAAGACATGGGTCTCATTCTCTTTTGGCCGCTATATCGTTTTTTACTAATATATCCATCATCATTGTAATCGTGTGTGTGTGTGTGTGTGTGTGTGTGTGTGTGTGTGTGTGTGTGTGTGTGTGTGTGTGTGTGTGTGTGTGTGTGTGTGTGTGTGTGTGTGTGTGTGTGTGTGTGTGTGTGTGTGTGTGTGTGTGTGTGTGTGTGTGTGTGTGTGTGTGTGTGTGTGTGTGTGTGTGTGTGTGTGTGTGTGTGTGCGCGCGCGCACGTTTTCTTTCTTCAGGGAGTGCATCATGAGATTACACGTACATCCTTATTGTATATCGACACAATTTTTAAACGGCGATTGGAGTGCAACATTTAGATCTCTTAATGTGTTCTCAGATTGTGTATTAGTTAGTCACTGCATGTCCACGTCCACGTCTCATGACAACAACCAAAGCATGCACAAAGACGGAGCTGAATGGAGTCATCTTATTGCAAAGTCAAAACAGATCAGAGTACGAACTCAGAGCACGAACACAATGGATAACACAGAGACAGCATACAAAAGCATGCTATACTCAAAGCCGATTTCAGGGAAACTACTCCAGGAACAAAAAGCATGCAGCAACCGTAACGGATAAACAACAACCGTCTTTCCCATAACTAGACCCGTGCCTGGCTGTCGAGCACCGAGTCAGTAATGATTGCATAGTCCCACCGAATACCGGAGAACTCGCCAGTTTACCAAGTCGCCACGGCAAAAGTTCTTCATCAATGGCTTCATCGTTATGCTAAGATGCTGTCTTCATCAGTGTACTATGTCCAACTCACAAATGTAGGCCTACCATTTCAGGAATTGTTTACTAATGAAGTACATTGTTTCGGTACTTTGGTGTTTAAACTTTCAGCATTCCTACTTTCTCTAGTGTTAACTCTAAACAACTATCCTCTCTCTCAATTCAATGCAATTTAAATGAAGGTGAAGTAAAACTAAAATGCACTAAATCGCGGCGAGCTGGTAAACTGTTCTCCGGATACCGTCCCACCCGGCTATGCAATACCCTTTGTACTCGTGCGTACCCATTCCACCCATCTGTCTGTGTCCCTTTTATGCCCATATACAGTATGGAGATTTCTGCATCTGTCTCTCTGTGTCCCTTTATTCCTATATATGGAGTTCTGTGTCAGGCATGCCCAAATATGGAGAGTTGTGATGTCAGGCATACCCAAATATGGAGTGTTGTGATGTCAGAACAGGCCAGCTCCATATATGGACCCTGTCCAGTGTCCAGAGCCCGGGATGAGGCCTTTTGTGACGGTTCTGGACAACCGTGGATCCGACCGACTCAACAGCGGGCACTGTGGGGGTGTGGAACGCGTGATGTGTCGAATTTGAACGGTTCTCGAGTTACGTGCATGGATTACAGCCGTACACGCGCATGTACAGACAGACGTGGTGCATATACAGTACGCAGCATACATACAGTTAGCCTATACTTTAACTCTCTTACTTCAGACATTTTTAATATAGGGTGGTCTTACTCTATATTAAGCGCATTTAAGCAATATTACACGAGAGGGTGTTCTTTATCGTCATTAATGGACGCCTTCAAAAAAGCAGCACCGCCATCTCACAAATGTTGGGTGGAGGATGTTATGTCACATCTCAAGCTCGAAGAACTTAAATATACGATCAGGGGCTCCACTCAGAAATATACCAGAGTTTGGCAACCGTTTCTAACCTACTTTGCGGTAGTATTTTCTACATAATCATTGGCCATCCCCCCCCCCCTTTTCATTTTTATTTACCCACTTGTTTTATTGTTTTCTATATATTTTATTTCAGTTATTGCTGATGTCATAAATGTACAATTTGGAGGGTTTTGTTTTACATTGTATTTCAAACTTTTATATTTTTTACATGAATGTTGAGTACTGGTGTTGTTGTTGTTGGTTTGTCCTGTATCTGTCTTGTATCTGTTGTCTGTCCTGTCTTCTGTTCAAAGAAAAACTTCAATAAAAATACTTGAATAATAATTAATGGACGCCTTCGGTGCCGTAGGAACTCGCCGGCAGGATGCGTTCCGAAAGGTATATCGCAGAAGTGCATTAATGACGATAAAGAACACCCTAGAGGGCCTGGGCCGTGGCTCAGCGGTCCAGGCACCTTGGCCGTGTGCCGCGGGTTCGACTCCCGATCCCGACGGCCTTTACTGCATGTCACTCCCCCATCTCTCTTACCCCATTTCCTGTCAGCCTACTGTCTGTCCCTCTATAAAAAATATAAAATAAAGTTGAGAAAACATTTTTAAAAAGTACACCCTCGACAACAGTTACCCTCATATAGCACGACTGAAGAAAAAAGGGACACAAAAGTAGCATGTGCTTAAATTCATATTTAGAAAATGTTTCAGATGTAAAAAATATTTGAGATGATAGAATGGTGATGGATGATGATGGTCATGGAAGGGGAACCTTCTGAAAGCTTCATGGGCAAAGATAATCAACTTAAAAATCTTAAAATGACCTCTCAGACATGCTAGTGTTAAAACTATAAGAGAAATGACAGATGTACTGTAGTCACTACGACCACAAATGTCCCAAGGAACTAGCTAGCCTCGCCACTGAGTCTGCTGCACTCTGAGAGAAAAACGGCTGAATTGTTTGTTTTGATTAGCCGTGGTTTAAGCACAGCTACAGAAAGCTGTTTCAACCAATCAGAATGCATGCTTCCTCAAAACGACCTGTTGTATAATGGACATTACATTGTAGGCTACTTTGACCAGTTTTAAAATCATATACTGTGGTTTCTTTTCGAGCACTGGTGTAATTTAATTTCAGTATGGAATTAAAAGCAACTTGCAGAGACTTTAAACTTAATTGTGTTACATTATACATAGGTTTTTGTCAATGTTACATTGTGTCATTTGAATGCATTTTAAGTGCATATAGGCTATGAAAAGTCTAGCCTGGAAATTGTCCTTGGCAAAAGAATAATTTACAAATGAAACTCAGAAGTCCATGACTTATGCACTGTGCAAGTGTGCACTTATATTATTTGGCGAACAATCTAGACTCAATAATTCTTCAGACAAGTTCCAGTAATCTGTTCATATAACTTTGGATACAATTTAAACAAAAATTACCAAGAATGACCATTAATAACAAACTTAATGATATGTGCTATGACAAACTAAGAGATATTAGGCTACACAGAGAAGATGGAGCATTTTTGCACTTTCAAAATGTTTTTATAGCAGCTTGTATATTATCCCCTGGAAATTCATTTCCCTGTGGATTAATAGCGGTCGCCGGTCTGGAATATTAAAGAAACATTAGGCTACATCCCCAATGTGTTTCTTTAAAAAGCTACTTATAGGAGGGAGGAATGTTAATGTGGAGTTCCTTGGCGGGCCGCTAGGTGCGTCTCTGCTCCATGAATGCTCGCCTCTCTTCTCATCTCATCTCATCCCGCGCCGTGAGACGGAGCACCGGAGCGGAGGAGGGATGAGGAGGAGAGAGAGCGGGCTTTGAACAGCCAACTGCAGCCTGCCTGGATCGCGAGGAGCGAGCGAAGAGGAGAGAGCGGGGGGGACACAAATCTAACTGCCTGTTTTTTTTTTCTCTCCCCCCAAGATTGTCACCATTAAAATGTATACAATGGTATGATATCCAAGACCCGGAGCCTAGTGGTCTTTACTCATTAAAGAAAACACCACAAGAAATTGGATTACCGACGGACTTGTTTTTGGGCAAAAAAAAAAGAAGAAAAAAGGTTCCCTTGATTTGGTTTTTTTCGACCGAATAACACTGGAGAGGGAAACGATCGAGTTTTTGAGGCTATACCTTTTGGAGTGAAAAGTGTTGTAGCTGTTATAAGTCCCAGCCTTGGCGAGGCTCGTGCGTCGGGATTTGGGGATATGGCTCTCGCAGGGAAATGCACTTTATCCTGACGGGACGTAGGACTATAACGCACTGAGGAATATTGTCTTATAAAGGTGAAGAAAAGCTGCGGATGGGATCATTCCTTTCACGGTAAACACATTCTGACAAACTCCGACCGCAATCCTATATACATCGTGTTGTATAATTTCATTTTGGTTTGCATTTTTTGACCATGCAGGAAAAGAAAAACAACGACCAATGCAGTATTTTCTTCTCTGATCCTTTACTGACCGACCACATTGGGGAGAACAAGTTCTCATGTGTTTTTGCAACCGTTTGCGGTTTTTTCACCGGTGTTAGGGAGTAAATGTAATTAGGAAATATACATTGAGGACAGGTTGTGTCGTGAGTGATGAAAACGTCTCCACACACAGCCAGGCAGAAACACAACATATCTCCCTCTGCTTTTCTCTGTCACTTTGGATCCACTCTCTCTCTGTGCTGAAGTGAATGAAGACGCACAGATGCGCACTCTCACTTTCGCTGCCAAAATTCGTCGTGTGTGTCTTATAGCCCCCCCAAACATGGAAAGCAGACTAAAATGGTATATAGTTGTCCTGCACATTCAAACACCAAATGGTTCAAATACAATAAAAGACAATGACATTGAATAAAAAAATAAAAATCCACACGCATATCAAGCATTTGCCACATACAGACGGGGATACTGGGGATCCGATATGTTACATATATAGCCCGTCAATTCAGTCACTTTTTCTGCAAACGTTTTTTCGATGTATGAATGAAACAATTTAGTTGGATTTAATGATATACAAATCCCTGGCTATAGTAGCTCCTCATATCGGCATGATTGGCCACTTTGGAATAATGGTAAAAAATAAGAATTTTTTAATCGTATAGGCTTATTAGGCTACCGAGTGTGCCAACGGCATTATAGGCTATAGCATAATTTTTCGTGTTAAAAAATAACCTGTTAATCAAAGAGACGAAAGCCCTTCTCAGCTGATGAGCTGTGGCCGGGATGCAGAGTGATGGAGAAGAGGGGGGGGGGTGCTTTTATATTGAATCGAGTCTCTCTTTCTCTCTCTCGCCGATATAGAGGGAGGAAAGTTGCGCCCGTTGGCTGTGGATGGATGGGGGCACCATGCATAGAACTGGATGAATGCGGTATTTGTGTGTGCGCTCATTCGCAGCCCCAAGGACTTGTCACGCCAAAATGAATGAAATAGAAAAAGGCCGTCTGGAATCTGGATGCGTTGATTTGGGCTTTTGGCAAAGTCGCTATCGCTAATGACATTATACATTCACCAGATATATGGATGAGCCTTTGACAGGCGGTGGGGGGGGGGGGGGGGGGGTAAGCTAGTCCGTCTGGCTTCTGAGGGATGTTTAGTCATGACTTCATATCGTATATGGCATTAAAACATAGCCTGCATTGGCCGCAGATATATGATCCTAATTAAGGCTGATTTATTATAACACTAACACCGTTTTATTTTTGCAAATAAAATATAATTTTATTAGCCTATAGCCTACATTTGATATATTTGTAAGAATAGGGGGGCCTCTGGCTTTTGGAGAAAGTGATGGTCTGCTTGAGGACTTGTAAGATTGACCTAATCAATGGATTGAATTAATTAGCCCCCGTATTTCATTTTAGCCAAAGCATTTTAAACGCGAGTCCTGTGTGAGGTAGCCTATACATACTGCTTGAAAAGTCCATATACAGCTATATTGTGCAATAGTGAAGAAGATGGACTGCACTATAGGCCACAAATCAAGTCCTTGTACAAATTGTGCAATGCAAAAAACATCAAATTTATCCGTAAAGAAAATAAACTATTAATATCCTGGTGGCAGAGATGTGATTTGGGGCCTCTAGACTATATAGTCTCATTAATATTGATGGCGGTTGGTATTTCCCTGTGCTTTGTTATGCCTCTGTAGGCCATGCTGCTTGGCTGCATGCAGTGCAGTGCAGTAGGCCCCGGCTCTTCACACCACATGGTCCCCAGGGCTCTGATCTACATAGCTCAGCCCTCAAGGAACATTTCTGCTCATTGTTGCTCTTCCTCTTTACCTCCTTTCTGCTCCTTCTCTCTCCTCTCCTCTCCTCTCCTCTCCTCTCCTCTCCTCTCCTCTTCTCCTCTCTCGTCTATACTCTCTGCTCCTCCTCTTCTCTCGGTTCCGTTTCTCTCAATGTTTTCCCCGACATCCAAATCCTCCTTCTCTTGGTCCATGCTTCTCTGCCTGCCCTTCCTCTACCTTTTCTGTACATAGGAGGGTGCTGGTTCATTATTATTGGATCCTTGTTGAGTCTTGCTGTGGACCTTGGAATAATGTGGCCACCTATACTTTCTAGTTTGACCATTATTTTTTTGTTTTTAACTCAGAGTTCTTCCCTGTTTCACAATATACGTTACAGGCATTCACACATGGGAGCTGCCCAGTATTCCTCCATTTTAGATTAGCCAGTGGAGGTTCAGCGTCTTGCCTAAGGGCACGTACAATGGCACGTGCTGAGGGAGGGAGGGTCGAGTGCCGGTCAAACACTATACCCTGACTGCCGCCCACGGTATCAAACATGGAACCTTTTGCATGATCCTTATAGGCCACCACTACTGCCATGACATGCTTTAATTAAACACATCAATTAATTAGTTGTTTTTAGATGCTCTGTATGGCCTACCAACCAATGGCCTATATTATATGGACTACTTTGCAAAATGCAGGGTAAATTAATGTCATTGTAGCAACTCATGTAAGATAATTAATTTATTCATTTTAGTTAACTGCTATGCTGCATATATCACAGTCTTATTAACGTGGCATCTCGACAGTAGTATAGCAAACATATTACAATAAATGCACCAAATCTCTGTACGTCTCTAATTCCACGTATCTCGAGAACCGTTCGACCAACCGACCAACTTCAAATTCGCCACAGACGTCGTCGACGACCCGAGGTTGTGCAGTGATGTTTCTGTAGGTCCACTGTATTATATACATGATATACTCTGTATACCATGCATGACTCTCCAGTTAGGCTATGTGTTCCATTTTAGTCAATTTATTTTATAGCATAACCTACTATTAGAATAATCCCCATGTTTCTTCACTAGTCCGATCCAGAAGAACACAGTTTGCCAGACACTGCTACAGAGCTGACAATGAGGTTATATCTTCCCTTCTTCTCTGGAGTCCTGCCTCAAAGCAGACCAGAGGTAGAAAACTGTCGTTCCCTGATGTCATCGCTAGGGACACAGGCATCAGTAAGCAGGAACTGGGGATGTCAATGAAGGACCGGAAAGTCTGGCGTGATATTGTGAAATCCACGATCTCGACCGCGGTCGAAAAATGATGATGATGATGAGAATAATAGTATTCTGTAACATGCTATACTGTCCTGGAACCTGGTCAGTGTTGCATTTCATAGACTCTACCCATGCTGGTCCTCAAGCTAAGCATCTGTGTGAAATGGCACATAATTATTACATTTAGAAAAGCTTCATGGCAACAACAAAAAAAGACTCACGGGTTCCTTAATTTACAATTGATGAAGACAAAGTCACTTATCGCTATTGAAATTGTCTGCCATCAGGATCAACCTTCTACAAGTTCACAGCTTGAGCTCGTAGAGCAGCTGTTACGAGAAAGTGTAAATGTGGCTTTAGCTAGCCAGCTTGTTAAATGATACGTATAGCTTGCAGAGTTACAGTCAGATATACTCGAGGGGCTCATTCAGTGTTACGCAAGACCCGCATGTCATTTGCTGAAATGGCAGTCAGCTGACCAATTGGGGCGGGGTATTTAAAGCTCACCTAAGACATGGATTCTCCTGCGTTCCTTCCTCTGTACGTATGTGCATTCCTGGTGTTGTTATGCACCGTTTGCTCCCACCGCAACCCCAGCATCACCGATGGGCTCTGCTATTTCTGTTCCCCATGGGGGGGTTGTTATTGTATATCTATCTCCCTGCTTTTAATGGTTGTATAATGTGCCGAGCAGAGAGACAAATGTAGCAGGGCCGAACGCCAAGATAAAATATTATATGCACACACACTTGTATTCTCATTCTATACTGCCTCCCCCTGGCCAGCCGGGGCACCTGATGGAGGGGAAAGGAACTGGTTGGAATAACGTGTTCCTTCCACGCGCTACGTCCAACCAGGGAAACTCCCCGCTGTCAGGTGTAAAGGAACAACTTGGACACTCAGGCATGAAGGAAGCATGAGTTCAAGTCCGTTGCTCTCCCCATGTCCCTGACTCCCCCATATATGGGGACTAGCTGGTTGGCGGAGGGTGTGTAGAGCCCAGGATCACATTAGATAATTGACACAGGGGTGAAAAATGGGTTACAAAATTGTGGGATAAAAATTATATTAAAAAAAAAGAAAAGTTTGTTCAATCTATTTGTGAGTTAACTGACTGAGTATTGGACATTTAAAGCTAGTTTGCTAGTGTCTTGGAAACGCTGTTCAGCATGCAGCATAGGATATAGTGCTCTACAGTATGTTGGAACTGGGATTCTCCGTATTTTCCCACTTACTGGGATTGCAACTCGACGGACAAAAACTTGACAACCCCAGACTTGACAACTACAGATACACATTATTGGCCAGATCAAATTTGGCTCAGATTCCTTGATTCATTACTTTGACAAATGTGGCAAAGAGGTAGAGAAGCTCACCATCTATCCAAATGTTGTTTAACCACCCTATATTTTATACTCAAAAGTAGTTGCTCTACAAGCTCACACGTCACGACACCGTTGCGAAGTAACGCGAGTTCACAAGCTCAACACATCACCATGCATGCCAGCGTGCTGTGAGCTACAGTACAACGGGGTTGAAATTATGAGAAAATGTGGAAATAGCACATTTATAGCTGTTCGGGCATCATTAATAGTGATGCAAGGGAGTGGAATTACCATTCTTAGCTACCCTGGCCAGGCTGCTTGCAACAAGGCCTACTTATTACACGGCATTTGGCCAGTGGCTATTCTTGTTTCATTTTCTGTTTAAATTGTTGTATTATTTAACGAAGGCAGTTAAAGGCAAAACTCCAATATGATTTATTAAATGTATATCTCATTCAAGACATGTTTAAAAATATTATACTGCATATAACCACCCAAAGGCGTTAGATTTGCGTTTTATCCAAACCACTCATGGGCCAAAAGCGAGTCCAATCTCTGGCATCAACAACAGGACTGTTTCGCCCCACTGATCTGAACAGGCCTTGAGTTGAAATGTTCCCTAGCATCAGACATTTATAGTGTAGAATTGGAAAATGTAGTTCTTTGTAATAATTGTGCAGCTCCTGTACTGAACCTTACTGTACTGACCTTGCATGGTGCACAAAATCCCCAGTATTAATTGAACACATTTGTACACTGAGTTAGGTGAACCTGCATACACCGGCAATTGCCACCTAGCCTAAAAGAATGAATCATTAGATTCAGTGAAGAGTTTTAGTGCCACATAATGTCGTGATGCCATTTCAGAGAAGTTTATTAGTATTGGTCTGAATGGAGTGATTTAAAGTCCTTGTCCTCTGGGACATTACAACTACTTGCATGTATAGATTGCTTTGTTATTGTCTAGGCTAAATTAGGGCTGCACTATTGCAGCTACAATTATAATCCTGCTTGATATTGGATTACCAATTATTAATCTTTAACATTGTTTTTGAGGAATCTATGCCCCTCCCATGTCCAGCTTTGAGTGTTTGTGTACACAAACATTGAAGACAAAAGTGTGTAAACACAAACATTGAAGACAAAAGTTAGGGCGCAATTGCGCAAATTTGTGATTATTGATTGCTTGAGCACGGAATGTGATGTATGATGATATATGAGGATAAAAGCACCCCTCACTTCACCGGGTGTGATTTTTATCATAACACGTGATGTGATGATGGGTTGTACAACATTATATATACTGTATATCGCGTTGCGATACTAATAAATACCACTGCGCTGCACTATGAATTAGGGGCGGATGAAGGCTGGCTGCGCCAGGCTAATACTGCATTAAACTTTGGTGAGGAACAAGTAAGGGTTTGCAATAATTTGCGAAACATATAGAATTACTATTCATGATTATTGTCGATTAATGGCGCAACTCTATACTAAAAGCCATTTTAGACCCTTCCAACTTACCTACAGGGAATGGGTGTGAGGGGAAACAAGTGTGTGTGTGTGTGTGTGTGTGTGTGTGAGGGTGTGTGTGTGTGTGTGTGTGTGTGTGTGTGTGTGTGTGTGTGCGTGTGCGTGTGCGTGTGCAAGTGCTTATGTATACGTATACTGTAAGTGGCATTCGCATTTGAGGACTTAGAATTGATGAGCCTTTTCATGAAATAATAACTTAATTTAGTCATTTTTCACAAAAACAAAAGACATTTTCATATTTCTGAGTGATCCTGTTTCCAGCAGGTGTGCTAGCTGTGCCCCCATGCTGTTGTTTTTAATTATGGGAATGTCTTCAGTGTGTGTCATCCCCTCCCCCCCCCCCCCCCCCACACACACACACACTTGCACTGTAGAAAAACACGCATTAGGTTATTAGAAACAGGCTGTGTTCTGAAAATTATAGGAAGCTGTGCCAAAAGCATACGAAGAAAATCCAGGTTATTATAAATGCATAGCGTAGACAGATATAAAAGGAAGTGATTACATGAATATATAATATACTAGAAGACACATACGGAGGAGTGAGTCAGAGGGGGACGTGGGCGTAAAGCAAGGCCATGCAAACAAGGCAATGCTCCTCATTAACACCATAAGGTGCTTATTCCTCAATAGGGTCTCCTACGCTGCTTGTGATGCGCTGCCTGGGCTCACCCACACACTCATGTCGGCACTGGCAAAGCCTGTGAATTTGCAATACAAGAAAAGATGTTCTCTTGGCATTGCGTCTATGCGTGACATGCACGGTATTTGTGGAATGCTCGGCTGTCAACAAATAACCATGATACATGCTCCGGGAAGTGAGCGATTATACATAATGTATATATACTCCGAAATTCCAGCTCGGCAGCTCAGCGTTTTAAAACCATTGTGCTTTTAATGGTTGAAGGGCTTTGTCTAGCCCACAGAATGACACACCGTCTGGGGAACCGCCTGGCCTTGTCGAAGCTCCTGGCAACCCCAGACCTGTCATCTGCTCTGTGTTTGGGCCACTTCTGCGCTCACTCATGCGGGTGTGTGTAAGTGACGGTTGGTCCTGTCTGCATACTGTACAGTACATCCACAAAGACAGCAGAGGAGAATTAGGTGGGTTCTGGCGTTTTGGCGTCATGTGATTTCATCGATTTTACCCGATGCCAATGTTGTTGGTTTAACCCATTTTGGGTGGGAACCCCTTTTGGTGTTTTATGTTATGCTTTAGCTATTGAAAAATAGCAGATCTAGACATTTTTTTAATTTCGACGTCAGTCCTAAAAAGCACTGGTCCGTGGACCCCCAGGGTTCTGTGAGAGCGTTCCAGGAGGCCTCCAGCTAAAAGATAAGCTGGAAAGTGGGGAATGGAATGGAGCCGGTATAGGGTATAGGGTCAATGGTCCATTTGACTCCAAGGGTCGTACTGACCCTTCTGGGGTCACTGGGGATTCTACGGTGTAGCTTGGGATTCTAGATGTACCAAAAATTCTAATGGGGGTCCAGGGCCTTATGCATATATAAACTAGGGGTCCATGAAATTAATTTATGTTGATAATCACTGCACTACTGTAGTCTCCGCACTGGGCTTCTGGAGTTAAAAGAGGACGTACTGTAAAAGTTATGGTGGTATAACGGAATGTTGGGCTGCTCTTCAAACCTCAAAAACACTTCCGCCGATACACTCTCTGCCTTAGGTTGTGACCAGGCTTTTCTCTTCGCTGATGAGACAGGCTTCATGGGACTGAGGCTACATATATACTGTTTACAGAGGTTTAGCCGGGACAGGACAGTGCACGGAAAGTAGCATTGTATGTAAAGTATTGTTTGATTTTGTATTATCAACTACTAAGGCTACAGTACGTACAGTACGCAGAGCTGTGCGAGCCTATAGAAGGCACGGTGACATGCATGGCTAAAGAAATTATGCCACAGTATAACAACGGCAATCGTATAGCGGAATTTGCTGAGCAGAGATTATGGTGATCCGCAGACTACAGTAGCAGCTTATGATGTAGCATAAAAGCCCCGGGGGAGAGGGGAGGATGCAGGGGGGGGGGTGTCAACAAAACGGTAGATTTTGGGGGATCCATGCGTCTGCTTGTGATGCAGCCTCCCTCTCTAGCTGGTCATTCAGTTTTACGGCTGGCGAGGATATGTTTTATCGCCGTGTCTGGCCCAGACTTCATTAAATGCGTGCAGATTCCTGCTTTTGGCAAATAGTAGAGTCTAGAGTGATAGCTTTGATGTTTATTTTCTTTTACGTCACAATTAAGTGATTTAATTAAAACCAATTAATTAGCCCTCGTGTCCCTATTTTCGCTGCATTTTCTAATGCTCGAGTAAATGTTGGATTCCTGTATTTTACTTAGAATTTATACATTGCTGTATTCCTACTTTTACATGGGTAAAAAAAAAGTGAGTACTACTGTACCTTTTCCCACTACTGCCAGGTTCCAGCATTAACCCATTTAGATCTGAAAATGATTCTAAAAATGTCTTAATCATGACAGTTTTCTGAAAAACCCATGTTTCTATACAGTATACTGTATGTCAGTGGATATTAAACTATTTTGTGTCAATTGGGAGCCCCAGCATTAGGCTATAATTATGTATTTGGCCGCTGACCACCATCTCAAAATACATTGTTCCAGGGACCCCCAAAAAACCCACCAAAAGGGGTTCCCGCCCGATAATGCGTTAAAGTTGTCTCTTTTTTTTGGCTTTTGCCTTTATTCTATATTTTTTATGGAGGGACAGACAGTATAGGCTGACAGGAAAATGTGGAGAGAGATGGGGGGGAAGACATGTGAGGTGAGGGCCGTCGGGATCGGGAGTCGAGCCCGCGGCACACTGCCAGACTGGATTACCAGCCAAGGTGCCTGGACCGCTGGGCCATGGCCCAGGCCTCCTCTGTGGGATCTGCAGAGATATGGCAGAGTAAAACAGAGCCTTGGTGGAGAACAGCTGGCAGCCAGTGCTCCAGTGAGATAACACTGAGGAAGCCAGTTAAAAGAATGTAAAATACTTTAGGCTTATTAAACCGCTAGACCTTATTTAGTTTTGCCCAAGACAAGGCTGCATTTGTTCCAGCAAATTATTAGACACGGAGCGCACAACACAGGCCCCGGAAAACAGTGCAACGTATGCAAGCACGCACTCAACTACCTTTTTTCACTGAGGAAAACTAAATGGAAACTAAATGAAAGCTAAGCTATGATGACTAAAACCGAGACTAAATATATTTACAATTTCGTCAACAAATAAAAACTAGACTAAAATGTTAAGAAGGGACTAGTGGACAAGAGATGCAATGTAAGTCATTTTACACTTGGTTGCATGCTGAAAATAACAGATCTACTAGCTCACAACACATCGCACTGCGACGCGGTGTGGGCTTGTAGATCGGCTATTTTCAGCAAGGCCAGCCTAAACACATTTTGTTCGACTACATCAACTGTAGTTTTAGTCGACTAAAATCGTATGATATTTAGTCAACTAAAACTAGACTAATACTAAATCATTCCTAAATCATTCCATTCATTCCAAAACTGCCTCCCCCTGGCCAGCCGGGGCGCCTGATGGAGGGGAAAGGAACTGGTTGGAATAACGTGTTCCTTCCACGCGCTACATCCAACCAGTGAAACACCCCCCTGTCAGGTGTAAAGGAGCAACTTGGACACTCAAGCATGAAGGAAGCATGAGTTAAGTCCGTTGCTCTCCCCAGGTTGCCGGAGGGTGTGTAGAGTCCAGGATCACATTAGATGATTGACACCGGGGTGAAAAATGGGTTACAAAATCGTGGGATAAAAAAAAATATATAAAAACGAAATCATTCCAGGTGACACAAATAAAAATGTGCTCCCCAAAACAACACTGATAGGCATACACTTTTTTTTAACATCATAATCCTATTAGTAGATTGCATGAATGTATTATTATTTAGTGATGTTAACTTGATGTTAACCTACACGTTTGTATTTTAGTCATGATTTAATTACATTCTCCATGATTTAAAAAAATGATTAAAATGCTTAGTATGTGCATATAATGCATTTGAATACGTATGAGTTGCTGTTAGTTGAAACTAATTGTTGACTCGGTGTTAATTCTCAGAGTGGGGTCCATTTGATCCCATGTGTACACACTCTCAGTTACTTTCCACCACTGCTCTCAAGACGTTTCAAGGTAATATTCCGAGAATGTGTTGGCAGAAAAAATGACATTCCACAGAAGGCTAGTAAACACTGTACGAAGAGCAGAATACCTATAAAAAAGAAAACCAATTCTACGACCCAACACAATAAAATAAAAACTAAAACAAAACCAGTCTGGGGCAGACGAAGGAATAGGCACTATAGACCTACAAAACCATATTTCAGCTTTAAGCTTAATGTGCTGCTGCCTTGCGCAGTTTAATACACAGTGAAATCCCGAGTGTTCATTTGAACTCGGATAGTATTATAAAACGGACCCTTTGGCAGGTGCATTTTTACACTTGCGACTCGACTGTGTGTGTGTGTGTGTGTAGCGAGAGAAGGACCCTTCAGCTCCCTTACTCTTATCTTCACTTTGTCCTCGTCCTGGCGCCCTGCTGTGACATGGTATCACTCCCTGCACTCGTCACTTTTAAGGGTCTCATACCCTCTCGCAGCTCTCACTCTGTGTGCAGTGTCACAAAGGCCATCTGAGGATGCAGAACAGAATGTGCTAGCGGGAAACTATTGAGGCTATCGGGCTGCGTGTGCGTGTGTGTGTGTGTGCGTGTGCGTGTGCGTGTGTGTGTGCGTGTGCGTGCGTGTGCATCTGGCTCTGTGCTGTACTTTACCTTCCACCGTGTCTGATCAGGTGCATGTCATGTCGGGGGGGGGGGGGGGGGGGTTGAGGACAAAGCATAAACGTAACAAACTGTACTAGGTTATAATTGACTGCTTTGCTCCAGGGGAATCTCATGTCGTGCCATGTCGCCGAGGTGCAGTTTCACATCGCCGCATTGCGTCATGTCTCGTCTCGTCATGTCATGTCACATCATGACATCTTATCAAAATGTCATCCCGTGCCATAAATACGATAATGTGTTCTTCTGAGACTTGCCCCATTTGAATAGCTAGCTTAAACAAAGTCTCATCTCATCCCCTAATTTAAGGAAAAATTGATCAGCCTTCAATGGATCAATTACTTCCAATTAAATCTAATCCCCCGACTTGCAGTTGTCTGCTGTAGTCAGCAGAGATGCTTAGTGAATCCATTGAGATGCTTAGTGAATCCATTGCCTCTGGTGTGGCATGCTATAGTGGCTCAGGGGTAGAGTGGCCGGTGGAGCAGCTGGAAGGGAACCGTCAGGTTACCAGTTCTATCCCGGGATCCCCCCAGAGTCAGTGTCGAAGTTTCCTTGAGCAAGACCCCCGATGTGCAGGTTGGTGCCTTGCATGGTATCGTCCGCCATCGGTGTATGAAAGGGTGAATGTAATGCACAATCTACTGTATGTAAAGCGCCATTTACCATTCTCTGGCTCACTGTATAGCTTCATTAGGCTTTACAGAAACATCAAGATGGGGCAGGACATTTTCTTTCTGCTATAGGTTGGACTGGGTTGATATCTATCTATACCCAAGAAGCAATTTAAAGTCTTTTGGGATTCCTACAAGGATGAACTGTAAAGAGTGCAGTATTATTATTCTACGTCCTCGGAGGCTCATTGCCCTAGCTCTAACCCTGTTTTCCAAATTGCACTTGCATTGTAGTCTAACATTGCTGCTAATCCCATTTTATTTTGATCACTTGACTAAGACTTTAGTTAGACTTGGAAAGGGGGGAAAAAAACTTTTAGGTCCCCAGAGAGATAATTTAGTCTATGGTGCAGAGTATCAAGAAGTGATTAAAAACAACATTAGGACTTAAGGCCCCTCCAGGGTCCACAGGAGCCACACTCTAGATGCTCTTTAGGCCCTTCATGGACCCCAGGGGAGGGAGACTCCCACATGTGTTCTCATCTAACTAACTGGCTAATTATGCCTTTGATGCAGACCAAAACTGTGCCCTGTGGAGGCCTTATGAAGAGAGTGAGATTGGAGATTGGAGGTGGGAGTGGGGAGTAATTGCATGGAATGGAGGTAGTTATAGGAGAGCTACTGTACATACTGATCAGTCTCCCATGCATAACGTTGTGACACTGCCACAAAAAAGAAATGTATTTCTCCTGACAGGGGAAACTCTCCCCTTTCAGGTGAAGAGAAGAAGCTTGGACTCCTCATGCATAGAAGGAAGCATGAGGTCAGTCCGCTGCCCCCCCCCCACCCCCCCCCCAGGTTGGCAGAGGAAGTGTAGCGCCCAGGATTATTAGATAATTGACACTGGGTGAAAAAATGGGTTACAAAATCGTGGGATAAAAACAAAAACATAGTGGGTGATAACAAGGGAATATATGGGTTAAAACATGGTTGAATATTTTTTGATAGTTGAATATGGTCATTAATTTTCTGTTGACAAGGTTTGCTCATATTCACCTTTTTCATATGGTCCATAATAAGTCTTTGAGTTTGTGTGTGCATAAGTTCCTCTTTCTCTTGCTGTGTTGCCAGTTTTGCAAGAGAAACAAGTGACCTGCAGGTCTATGAAAACAACCACAAATGAAAATAGCTGACAAGCTACAAGCTCACAGCGACACAGGTTGTACATATGTTATTTAAAAACACATTGAGAATTAAACTAAATATTTTCAAAAGAAATTAAACATTTTAATAAAAAAAAGGCACAAAATATGTTCAGATGGATGTCCGTGGACAATTACATATGGGGTTCCTTGATGTGAAGAATTGTGGAAGCAAGCCCAAATGAGCAACTACTGTACAATTTAGAATCAAGCCCAAAAAAAACATCAACCAGCTACTACCAATAATTTATTTGCAAGTGACTTTACAGAAAAAAACAAGTCAAAGGTTGCTTATAATAATCAGACATGGCAACGCGGCCTGAAGGAAGCAAAGCACACAGTGGAACGTGGATAGGGGAGCTGTGGGGGGAAAAGCACGTTAGCAATACTTCCAAGAAGTGAGGTATCAGGAACATCTATACAAGTACAGGAAGTGAGGCAGGCAAGCTGTTCCATTTCAGGTATCAAAAAGAGTGTTTGGTGGTGGTTTGTCAAAGAGACTCTTTTAAGGCTAATAATAAACCAGAATTAGAAATTGATGAACCACAGAGTAGACAGTGGGGCTGGGAAACTTTGAGAACTGAAGAAGAAAAGTTTGGTCAAGGAACATTTCTGAGGGTTTAGCTCTGAATCCATATTCAGAGCTTTTGGACAAAGAGGAACCTGCTGTGGCCTCCTGACTTGAAGGTTTGGTGAGGAATATACTTTTCCCCTTTTTGAGCAATGCGTTGACATTTTATTTGATGATTTTATGGATTACTTTTTTTTCGGGGATCTACAATGTTTGGTTTGATTACTTTTGAATTGCTTTTTTGGACCTATATTGATTGGAGACATTTAAAGACGTAAAGATCTACTACATAATGGTCTGTATTAGAAAATAATAATAAATTACACCTTACAATTTTGGCATTTAGCAGACGGTCTTAATCCAGAGCGATTTGCAGTAAGCAAGAATAACACTTACAGTAGCAACACATCAAATACATACAAATAAAAAAAGGTCATCAAGAATCATACGTAAGCTAAGAAACTAACTTTCGTCTAACAGTGGAATATCTATATAATTAAACCATGCGTATACTGTACACTATAGAGTGCTATGTCTACATAAAATGCTATCTAAATTACACAAGTTGAGCCTTTGCATACGCCTGTATACAGGGTCGTCTAGGCTAGGTCAAGTGCTGTATGGCAAGTGCTACGGGCTAAGATGGAGTCTGAAGTGACGGGTTTTCAGACTACGGCGGAGGACCTTGAATACGTTCTGTGAATCTGTAAAGGTCTTAAAAAGTCAAGACTGAATGAAAATTCTTCCACGTTTCCGTTGGCTCCTATAGCAGCGTTGTGCATCTTTGAAACATCACACCGAGACTCAAGCGGGCCGCAGCGCCGCCGCAACGGAGGGTATATGTACAGCTGCGGTCTATTGTGTGCTTACGAACTTATAAGGGACCCTATACGTAAAGCGATCGTCCAAATTTCAGAAAAGCTTTACGGAGGGTTCGGAGAGGGGCTAGTTTCAGGCGAGACATGAGATGAGACTGTGACCGTCTTAATGTGGCCCTGAGAGCGGATCTGAAGCATAGACCTGCAGACAGTATAGTCACTTCAGCCTCCACAACGTCATGCATAATCCTTTTTACTCCCCTCTTTTTTTTCACACACACTATGGTACTACTCATGGCGTCAGCCTGCTTAGTATGGACGCCCACTGACTGAGGGAGAATATCCATGCATTGATTTTGTTCAGTCAGTCAGGATGATTGAATTGAATATAATATAAGGTGATTGGTGGCTAATGTACTCATCCCTTTACTTGTGTTTGTTAGTGTAATGCTGTTGATGTAATCGCCACAGGCTGCCGCGTGTGGGCGCGCGCGCGTGCGTAGAATATATCACCTAGCCTATAGTGATTCTCTTGCAGTTCTATATTTATGCTGGCGTTGTTATATAAGCTAGTATAGTGTTTTGTGTCTTGAGGCAAAGCCAGGACTGTTGTAGATGATGGAACCATTGCTATTTCTGCTGCTGGTATAGATACGAGAGGAGAGGAACGGGCGTGCAGATGCCTTTTGGAGAGAATAGAGGGGAGGACAAGACAAGAGTGCCATTGAGAGGAGATGGAGGAGCGAGAACGGGTGTAAAGAGGAGGAATAGAAGGAGAGGAGGGAAAGTGAGCTGACACAATCCTCTCTGTTCTCACACACCTCACTGCTCTGCAGATCCCAGCAGGGCAGTCGTGTGCGTGTGCGTGTGTGTGTGTGTGTGTGTGTGTGTGTGTGTGTGTGTGTGTGTGTGTGTGTGTGTGTGTGTGTGTGTGTGTGTGTGTGTGTGTGTGTGTGTGTGTGTGTGTGTGTGTGTGTGTGTGTGTGTGTGTGGCCCCTAGCTCTGTGTTGGGGTTTAACTTTCACTATGACTGTGCCCAGGGACCAGCTGCAGATTGACAGGTCTAAGCGCAGAATGCCTTCACTAGTAAACAAGCCTGAAAAGCGGCAGCATCCTTCACCAGCAACACACTGCAGTTAAAGCAACACGGCTGAGATCATACCTCGTACATCGTGGGTCCATATCATAATATGGTTCCATTTGTACACTCTAACACAGATACATTTAGTATACTAAGTATTTTACTGTGTGTAGTCGTGTACAGTGTATGGTCACCACTGTTGTTTTTAGCAGCACATTTTTATTTTAGTTTTAGTCATAGTCTCTTGAATAGCTTTCATTTAGTTTTAGTCACATTTTAGTCATGTTTTAGTGTTTAGTCTAGTTTTAGTCGACTAAATGTCATAAGATTTTAGTTGACTAAATCTACAGTTGATTTAGTCGACTAAAACGTATTGTCATAATGACAGATTTTACACTTGCTGAAAACAGCGGATCTACAAGCTCACCTATCTACAAGTTGTGGCCACTAGTCCCTTCCTAACATTTTAATCTAGTTTATTTGTTGACAAAGTTGTCTTAGTTTTAGTCATCATAGCTTAGTTTTCATTCAGTTTCCATTTAGTTTTCCTCAGTGGAGCATTTCTTCGTCATAGTTTTAGTCGACGAAAACACTGATGGTCACTGAAGACTGACCTATACTAATAATACTGTAAGTAAATAATTAACCGAAAGAGACTAAATGTTTGCCTTGAAAGCACTCCGAGCAGACGATGCCTTCCATCAGCAGTAGATCTCCATCAGTGGGATTGCATCATGCTTACACAGTGCTGGGAGTTTTCACTGCTGCTTCTGTTCTTTATGGACGTTCAGGTAATTCTACAGCCGTGATGAGTAACTATTTATAGTGGACCTCGCCGTATGAGGTCGTGCTCTTCCCCATTCTCCTTGACTCTCTCTCTCTCACACACACGCACGCACGCACGCACGCACGCACGCACGCACGCACGCACGCACGCACGCACACAATCCCCCTACTGTCCCCTCCTTTCTCCGGCTGCTAAGAGTTGAGGCTGTCCGGACCTGCAAGCTAAGCACATGCACTCAAATAGTCATAACCACCTCTACAATAAATCCCCGTCAGAACCTTTAGTTGTACTGTGTGTGTGTGTGTGTGTGTGTGTGTGTGTGTGTGTGTGTGACTGTGTGTGTGTGTGTGTGTGTGTGTGTGTGTGTGTGTGTGTGTGTGTGTGTGTGTGTGTGTGTGACTGTGTGTGTGTGTGTGTGTGTGTGTGTGTGTGTGTGTATTTCATAGACAGAGGTGAGATGAGAAGCTTAAAATAGGACAAAGAGAGAGACAGCACAAGGCAGGAACAATGCTGTCATAAAATAATATAGCGCAACAGTACGGGCGGGCGGACGGACGGACAGACGGATGGAAAATGCATGGACAGATTGAACATGGATGGACGGACGGACGGGTGATAGAGAGGGAGGGAGGGGATGGATGAGACTGGCTGAAGCATTGGCTGATGGAATGTTTAGCTCAGTGACTGACTAAGCCATAACTCTTCCGTGAGGTCTTGTGTTCTCTCTCTCTCTCTCTCTCTCTCTCTCTCCCCCCCCCCCCCCCCCCCCATCTCTCTGTAAAATAACACTATGTTCTGTGCGGTGACAAGCTGGGATGAAATGATAGGCCCTTAGTTCTTCCCTGCCTGCCCTCTCAGATAATCACTATACACCTACCGCTAGCTCCACATGCTGACTCCACTTTATTAAAGCCAAGCTTCTCCGTTCATTGCAATGCGGCAGTGAATTCCCTTTGCTTGTGTGGCGAGCGGGGTTCAAGGAAGCGCTTCTACAGGCTAACCCTTTTGTTTACCTAAAGTTATTGAAGTCACCCGTTCCATGTGATGCATGGGTTAACACATTTTGGGCGGGAACCCCTTTTGGTGTTTTAAAGCATTACGTTATGCTTTAGCTATTGAAAAATCGTGAAAATGTGCCTCAAATCTTTGAATATATATTATTACACTGAATATTTTAACTCAAATCTTTAATTGTTGGGGTCCTTGACATGAAATATTGAGAACCACTGATACAGAAACATGAGGTTTTTCAGAAAACTGTGCTTCCGCTGGTGGCTTTGAAATGCTGTCGCATGCAGGTTTTAGGCTGTTTGACTACATGGAGGTTTTTTTTATCCATGATTGATTTATTGTTTTTAGTCTCGATAAAGAAGAACAGTGATGTGTCAAATAGAGGTTATATGAATAAAGTGCCATATGATATGAGTCTAAGCCGCAGGCTGCTCACTAACTTTTTATTAACACAAGCGTACTTTTTGTTTTTTTATAAATTATGAGCTGAGATGAAAGTCAACTGAGTGAAAGCCAGTGTTGTGGAAGCTGCTTTGAAAGCACAGCTTTGCAGGGTACCAATTAGGCTACTTATCACACTGGAGGAAAAAAAAAACAGCTACCCCCCAGAGAAATAGTTTGATAAACTAAAGCTACTTAAATGCAGTATATTTGTAAAAGTGGAGATGAAGCTTTTGTCAGTGGAGCTCAACATTTGGTTTTAATAGTGCCGCCGGGGTCAAGCTTTTCCGGGAATCTGGCCGATGCGGCATTCTGCCGTATGGGTGGAGCTTCATTTCCATCCACCAGCTGTCTAAAAACCCGGAAGAGATGCCGGCTACGAGCGGCTTTTGTCCGCGCATGGAATCCTAGGTGTGCTTACACCCATTGTGAGTGGCATTGTCTGGGAATCAGTCAGGAATGGGGTTGGTCAAAGCAGCTAAGCCCCGCCCTCTCCCACTTAGACACTCCCACTTTCCAGCCGGGCTCATTCATTCCAATGTAAATATCATGGATTTTACACATTAAATACTGGTTATTTTTTTTAACCAGACCTTCAAAATCTCTTCCAAATCCATCAACAAGGCCTGCCATATGCACTGGAAAAATATATGTGCGTGTCATGGCATTTCTTTTCTAAAACAATGTTTTATCATAGGAAAACTAGCCTATTGGTGGAGAGGTTTGTTCAACCCATGTTATGCTTAGCTTGTTTTGGTAGTTTGTTAGTAGTATTAAACTACAACAGAAATGTGTCCAAACAGTTATTTAACTACTTTAATACAAGACAGGTTCTATAATCCCTTTGAACTACCAGCAAGCTACTGCTAAATGTAGTTTTATACTTCTAGTGACACTACTGACCCAAAAAGCAGCTCCGGAGGGGACAGAGGGAGGTGATCCATACACTGTAGAGCAGATGCTGGATGCTGGCAGTAGAGTTTGTGTTCGTTTGCTGTGTTCTGGTAGAGGGGAGCAAATGAGCTGCTTTGTATTTTAAGCATTTATAACAGTAGAGAGATGCAGAAAACATTGTTGTCGGGGTGGAAAGTGGAAACCTTGTATGTCCAAATTATTATTTTTTATATTTATTATTTAAATTATTATTTTTAAATAGTCCTAGTGAAAATACAAAATGGCCAATCTATAAGCTCACAAAACTTTGCATTGTGGCTTGTTGTGAGCCTGTAGATCAGCTAATTTCATTACTTTTGTGTGACACTCTTTTGGATATTTTTGAAAAAATAATAATTTGATTTTTAATTATTTCGTTTTTGATTGGATTATTGGGCCTTTTTGTGTAAAGTGATATAGGCTGCTGTTGTTAATAGCAGTGATTGAGACGACAGGCTGGAAAACAAAGCCAACTGTGACAACTGTAAGTGAACGTGCGTGAGCTGCAACTGGTCATGAAGTCACCTTTCGCCCAATGTGGCCCTTGCTCCAAAATTGGCAATGGCCCTACATTGTAGGGCGTAAATGTACTGAAAATAGAAAAACTTTCGAAACATACAAGGTTTCTGCCTGACAGCAACGAAATGGGCATATTGCATCCATGTAATATAGCGCTAAACCACTTGGCTATCGGGTTGCCCTCAATTCAGCTCCTTTGAGTACAACTCTGTAAGGGTGAAAAAGCTACTCTTGCGCTTCCATCTCCTCCAGGGGAGTCAGAGCTCAAGCGATATTGGATTCCAGAGTCTGGAATCAGCAGCAGAGCAGGCATCATATCAGAAAAAGAAGAGAGAGGCAAGTAAAGTGAGTTTAACATTGTTAATACAAGCTCACAATCCTAGAAGCTCACCTCCTAGTGATCCCCAAGAAGATCATGCTCAAATCCTGGCATCCATGAAGTGGCATCACAGAAGTGAATTTGAGGTCAAATGCGAACACTACGGGGTGACAATTAATTCCCTGCATGCCCCGCAGGGACCCCGAATGACAGCAACACTCTTGACAGCGAGGAGATGAAGAGGGTTGCAGCCAATGATCCTTCTGTGCTGAGCCCATGATGGACTGCACCCTGTCACTGTCCTGTTTGGTGGCTGACCAAACCAGACAGTTATTTAGGAGGGGCTGCAGCCTTGCTGCTGGTGTCTCTAGGGTGACAGAAGTATCGCTTGTGTGGGACAAGTGGGATGGGGGGACCCCGTCCCCCCATCCCACTTGTCCCACACAAGCGATACTGGAGTACCGGATTAGCAATTTACTACTTGAGTTGCTGCCTTGATGTCATATTCGACCATAGGCCTATTGGCTATAATTTATAAACTCCTCTGGTGTCTCACATTTGTTTTGAAATCATGCTTTATTTTTATTTTCATGCTATTTTAACAGGCTTGAAAACACATCTTGCAGGAAGAGACAATGAGAGAGCTTTACAACAGAAGGCCAGCTATTAGGGGACTAGTAACTATTAGGGCATTTGAACACTGATGCAATAGTCTGCCAGTCACAATGTGGGACAGGGTCTCAATTTGTGGGACGCCTGAAAAGTCTTGGAAATGAGGGACTGTCCCACGCAAAGAGGGACATCTGGTCACCCAACGTGTGTCTAGCTCAGTGATTTTCAACCAGTGGTCCGTGGACCACCAGTGGCCCTTGAGGGGGTTCCAGGTGGTCCCCAGCAAAATGGAGATTTGGTAACTAAATGGACCCTAATATATCTTTAACTCTTGAGCACGTAAAATTGAACCAAATGGACCCTTACGGGTAATTTATTTTATTATTTATTTATTTTAGATTTGTATTGGCGTGAGAACCATTAATCACCTTTTCAGGAATAGAAAGTTTAGCTTGGATTCCCCATCGATGAGGTCACTGGTGGACAGGTTTCTGAACTGCCCATGCACAGCCCTCCTATGAGGCACAGACTGAGGGACAATTATATGAAGATGGGTTGAAAAGTGAAGTCGTCTAAGTTAATCACTTGAACTCTAACATCATAATCTTGAGAGAAATAGACAAGCATTCAGCAAGGGGTGAATGTGAGCTTGCATATCTGCAATTTTCGGCAGAGAGATTTGGCATAGACTGTAACCAAGGAAGTGAAGTGGTCACGTGACTGGGCTGCGCCATGACACTTTCATGGACACTTTCATGGGAGCCAAACTCACACCGGTAGTGCAATGAATACATGGCAGTGAATGGAGCCGGCTGGACCAGCTCATACAAACATTATACATGAACGATTGCGAGCTTTGTCATATAATTGGTTCAGGAATATGAAAGAAGACATAAGTGATATCACACGTTTTTTCCGAGTGGTTGTTTTTTGACTTAATAACTATTTATTTTTATTGAGGTATTATAGAAGAGCACATAGTAAGTTTTCTGCCTGGGCTGCTCTCTGCTCTTTGAAAAAATAAATCGCATTAAGTAGTATGCACATCAAAAAATAAGACGGCCTAAAATAACGTGTTATATATATTATTTTAATTTCCAGAAGCGATCACTTTACAAAAGGTCTGTCATTCATAAATAATGTTTGTTCATGAGCTGGTCACTGAGCTCTCATTGGCTCCAGTGCATTCTGCCGAACTTCCGGGTGTAGTTTGGCTCCCGTGAAAGTGTCCATGAAAGTGTCATGGCGCAGCCCAGTCACGTGACCACTTCACTTCCTTCTAAGAGCTTCCTTGACTGTAACCAAGGACTGTCTAAAGAGGACAAGAAGCGAAGACCGTAAGGGCGCCGCCATGTTGATCACATGGTGCTCCATGGAAGGAAAGAAACATGCGCAGTGGGCTTTATGCAGCCAACACTTCCACGTTCAGCTTCCTTGGTCTGCAACTGCGCATGTTCCTTTCCTTCCATGGAGCACCATGTGATCAACATGGCGGCGCCCTTACGGTCTTCGCTTCTTGTCCTCTTTAGACAGTCCTTGACTGTAACGAGGAAAGAAAGGTGAAGTGGTTAATGGCACACACTCAGGATGTTGTGTTCCCACTTACAAAGATCTGGATCCTTTCTTTGGATGTAGTCCGTCGGCCCAGACATAATTGCCTGGTCGCTGTTCCAAGATCCTTGAGCTGCAAATCAATTTGAAATTATTCTGCTTGAGAGATATTTTAGTTTTCAGTGCAGACCCTGTAGCTGTGTCCAGCTACAGTGTTTGCTTCAGCACATTTGTGTCTCATCAAATGTGCTGCCCACCATTTGATGAGATTTAGCCTTGCAGATAGACCCAAAACTAAAGTCTATGTCCATATCGCCATGCTGTATTGATGTTGGTACCATAGTAGAGATAACAGGCAAATGTTGATCAAAATAACTACATTCTTCTTTCTTCCGCATTCTCTAATTGTGTAGACACTGTAAATCCCTGAAACATGTGACCTATACCAGTGTGTGATAATTAAATGGCAAATGTTTATTTATGGATATAAAATACACTGTATAGAACAAAAGTCACCTCACCTGTTCTAATTCTAAACACGTGACTGACTTTTGATTGTAAAAACTAAACACATAAATGTGTTTAAAAAGTGTTACCAGCGATTAAACATGTTCTTCTGTTTATAATCAGGGGATGAGGGGTATAAGGCATTGGCTAAAATATGGCCCCAAATCAATGCCTTTGCCAAAAACGTGTCGCAACATGCCCGCGATGGCGATGTGAGGCTTGTAGATCCCCTATATAAATATTACGACATGCCCAGAATAGGGACTATCCAGTCTGTACGGTTCATGGAATTAAGTGGAGTTTCCCATTTTTGTTGATGAAAATTCAGTAGGCATAAGTGTGTCTCATAAGTGTGGGCTCATCGGCAGCGGTGAAATGGCACCTGTGATTGTCAGGCAGCAGTTTGCCACGGATGATCTCCTGAGCTCATTAAGATAGCGACTTAGACTGAGGGGATTCCGAGGGGATTTGTTCCACCGCGGATACACCACGCTGCATTGGCCACAGGGGAGTGAAATTAGCAGCAATGAGGAGAGCATGCAGCGGATAAGGTGTGTTAGAGCAGTGGTTCCCAAAGTGGGGTCTGGGGACCCCCAGGGGTCCTTGAGGGAGTTCCAGGGGGTCCCCATGCAGCTAAATGATAGTTAGAAACCAAATGGATCCTTATGGGTCTGTAACTCTGAGAAGCAGTGTTTCCCAAGCATATGGGCTCGTGGACCTCTTCGACGTCTTCATGGGTCGAGGGTTTTTTATTTTATTTTTATTTTATTGTCCTTACAATAAAGGGTGGGGAATCAAAACGAATAATTCAGAAGATTTACATTATTTGTGTGTATTATTTGTGATAATTATCTTAAAGGGACATTTCACCGCTGGTGAAATGTCAATAGTATTTGTAGTATAGATTTGAAATTTGCACCCTATACGGACAGAAATATTATGAAGTCTGTGTTTGAATTGCTACAATGCCCATAATAATGCTTTAGTACACTGCCCCACCCTGTGGGGAGGGGGATAGGTGTGCTCTACAGGCTGGTGGAACTCTTTGGGAGACACCACGGACGTGCACACATATAGACATCAAAGGGTGCTTCAGCCCCTGCCCTTTTACCTGTCTGTAAAACAACTGCCCTCTCCAGACCATTGAATGCAGCATTTACTACGGTGAAATAAATGGAAATGCCAATCCTTTCCATGCAATGCCATGCCGGAAGGCTGCATTCAGGAGAATTCCTTTTTTTCCCCCCCCGAAGTGTCCTGAACTTGAACGCAGCATTTTGCATTGAACAAAAAGAAATCCAGATCATGACGCAGCTAGCTAAAGAGTGCATGGGTTGAGCCCCGAAAATTGCAGATCTACAAGCTCTCAACGCGTCGCAGGCTCGCAGCGCGACGCGCTGTGAGCTTGTAGATCTGATATTTTCGCTATTTTTTACGGGATGTGAGCCCATTCCTCTGTAACACTCTCTGCATGTCCCCATGTGGGCTGTCTGTGGGGTTGTCTTACTGAGACAACATGTAGTCCAGCAAAGAAGTGAGACGTCAATTTTTGTCATGAACTCAAATTCATGACCAAGATATCTAAAAACACAGATTACATAAAAAAAACTGTGTTTCTTGTATCATTAAAATAAGATCATGCTGTGAAAGGGGTGAAGTGGCCCTTTAACCACTTATATACCTTTGTCACATGGAAAATAGCGACGTGTGTCGTGAGCTTCTGGAGCGGATTGTGGATTTTAGGTTTGGCTCTCGGAGAGACACTCAATTTCTCTTTTGGGTCTTGAGCTGAACAATACAAGGAGAATATAGACAGAATGGGCACGGAATGAGAGGGCAGATGGGAAAGGAGTAATATAGTACAGCAATAAAGAGGAGGAATTTCACGGGGACGGAAATAAGAAAACCGAGAAGTTTTAGAAATGGCGAGAGGTTTGATGCTCGGGAGGGAGTTAAGGAAAGAAAGAAATAATGAACGGAGAATAAAACGAGAAGGTTTGAAGACGGGAGTTGAGGAACGAGGAAGGATTCATCATTTTTCATTCGGATACCTGGTCTCCTTCACCAAGTGTGAAATTCGTTTTGAACACCTGGCGGCATTTAAGTACCAGTTGAGTGGAGCAACAAGGACATTAGAGCCAAATATGGAGGCTGTCCTCATCCGTAGCTGGGTCTGAGATAGATATGAGAGAGAGAGAGAGAGAGAGAGAGAGAGAGAGAGATCCAAGCCAAAAATTCACGTCACGCATGTTGTTATATATTTTTTCTTTCTATGTTCAACTAGAGAGAGATTGATATACGTACGGATGGAGCTGGAGTGTCTCTCTATGTAGCCTATTGGTGCGAGAGGGAGAGAAATTGAGAGAGGGAATGATGAAAAATGAGAGGTGGATAGAGATTTTCGCAGGACTAAAATGCTCTGTGTAGAGACATGTTGGACTTAGATTACCCTGCCGATGAAAATAAGGACATCGGCTGCTCTTATTATCCTCTCTAAATTCGCACACACACACACACACACACACACACACACACACACACACACACACACACACACACACACACACACACACACACACACACACACACACACACACACACACACACACACACACACACACACACACACACACACACACACACACACACTAATCCTACATCTGTCCGGTACAGCTGTGCCGGTCGCTGTTCCCGCCAAATGCCCTCCCTCATTGCCCTAACTACTGTAACTGCCAGACGTACTAACTAACAAGATGTGACGTTTATACACCCTACAGCTACAGTACTTACTTAAGCAGCTTTTGGTTTGGATCTTGTACAAGCTTGATATACTGTACAAGCAATAATATCCTTGTGTACCTGATTACGCCACCGCTTTGGGCATTTAACAAAACAGTTGTAGCCCATCATGTACTATGACAATACACGCTTGAGCGCATTATTGCCTAATTATATCCCCGTCAGAGTTATACTATGATTTATAGATTGACATGACCGTCCTAATTGTAATTGTTTTTTTTTCACCCTCATTTAACTCTCTCTACTGCTAGCTGTTAGCATAAACCCCAGTTCCCAGTGCCAGCATACGCGTTCACTTTAAAATACGTTGTTTGCCCGCCTCCCCCCCCCCCCCCCGCAGACGTGCACACACACACACACACACACACACACACACACACACACACACACACACACACACACACACACAATCACCACACACACACTCTAGTATCATTGGAACACGCACACACTCTTTACCTTTTGTCAGAAGCTTTTAGATGGTGGCAGCGTCGTGGTACAAAGGCACAAATTAAATCTGAAATGTGGATGGCAGAAAATCTGTGCTGTTTTCAGAGCTCCATGCTTTGTCTTTCAGAAGGGCACCAGCACTCAGAGATGGCCTAGTGAGGAGTGACTCAGCAGGCTCTTTGAAATCATTGCAACAACATCATCAGCAGAGAAAACACATTTTGTGGATAAATTCACTCAAAGGACATTTCAATGCCGAGGCTTTGCTAATTACAAACACAACATATGTTGTTTACAGACTTCAATGTGAGCGAGGCTGCTTCTGTAGCAGCCGCACAAAACTTGCATAGTGCGTGTGCGAGGCAGATTAACTGAACACAAATGCGCTGGTACGATCCGTGGCCCCAATTGCCCCATGGCTCAGCGCTGCAAGGCTGAGGCCACAGTGACCCAGGCACTTTGAAGCCATTACATGACTATTGATATCACAATTATGGACAAGACCGACTGGAATGTCTCTTTCAACGGGATACTTTTTGTATTAACACAATCATTCCCGGGATTCCTTCAAAATAGGAGCTCTATGGGGTTCCGGAAAGAAATGGCCGCTTTTACTCTGAAACCCTGAACAGTTGCAATGCGAAAATGGAAGCCATCACTCTCACGATAATACAAATCTAAAAAAAATAAAAAATAAAAAACATCTTGTGCTATTTTATCATGATCGTTAGTGAGGACCAATTATATGAAGATGGGTTGAAAGGTGCGGTGGTGGTCAAGGAAATTGACTTCACTATACTGCAACATCTTTTTGAGTGGTGCAACCTATTATACAGCTATGTGTGCCCCTGGGTCTGTCCGAGCATGAACATAGCGTTGTAGCGTTTGTTCACCATCAAGTGTCACTGTTGCACAGCCTAACGCCAGGGCTCCACTGGGCGCGTCTGCGTCGCGTCTGCGTCGCGTCTGTGTCGCGTCTGCGTCGCGTCTGCATCGCGTCTCCGTCAGTGTCGGGAATGTTCCCTTTTAATCAATGGAGGGTGGCTCCACTGCCTGCGTTGCGCTGCGTTCGGTGACTCAAAAATTGCCCCGGTTCGTTTTTTGACGCAAGCACGCGTCCAGTCATGTATAATTTTTTTTTGCTGACGCGCAATTTTGACGGTGACGTTGTCATGACGCGAGCAGGACGCGATGGAGACGCAACGCGCCCAGTGGAGCCCTGGCGTTACACACACACAGGCCAGGGACGAGGGCTTGTACAGTACAGTACAGTACAGTACAGTACAGTACAGTACAGTACAGTACAGTACAGTACAGTACAGTACAGTACAGTACAGTACAGTACAGTACAGTACAGTACAGTACAGTACAGCACCACTCACTTCAGATGGGTCTGATTTTTTATTATAATGGAATATAACATTATAGTGTGCCACACGATGAACTCTGTTGCTGTGCTATTGTGATACAGTTTTGAACTGCGTGGTGTGGAATAGATGCAGAATATTCTTTATGTCTCTGTGTATATAGTAGCATTATACCTTCCACATAGTACTGACTGTAAAAGTGTGTTCTTTTCGTTAAGAATCACCCAAAGATGTTTGTAGTTTAGCCCAGCCGGGCAGTAGTTTATTATAAAAGTCCCGTGCTCAGAGTAGTATCAACAACCTGTCAGCTCTGTCTAGTGCAACCAACAACAGGTACCGTGCGTCACGCCCCTGTATAAGCAAGGTTCCTAGGTTCCTATCTTAGCAAGCAATAATAGGACACATATTATAACATCTCTTCTCTTTTGTTGTTTTTCTTTTTTGATTTCAATAACTCAACACCACTTGCAAAATTGAACATTTCAAGACAGCATTTCAAAATACTTAGGCATACATGGCATTCAACTGTTTTCTTTTTTTTTTTTTTTTCAAATGCAGAAATCACATTTTTCAATAAACTGTTCCCCCTTCTTTTTTTTCTTTTTTTTTTTTTTTTTTTTCAAATCCCCCCCAAAGGCCATAGAGTGGGATTAGGACACAAAGTCCTTGTAACGTTGTGGCGTCACGACTGCACGACCAGCTCTGGTGGTAACTGGAGCGTCACCAGTGCTCGTGGCTGTGCCTCCTTCAGGGGTAGAGCGTGTGTGTGTGTCTGCAATTCTGTCAGGGACGGAGCGTGTGTGTGGTCCAGTGTCTCTCTCAGGGACAGTGCGTGTGTCAGATTGTGTAGGAATAGTCCCCAGGTGACCAAGGTCAACAGTCACCATCGGGGCACGTCTGATGTGTCTGCGATTCCTCCTGAGCACCCCTCCGCTGTCCATCCGTACCTCATATGACCGTGCATCAATAGGCCTCAGCACCCTGCCTAGACGCCAGACAGTATAAGGTGCAAAGGGCTGTATCCTCACACAGTCACCCGTGTTCAGCGTGTCCAGGTCTTTCGCTGATCTGTCATAGTAGATGCACTGACGATTCTGTTTCATCTGCAGCTCTTTCCGTACCTCGTTGACTTTCGGCTGCAGAAGACTTGCTGTGGTCGGGAGTAGCGTTTTAGTACGCCGGCTGAGTAGCCTCTGTGCCGGACTGGTGTCCATGCCCTGCGATGGTGTGTTGCGATGATCTAGAATGGCCAGATATGGGTCCCGCCCAGCAGCTTTGGCTTTGCACATGAGTCTCTTTGCTGTCTTCACCGCTGATTCCGCTTTGCCGTTGCTCTGGGGGTAACCCGGTGACGAGGTCTTGTGTTGGAATTCCCATAGCCTGCTGAATTTCTGGAACTCCTGTGATGAGTATTGTGGGCCGTTATCCGAAAATAAAATATCTGGGATCCCCTGACGTGAAAAATGTGTTTTCAGCTTCTTTATCACTGTGGTAGATTTGGTGTCAGGCAGATAGTCTATCTCCCAGAAGTTTGAATAATAGTCTACAGTGACCAGGTAGTCCTTATTATCAAATGAGAACAGATCTGTGCCTACCTTTGCCCATGGCCTGCTCGGAATGTCATGTGGGATCAAGGTTTCCTTCTGTTGTTTATCGTCCACTGACCTGCAGATGTCACACTTGGCTACATATGTCTTGATCTGGTCGTTCATGCCCTGCCAGTAGACACACTCTCTAGCCCTCCGCAGGCATCCTTCCACACCCAGATGAGATGAATGTAGACGCTGGGTGATCTCTCTCTTCAGTATATCAGGAACAACAGCGCGTTCGCCCCTGAACACTATTCCATCTTGAGATGTCAGCTCATTTTGGAATGAGAAGTACGGTCTGATTTCACTTGGTGTCATTGTCTTATCTGTTGGCCATCCGTGGCCCATCATTTCAATCAGCATCTGCAGTGTCTTGTCCTCTTTTGTTGCATTACGTATGGCATGGAGCCTGTCTTCAGAGATAGGTAGGTGCTGTGCCATATTAACAGTCTCTATTTCAGCTTCCACTGAGCCAAAGGATGAGCACTCAGGAAGGTAGGCCCTGCTCAATGTGTCTGCCAGTAACATGTGTTTTCCAGGCACATACACCACCTCCAAATCATATTTCTGAATGCGTAGCATCATTCTTTGCAACCTTTTAGGTGCACTCAGTAGGGGTTTTCTAACAATGGTCTCTAGTGGCTTGTGATCACTTTGCACAGTAACTTTTCTGCCATAGGTGTATTGGTGGAACTTTTCCATGCTAAATACCATTGCTAAGAACTCTTTTTCTATTTGGGCATAGCCCCGCTCAGTCTTTGTGAGTGCTCTGCTCGCAAAAGCGACGGGCTTACCATTCTGCATAAGCGCTGCACCCAAACCGGTGTCTGATGCATCACATTGTACAGTTAGCTCTTCCTCTGGGTTGTAGTATTTCAGCACTGGTGCATCCGTGATAGTCTCCTTCAGTTTGAGGAACGATTCATCATGTTGTGCTGTCCAGTCCCACTTACAGTCCTTATGTGTTAACTGCCTCAACATCTCACACTGATCAGAGAGACGAGGGCAGAACTTGGCCAGGTAGTTAGCCATTCCTAACAGCCTCTGAATGCCTTTCACATCTGTTGGCTGTGGCATATGTTTGACAGCACGCACCTTCTCAGGATCAATTTTGAGGCCTTCCGCTGTCAGAAGATGTCCTATGTATGTAGTCTCCTTTTGTCTCAGTCTGAATTTGTCTCCATTCAGTTTTATGCCTTTTTCTCTGCATCGGGTCAGGAGAAGTCTCAGCTTTTCATCATGGTCGCGCTCAGCTGCCTCCTGTGTCTCACCTTGACCTGTAATCAGCACATCATCTGCTATTATGTAGAGACCAGGCAGGTCCTCTAATGCTTGTGTCAGCTTTCTTTGAAAGATCTCTGGCGCTGGGCTTATACCCATTGGCATCCTCAGCCATCGGTACCGTCCAAATGGGGTCGCAAACGTTGTCAGCTGGCTGGACTCGGCTTCCAGCTTGACATGCCAGAAACCGCTCTTGACGTCACACACAGTGAAGACCCTGGCTTTGGATAGGTCAGGCAGTATGTCCTCGATGGTCTGAAGTGGGAAGTGACTGCGCTTCAGTGCCTTGTTTAAGGGCCTTGGATCGATACATACCCTCAGTTTCCCGCTTGGTTTCTGTACAACGACCATCCCGCTGATCCAGTCTGTACTGCACTCAACTGGAGCGATAATTCCTCTACGCTGTAGGTCCTGCAGTTCCGCTTTCAGGGGTTTCATCATAGCGACTGGAACACGCCTCTTTGGCAGCTGTACAGGTTTTACTGTGTCGTCCAACTCCATTTTATATTCACCCTCCAGGCAGCCATCTCCAGTGAATACATCTTCAAACTCCGCTTGAATCTGTCCCAATGTCCACTGTCCACTGGTGTGCTTTTCTGATGTCACAATGCTATCTATTGCCATTATGTTCTCATATTGCACCTTAATCAGCTTCATAGCTTCACTGGCCTTTTTCCCAAGCAGTGGCACACTGCAGTCATTGTCCACCACTTCAAACTGCAACTGGTACAGTTTCTGATTTCTTGGGTTCCTCAGTTTTATTTTACATTTGCCCAGCGGCCTCAATCTGCTCTTATTGTACATCATTAGTACTGTCTTGGTCTCTTCAAGTTTAGTGTCAGGGTTTAGCAGGTAGAGTGGAATTATATTGCAACTAGCCCCACAGTCTATCTGGAATTTCACTACATCTTTGCCCAGTAGCATGCCTGCAAATAGCTGTGTATCATTAGCTTTGGTGTCCACTGCATTCACATTCTCAGTTGCAGTAACACAGAGGACGTCTTCATATTCCTCCTCACTGTCACACTCAGTCCCTGCTACATTGTGCACACGTTTCTTATACTTTTCTGGGCTTGATCTACACACTATTGCAAAGTGGTTGTCTTTGCCACATATTTTGCACTTCTTACCGAATGCTGGGCACTTCCGTTTGTCCCGTTCATGTGTTTTGGCGCAAAACCTGCACTCCACTGTGTTCTTTGTGTAATTTTGGCGCGCTGCTCCTCCTCCGCTCACAGCGTGCACCTCCTCTTCCATCTTCGGTCCCGAGATGGTTCTGCTGTTTTCCCGCGACAGCTCCGCTGCTCTGCACAGTTGAATGCACATATCCAGTTCCAGCTTCTTTTCCCGAAGCAGTCTCTCTCTCATGCTTGCGTCGTTGAGTCCACATACAATCCGATCGCGGATGAGTGAGTCTCTCAATGTCCCGAAATTGCACGTTCTCGCCAACAGCTTCAGTTCCGTGACATAATTGTCAATGTTTTCACTACCGCCTTGGTTCCTTGTGAAAAAACGATAGCGTTCCACAGTCTCGTTGATGCTAGGATTGCAGTGATCATTAAACTTCGTGATAATGTCCTCCAACTTCCATTCAGCGTTGGGCGTATCTCCCATCAACGTGTCCAGTAGCTCTCTGCCACTCTCACCGACTAGATAACAGAACAACTTAACTTTTTTCTTGACGTCCTCTGCGTTCTCGTCGTCCAATGTTAAGTCCACATAAAGCACAAATTCGTCTCTCCATGTCTTCCACGACCGTGAAAGGTTTCCCGAATCCAGACAAAGGATCTGTGGGGGTTTTAGTCCATCCATATCGCGGCACACAGGTCTCTCCCGCCTCCGTGAGAAGTATTGAAGTTTCTTTCCAAACTCGCAATTTCTTCAGTCTTGGTTCACAACCGCTGCCACCATGTAAAAGTGTGTTCTTTTCGTTAAGAATCACCCAAAGATGTTTGTAGTTTAGCCCAGCCGGGCAGTAGTTTATTATAAAAGTCCCGTGCTCAGAGTAGTATCAACAACCTGTCAGCTCTGTCTAGTGCAACCAACAACAGGTACCGTGCGTCACGCCCCTGTATAAGCAAGGTTCCTAGGTTCCTATCTTAGCAAGCAATAATAGGACACATATTATAACACTGACCATTTACATTGCTTAGTTTAAGTGGGATAATATCTGTTTGCACTTGTTTGTTCAGAATCAGAAGCCTTTATTGCCATGAGATGTAAACATGTTCTGATTGGTCCCTGACTGACTAACCAGCAGGCTCTTTCTGCCTTGTTCCGCCCTGGTTCCGCCTTGTTTATGTGAAATTTGGTAAAACAAACATGAAATGCCCAGTCACCATGCTATGCCTGTGATGTTGCTTTTTACTGACACCAAGTTTAAAATAAGAATTGAGTGCACAGAATATCAATATGAAGCAACTGAAAAACATGTTATTTCAATGGTAGTGGAGGACGGAACGGCAACCAATGGGTGCGAAGAGGGGCACAACCGCGGGCGGGACTTGACAAAGGGTGAATTTGCTTTGGTGGACAGCAGAGTGCAGTTACAACATTGGGACAAGTGCAAAACAGGACAAGACAGTGCAACAACAACAACAACATATAATGCAGTGAATAGTGAATAAATATAATGTGCAGAGTTGTGTGTGTTCAGGTCAGACAGCACAAGTCAGTCCATATTCACTCTGAGTGGGGATGGAGGGAGGATAGAGGGGGGTCGGGGGGGGCACCAGCAGCATCGAGGAGCCGGATAGCCGTGGGAAAAGCTGTTTGAATGTCGGGCCTTCATACGTAGTCTTTAGGGAACGCAACCTCCTGCCCTGCAGGGAAGCGGGGCAAAAAGTCTGTGGCCTGGATGTGCGGGGTCATCCATGATCTAACTGGCCCTCCTCAAAGCCCTACTCCTAAACAGGGCCTCAAGGGGGGGGGGGGGGGGGGGGGCAAAGGGCAGCCTCTCTGCCGATCGTATCACCCGCTGCAACTTGGCCTTGTCCTTGGCCGCTGCAGCGGAGAACCAAACAGTGTGTCTTCTGTCATGTCTAGAATGCACCGTATGACCTGATGAACACTCGGGGCCTATTTTGATGATACAACTCGGTGCCCTGGGCAGAAGGCTTCTGTCAGAAATACGGGGAGTGAATGGGGTGGGAAGCCTGCTTATGTCAGAAGCAGTTGTGCTCTATAGGTCTTAAATTGTGCGGTGGGGCTGTGACTAGCTCTTCTCCAGGAGAAGCTTTATTGACTTAAAAGTATCAATATTGTAATGTAGAAATACTCTGTTACAAGTAAAAGAGTAAAAGTACAGTATTGGCATCGAAATGTACTTAAAGTACCAAAAGTAAAAGTATGCAGAATGTCTCAATTTCAAGATTTAAAATGTCTACAGATATTTTGAAAGCATTGTGAGCTTGTGAGCAGCTATTTTCAGATGGCCAACATGCATATAGCGCTGAAGTGGTTACTGTATGTTTTGTACTAATAATCAAAATCTACAAAGTAACTAGTAACTAAAGTTTTCACATAAATGCAGTGGAGTAAAAGTACAATATTTGCCTCTGAGATGTAGTGGAGTAGAAGAAAAAGTACTGGGAAATTGGAAATACTCAAGTAAAGTACAAATAACTCTGAATTGTACTTGCACTACTTAGTTACTTTCCACCACTGACCAAATCAAAGTCAGTTTTACGATGTTGATTGAAAGACTATATTCTCACAGAGGCCAGGTACTGTATAAGGTCAGAATTGATCAGCTTTAAGGTCATGAGCTTCCAACAGGGGGCTCCACTGTGCACTGTCCCACCAGGCTTGGCCTTAGCGTTTCTTTCTGTGGATATAAATGAGCAGGCTGCAGACTGTCGACGGCTTTATGTCCCAGTTCATGGAGCCAGTGTTTGGCCTCGTGTGTCTGCGATGACAAAAGCCTAGAGGCAAAGCACCAGCATATCATTTTTCTCTCCGGCCCTAGCTGTAAAAACACTCGCAGCACTTTTATGGGCTCATTAACAAAACAGCACAACAATCAATGAAAACAGCTTCCTATTTCACTTCTATGTCTCCCTCTTTCTCCCCCCCCCCCCCCCCCCCCTCTCTTTCTTTTCTGCCCCTCTCAATCATATTACCTCGATGTTTGTCTGCCACTATTCCATGGGTACTGGCTTCCTGTTTTGCATTTGTTTGTGTGCATATCATTTTTTGAGTACCGCTGTCGATAAGACACGGTTTGTTTAGACATATGGCTTTGTGAGAGGCGATGGGGAGAGGGACGAGGGGAGTTGATGTCTGCCAGCGAGGCTGTTTAGGGGCCAGAGGGGAGGACGGTGGAAGATGACTGTCAATATCACCGCCATGTGTGCCCCGAGTTCACAATTGTATCTTCATTGTATGGTTTCAATAGACAGTAGACACTGCATTTGGGATTACTGTGCCTGACTCAATGGATGGTTCACAGGAGAATAGCGATTTCTGCTTCCATTACAGAGCTGGCAGATGGTCAACTCTAATTGTTTTTTTTTCCTCTAATAGTTTGCCAATTCCCTCGCATCTCAACGATTTCCCCCTCATCCCTTGTGGGTTCAAAGGCAAAGTAACGCTAATGAACAAACGAGACGAATGGCGCTAGTGAGCAAAGCGTCGGCCATTAACCTCCATAGCATTACACACTCCCTGGGATTGTGATTGATTGAAGAAATGCAGACGTGCATTTATTTTATTTTATTTCATTTACAATTGATTTATTCAGGCCTTGGAACCGGGCTAAAACAGTTTGGTTTAAATGTCTGGGGATCACTGAATGTACTGACCTCTGCAGATGTCGGATTGGTTAAAATACTTTTTTCTTGAAAACTTTTGCTGGATTTTTAATTAAATTAAATTAATTAAATTGATTTAATTTGAATTCTTGTCATTTGGTTGCTGATTATATTTTCTCTCTTTGAATACTTAAACTTCATTAATGTGTAGCCAAGCTTAGGCATTGTAGTATTTCATTTCATTTTATTTCTTGGACTTACTTTACTGTGGCATGGTTTTCCCGGTGGATATTGCCATCTGTCTGTAAAATGCATGGCTGTTGAGAGGCTTTCATGTTTGACATGATGCCATATAGGACCATTCTGTCAGGAGGTGGTTTTCAAGCAGGACCCAAATGCAAGGAAGTCGGGATCTTAGAAGTCTTTATTCAAACAAAGACCTAGTATAGCAGTATGGCGCAAACATAACATAGACTTGGAACTCAGGTGACAATACAATAATCCAACAGGGAACACAACCAAACACAGGGCTTAAATAGGCACAAGATTAACAGGACACAGGTGAACTCAAATCAAATCAACACAAGGATTGGCTGGGGGAAAACAAGACACAGGTGAAACAAAGAACCAAAAATCAGGGAAGGTGAGACAAGGCAGGAAACTACTACAAAGTAGGACAGGAAACACAAAGCATCACTTCAAAATAAGAATCAGGAACACCAAACACAACCCACAGAATGCAGATCCTGACACATTCCGTACCCGGCATGATTGTTTTTATTTTTTCTGCAATTTAGTCCCCAAACAAAGAACAACAAAAATGCTTACAAGGAGCTAAAGAAAGATGGCTGACCAAGCAGACCATGCCCCATGCGTTTTCTGGCAGGTAGCCTATCATGACGTTAAGTAATGAATATGGATTTGCTATGGCTCTTATAGACAATTAAAGTGCCAAACAGCAAAGTTTATGGAAGCACACGTACTATATAGAAGGCTATTGTTGATCTTGTCTCTAGCATACATATTTGGTTAGAGTTGGGCAATATGAGTTTGTTTGATTGGTTTTATTTTAGTGATGTGCAAGAGCACAGAGATGCTTTCCGACACACAGTACAAGTCAGCCATAAATAGGGATGGAGCTCGTAATGTTTTATTGATAACGATCACCTTATCGATCAGGCTTATCGAGCCGGGTTCTTATCGAGCCCACTATCGAGCATTTTCTATTATTTTGTGGAAAGACGGGAGACAATAAACTCTGAACAGAACCAGTATCTTTTACTAGGGCCTTCAAATACAGTACTTTTCTAACAGAAAGAATGCAATTGACCTTTTTACCAATAAAATAATATTAAAAAAACTGTTAACTGGTTAATATATGTACCGCCACTTTAAAAGCGTAATTGTGTTTACCCAGACAGCGCTGGTTGGCATTTATTTCTTGATCGCCTCTTGTCTTGATTGTTTAAACATGACCGGGCCTCTATACCGCTATGCTCAATAACAAGCTTGATAAGCCCAAAGCTTATTGATAACGGGTACTCAATAAGCTTCTTATCAGACTTTTTTCGGGTATCGGTTATCAAGCTCCATCCGGACCATCCCTAACCATAAAGCCTTTTGGCTTATTTCCATTGTGGTTGAGTGTACATTACTTATGTCAAAGTTGCATTCAGTAGGCTACTATACAGTACTATTAACCTGTCTGTCTGTTTGATTGGACAGATACTCATGTACCTAAGGCCCAAACCACACTAGCTGCAACTCCTTGCAACAAAACAAACCACACCAATGCAACTCCTTGCAACAGCCATTGGGAGTAATGGTTGCAAGGAGTTGCCTATAGTGCACACTACAGGAGTTTTAAAATCTTAAATAATTTGGAAATCTGATCTATAATCTTAAACATGCACACACACACTAAAAGATTTTAAATTAGGCGCCGTGTCACTCACTACAGGATTAAGATTATTGAATCCGTGGGAGCTAACGTGATCTCATCTCATATCATGATGTGACCACATCATGCAGAAGCAGATGTAAACCATTTAATCGGTTAAACTTACGGGGCCCATGGACGAACGGTTGTGATATGTCTGGGAGGGACTGGGAAGACATGTTCTAGACTTCCGTGTTCTTGCCACATATCGACAAACCTCATCTATCTGTTTGGACTGGTCGCCGTGCCAAAAGTTCTCTTGTTTGCTTTATTTCTGTCTCCTTGCAGACGTGTCTCTCTCGGTCGCGTGCCACGTACTCCTACCGTCTACCTTGGACAGTATAGTGCTGTAATCATGCAGATAAATATCAAACATAATTGAAAATGATCAGGGCGGCCCTGATCATCTGTGAGCAGATCGGGGGGGCTTAAGATTGGATCTGTGGACAGCGGTGCGAACATTTTCTGGCTAATCTTGCCAGATAATCACTCCTGAACTCCCGAACAGGGAATCTCGACTATCGAGATGGCCGTTCCCGACCTTAAAAAAAAGCCCTAATTATACTGTAGTACAAAGAAGTATTTTTCAAAACAATTTACATATATTTCCCCCCCCCCCCACATCCCCATGGCAGCACAAATACAAACAAAATGATTTGACAATAAATACAGAACAAAAATAATAATGACAAAACTAAATTACATAGTTAAACAAACAAATGCACAGGGTAGCCTATTATTTATCAAAATCTGTTTATTGATTGACTCAAACGGCAACAAATTACCAATATTATGAAGTCAATATAATGTATTGTCCAGCACTATTTTAAAGTGGTAAAGTATTATAGTATCTTAGATACATTTTACAGTATTTGTTTATCACACGCATGCACACACGCACGCACACAGACGCGGTGAAATAAAGTGCACACATGAAGCCAGACTTCTTGGGGCAATTAAGACCTAAAGTTTGTTCCCTACCAAATGTTGCAAGCTGCGGTACTTATATAGTAGTAGTAGTAATAATAATGATGTAGTGTCCCGGACTCCCGGTGACATATTATTTACTACAGATATTCATGGGTATGTTTGCACTGCAGTGCTGTATGTGTTATCTTACAGTGTGCTTAGTTTCAGGCTCTTGGCTTATCTGGAGTGGAAGCAGGCCAGCATGCAGTAAGATGCATGTAGTTGGCAGTGGAAAACACTGTGTACAATTAGAAGCAGCACAAGAATCACTGTTTGCATGTTATTGTATCAGTTGGGGAATCAGTTTGCAGGTTTCTGATACGGTGGACGGCCCACTATAAGAAGTTAATCTTAAGTATGGGGACTCCAGATGGTCCGAGCCTCGCTCTTCTTGACGCAATCTCACACTTTTACCTTATCTATTGACCCAGGCTTTTACACTTTCTGTCTGTGTCTCTGTGGCCTAGTTGAGCAAGACGCTGAAACCCTAAATGCTCCCAATGAGCAGGTTATGGTGCTTTGCAGCATGGTTGCCTCTGTCGTTCGCGCGCGTGCGTGCGTGTTTGTGTGTGTGTGTGTGCAAATCTTAGAGCTGTGCAATGTGCACATATTGTACAGTGCTTTGGTGTAAGGTGCTTTAGAAATACAGACCATTGTGAACGGATATATGATTTTTGTCAATTTTCAGTAAAAGTCCAGTTCCCTTTCCTATGATATAGGACGGTTGTTCTGTTCTGTTCCGTTCCCTTCGGTTCAAATAATAAGAATATAATACTTGACTGTAATGAAATAAAAATGAAATAATATAAATACATAAAGACAACATAAGATATACAACTACCTTTTTTTAAAGATCGGGAATATGTTAAGATGACACACACTCTAACCCTCATTAAACTCTATTAGCAGTAATGGGGAATGTGCAGAATTGGACAGGGTATAATAGAATGCATGGTGAGGTATATGCATACAAGTATACTACTTAAATAATACTACGTCTATGTAGATTTGTACAAGTAACAACAAAACTGATATACATAAAGTACAATTATCTATGTTCATTTGTGCAAGTAAGCATATGCTAAAACAAGCATTTCTATTTACAGATGAATGCAGCTTTTTCCTTTTTGTTTTCTTTTTTCTTTTCCGTGTTCAGGGCTCCAACTGTCAGGTTCTATCTCCTTGTGTTTATATTCTGTAGTGACGTTTTGAATAAACAAACGACAAGAGAGCACACCAGTGCGTTCAGGGCGCATTTCCGAACGCACCCTATGGCTCTGGGCTCTTCTACATAGACCAGTCTAAAATGCATCCCATAATTAATTTAGACTACTGGCTATATAAATGGATTAAAACATTTAAACATTATTCTAAAAAAAAAACCTGAATGCATATGGTTTAAATAGGGGTAAATGTGGAAGAAGCCATGTATTAAAATAGGAAACTAATTCACAGTGATTTCAGTTAAAACCTTAAAATTAGTGCATTAGGCCTTTAATGCAGTTTGTTTGCATTGTACATTGCCCAGCACATGGTGTGCAGGCACACAACCTATCTTGTTAGCAGAAGTTGTGTCAAGCTTGTGTTTCTTTTGTTTTTGATTTGTTCATGCTTAATTGACAGCCAATCAAGAGTCCAGTCCCAGGTGGGGGTGGGTTCTCAGAGCCAGCTAGGGAACAGGTGTTCTAAATCAGCCCAAAAGCCTCTAATCAGTCATTCTAACAGAGACAAGCAGAGTGAGAAGTCACAGTTTGATCCTGTGTGAAGAGAAAATACACTGTTCTCTTCTAAATATTCTGGACGATTTTCTTGGGAGTGTTTAATTGCTGCTGTTCCCTGTGCTGCATTTCCCCCATCACACAGCTAACCCTCACCATTCCCCCTCTAACATATCCCTGGACTCGTGAGTACTGTACATGAGCACGTGCATTTTATTTTATCCTTGTGAAACAAGTGAAGCGGCCACTACGCTTTGTAGGCCACAACGCACCAAAGCCACGACTCAGGCCAACGAGAGTTCAGTTAGGGTCACTAAAGAACATTTAAGTCAGCTGAGTGTGCTAGTGGGGCCCATACTGTGTGTGAACTGTTTACTATTCTGCATTTATTCACATTCAATCTGAATCCTTTTTATTTTATTTTCTATTTCATACTGCATTGAGACATTCATTGTTTTTGGTGTTAATAAATATCCCTGTCTATGCTAGGTATTTAAAAGCATACTTAAAGGAGTATAATGTAATTATATTCTCTAACTTTATTTAGAGGCACTGTCAACTGAATTAAAAGTACAGAGTAAAAAAGTTAATTATTAAGACTACAGGTAGTCGCGCCAGTTCATTAAAACGAACTCAGGCCCCGCCCAGAGTACTACTACACAAGAAACCTCATGGCTACGTGGGATGGGTGTTAAACTTCTATTGGTTTGTCCCTTTTAAAAGGGACAACCGGAAGTTTACGGAATGCATTGGAGTCTATGGGCTCGCGCGTACATGAACCACATGACCAGGTTGTTTTCTGCCCCCTCAATGTCATAACTCTGTCTTACTCGGGCTCTGGTCTCACCTACCCTGTCTGTGATTAGGGTTAATTGTATGACACCTATACAAATAAAAGAGAAGGAAAAAAAAAAAAAAAAAGCTCTGTGTGCAGGATTAAACCTGTAGGATTGGTCATTGTCACAGACGGAAGTGATTCTTTCCTTTTCCAACTGCATCAGTTGCAGTCTCAGCTTCGCAAGGAATCTCAGGAATTTTGCCCTCCCTTGATCACATACGCTCCACAGCCGAAATTTTATATGTCTATGTCTATAACTTTATCCCCAAACGATCGTCTGATCCTTCTTTTGTGTGAGTATAGCCTACTGGAGGAATTCAACTTATTTGTCACTCAAGTTTTGTGCCAGTATGTCCGTGCATTTGGGTAACACTAACTGCAACTGCAGGGTAAAAGCTCTGCCTTAGCCTAGTGAGACTATTACCTCACGTCACCAGACGTTCAAGTGAGACGGCTCAAGTGCTTACCAATCTGTATCGCCACAAACAAACGTACTGGGTCCATTACTGGGGCGCTATAGTCGAACTACGTGTTCCTTGACTTGAAACAAAAATGGTGCAGAATTTACTAATTTTATTTATATTATTGGAATATATAATTTAAATATAGGGGAAATTTATGTGAGTGTACTTAAAAGACAAACTCCATTCTCTTTTCCCAATATTGTTCTTGTGCCATTCATACAGTACCCCCCCCCCCCCCTCTCTCTCTCTCTCTCTCTCTCTCTCTCTCTCTCTCTGTGTAAGGGGAGGGTGTCAGGTGGGGAACTGCCCATAGAGCACCATCAGGTGTTTTGTGCATATTTACATTGACACTGAGGATTTTAGATACAGTAGACAGAAATGCAGTGTTGCTGTAGGAAACAGGACTGTTTTGCATGCATTTGTCTCATGTTTTTTTTTTGTGTGTGTGTACATGTTTGGGTGTTGGCGAGCTCACATAAAAATGTGTACTACTACATTGAGGCCATGCAGGTGCCAAGACCACGCGAGCATGTCGAGTGCATTTGACGCGTGTGTACTTGTGTGAAATATCACAGTACGTACTTTGAAGTATGTCGGCAGGTCACGTGAGCGTTTGTATACGAAATGAGTGTGTGCATCATGTGCACGGTGAGCCAGGCAGACTACTTGTCATGTCATGTCAGTCTCTGTATGTAGTACAGTATGTGTGTGTGTGTGTGCTGCGGTTAAATAGAATCTTCTCAGTATGAAATTTGAAGGTGAAATCATCCAGGTGGAACATTGAGTTTGTAACGGAAAAAAATATATATATACAGGTACACACTCTGATGACAGGCCTCTACACTGCACGCACGAACGCGCACACACACACACACACACACACACACACACACACACACACACACACACACACACACACACACTCTCACTCTCACTCTCACTCTCACTCTCACACACACACACACTAGACGAGTACGGCACGCATAAACCCATACAGTTTACAGTATCGGTTTAGTGGTGGTTTCTAGAGGCCGAGATGGACATGTTATTGCAGAAGCAGAACGTGTGGTTTGCTGTCTAATTTTAATCTAATTTAACATTCTGCGCATGTGAATGACCTCATTGACTTGCCCAGTGGCAGTGTCTGTACTCTGTGTCACCCTGTTTCAAAAATAGTTTATACACTTTTCTTTTCTTTTTTTTTACATTCATTTGACTCCATTTACATTAATGGTATAAACATCCGATGGTTGATTTTGCTGTGTTGTATAGAACAGGGGGTTTTGGCTGTGGACCCCGGAAATGCTTTGGCCATGTCTCGCAATGTATCATGATGTATGTATGTATGTATGTATGTAGCACATTATTTGGCAATCACATTATTCACCATCATCTTCAACAATTCAATTAACACTAATTGTAACCTTTGTAAAAGGTAAATGACACAAGCAAGCACACAACTTAAACAATCAAGGGATTTTCTATGAGTATTAATTATTGATCTGTGTGTGTGTGTTCCAGGAGATCGAGCCAACTCTGACGGGGCCACTTGGTACAGCATCGGACCAAAGGGTGACAGGATAAGTGGCTCTAACACTGCCAATACTCTCCAACCGCTGCTGCTGCTGCCGAGACCATCACCTCCTCTGCTCCTTCTGCTCCTGTGAATGGCGGTCCCCCTCGTCCCAAAACCCGGGAAGAATGAAGGGAAAACGTGTCGTCCGCTGATTGGTTCGGCTACGCGGACAAGCGGTGGTGTTTAACCGGCGATGTCATCTCGGTCGGCGTTGTGGATATCCGCGGTGCCTGTTTGAGGCGTTCATACGTGCAGATGAACGGGAAAATATCGGGTTAACAAACATGCCAAGCGTCTCTTAGGCTGCTGTTTCGCTGACCCGGAGAGGACCCCGATGGCTGCTGCATTCGTGCTGGACAACTTGGCCATGCATGGATTTTAAAGAGGATTGTTGCTGCTAGCAAAGCCCGCCTCCAGCAAGACGGAATTATCCAGCTACGTACACTACGTGTGGGAGTGTGTGTGTTTTTTTTTTACATTATTGTTATTTTTAGAGTGGGCGAGTGTTTTAATGTGTGTGTGTGGCGTAGGCGACGGACACCAAAGAAGACTTTTATACGAGGGAACAAACTGAGGATCTAGTGAACGACGGACAGACAGACGGACGGACGGATGGACGGACGGACGGAAGGAAAGAACGGCGTAATCAAACCTCCTGGAGGATTTAAAAGGGAGTATATAGCAGACATGGCCCGGCGGATGCCCCATCTCAGGCCCGGATGTCGGTTACTACTACAGACTGGCCAGAGGCCAGGGGGGGCCATGGCTAAAAACACTGGCCAGATGGCTAGTAAAAACACAAGACCAGACGGGCCCGCGGCGGCCCCGCTGCTCCCGGGCCGATGGCGTCGTCCGTCGCCCCTGCTTTGCGCGGCGGGCCTGCTGCTCGTGCTGCACGCGACCCTCGGCCCCGCGCCCGCCTCGGCCCAGAAGCTGGACGAGAGCGACCCGGTGGTCACCACCGTCTACGGCAGGCTGCGCGGCGTCAAGAAGGAGCTCAACAACGAGATCCTGGGGCCCGTGGTGCAGTTCCTGGGCGTGCCGTACGCCGCGCCGCCCACCGGCGAGCGCCGCTTCCAGCCGCCGGAGCCGCCGGTGTCGTGGCCCGAGGTGCGCAACGCCACCCACTTCGCCCCGGTGTGCCCGCAGACCATCGTGGAGGGCCGCCTGCCCGACGTCATGCTGCCCGTGTGGTTCACCAACAGCATCGACGTGGTGTCGTCCTACGTGCAGGACCAGAGCGAGGACTGCCTCTATCTGAACATCTACGTCCCCACCGAGGATGGTGAGTTGGCCTGTGGGTTGGCCTGTGGGGGCTTAGAATAGAGGGGGGGGGCTTAACGGTAGAGGGAATACTTAGAGTATGTTGTTGCGTTGCGTCTCATATGTGTCTGCTTGTCTGTCTGTCTGTCTGTCCGTCTGTCTGTCTTGTCTGTCATGTCCTGTCTTTTCGTAGGGACAAAGCATGACCTTATGCATGCTTACTGTGCATGCCACAGCTTTTCTACACGAGTGAGGGAGTTTGCTCTTGTGGAAAATAGATGTGTGTATGTGCTCGCGTGCGTGTGTGCGTGTGTGCATGTGTGCGTGTGTGTGTGTGTGTGTGTGTGTGTGCGTGCGTGTGTGTGTGTGTGTTGTCTAGCTTATACCATCGCCTACCCATTCTGGCAAACAACATGTCGTTTCTCTTCATGGCTTCACGCCCGCGCCTTGCACCACCCCCGTCTCCTCCTCCTCCAGCAGACATTTCTTCTAACTAGCTCATCCTCCATCTCCTACTGTCCTCTTCCTCCTCCATCCTTCTCCTCCTCTCGGCCACCTGAAGCTCCTCATACTCACATGTGATCATTGTGCTCCGTCGTCATAAGGACTCTCGAGTTCATCACAGAAAGACACTCATCAGAGTAATCACCGCTGATTGATTTGGCTGACTGCTTAACTGACTGATTGACTGAATCGTGCGTTGACTGGCCGATATCATCCTCTCTCTCTCTCTCTCTCTCTCTCTCTCTCTCTCTCTCTATGTATTCCTGTATCTATAGCTCTTGCTCGTTCAATCAGTCAGCTGTGTGTGTGTGTGTACTGTTTGTGAGAGAGAGAGAGAGAGCGTGTGTGTGTGTTTGTGTACTGTTTGTGAGAATGAGAGAGAGAGAGAGAGTGTGTGTGCATGCTAGCTCCTGCTGAGTGCGTGTCTGGGAGCTCCATGTTATTCTTTAGTCTTCTATTCACTTTACAGTCAAAAGAATATCCAAGGAATGTGCCAGGAAACCCGGCAAGAAAATATGTAGACATACAGGTATGTAAGCTCTGATTGCTCTGGTGCACAACCTATACTGTACAGTTGCAATACCATCTACAGTAAGAAACAACGTATATTACAGTACCCTCCAAACAATACAATACCACCCAAGTAAACAGCACATTTACAACACCACCCAAGTAAGCGGCACATTTACAACACCACCCAAGAAACGGCACATTTACAACACCACCCAAGAAACGGCACATTTACAACACCACCCAAGAAACGGCACATTTACAACACCACCCAAGAAACGGCACATTTACAACACCACCCAAGAAACGGCACATTTACAACGCCACCCAAGAAACCCAAGGAGTGCAGTGTCCGGTAGAACAGTGGTTCCCAAAGTGGGGTCCGGGGACCCACATGGGGTCCTTGAGAGAGATCCAGATCTCCATCTAAGTGATACTTTGGAAGCAAATGGACCATTATGGGTCTCTCAAGAGTTAAATTAACATTGATTTTACAATATAATTTGGCGGTCCCATAGATAGAAAGGACATTAAATGGGGGTCCATAGCCTAATGCATGTCAAACTGGGGGTCCTTGAAATTAAAGGGGTTGAGAATCACTGCTGGAGCCGTAAAAATCTTCTTGTATAGGAATGTATAGGAAAATTGTATATAGGAAAACCAGAACTCGGTGTCGGTCAGTCACAACTCCATGGCGAAAACGATCACGTTTTCCTTGCCAATCACTATGAAGTTAACTTCCTGTGGGAGGAGCCAGTAGACGGTACAATCCTGCATGTTCATTTATCCATCTGTAACTCGGAGAGCTTTAAAACTAACTAAAATGAACACTGAGGATTTACTACTGTTGTACTGTGGGAACATGTTGTCACATTGAAGGTTCTTTGAGGTGTCTGTGCTATACACTTAATTCCCCATCAGCTCCTGCCATTGACAGGTGACATTTCGGGGGGGGGGGGGGGGGGGGGGGGGGGGGGTTACCTGCGCTCTCCGTGTTGTGACGGGAGTTTCTCATTGGCTGGCGAGATTAAGACTGATTTTATTGACTGCCCAGGGTGGTCTCAGACGTGGTTAGAACTGTTGATGTCTGTTACAGGATGTTATCACACAACACAACACACGCACACACACACACATGCTCATAAACATATTTTGGTGGAGCGTTGCTCGGGGCCGAGCTCAGGCTGAACCTTGAGCGTGTAATCACCATTAAAAGAAAGAAGATCTCTGTCCCGTTGGCACCATGTACTGTATCGACCACTGTTTCATCAGGATAATGCCTCTTCTGTCTCTATCTCCCCCTTCCTCTTCTTCAACTATCAACCTGTCTGCGTCTCTCTCTCCCCATCCTCAATTTCAGTATTGTGTGTGTGTGTGTGTGTGTGTGTGTGTGTGTGTGTGTGTGTGTGTGTGTGTGTGTCAGTGCCCTTGATACAACGTGGGTGTTAATGTCATTGTGTTGGCAGCAGAAATGTTACATTATTACTCAGTGTCCATCCCCACTATACATGGATACATACATAGTACCCTGTAACCTCCTCTCCTCTCCTCTCCTCTCCTCTCCTCTCCTCTCCTCTCCTCTCCTCTCCTCTCCTCTCCTCTCCCCTCCTCTAGATTTTCTGTGCTTCTCCAGTATTGTGTTCTGCTCATGAAGTGTTATTAAATAAACTATAGTGAACTGAGCAAATACTTCAGCAAAATCCAATTTATTCAATCTTTTTGGTGGTTTGATGGCTTTCAGCAGCTATTGTGTATTGTCGGGTGGAATATATATTTTTAATATATTTTTTATCCCACGATTTTGTAACCCATTTTGCAACCCAGTGTCAGTGAGGGACGACGACCTCATGCTTCCTTACATGCATGAGGAGTCCAAGCTGCTGCTTTTCACCTGACGGGGGAGTTTCCCCGGCCGCACATAGCGCGTAGAAAGAACACGTTATTCCAACCAGTTCTTGTCCCCTCCATCAGGCGCCCCGGTTGGCCAGGGGGAGGTAGTTTAGATACCAGGATTACTGCATGTTTTTTGTGAGGGTACCTACCCTAGGGGACACGGGGAGAACATGCAAACTCCACACAGAAAGGCCCTTTCGCCAACCCTGCCTTGGGTATGGGCACTGATGACACGGAGGAGAGAACATGCCCCCAGCGCCAATCGAACCCAGGACCTTCTACTGTAGCTGTGAGGCACTACCGACTGTGCCACCGTGATCTATAATTTATGTGACGTGCTGTGACGTGCGGGTTCGAGTCCCGATCCTGACGACCTTTGCTGCGCATCTTCTTCTTCTCTCTCTCCCCCTTTCCTGTCTAACTACTGTAAAGGCTATCAATAAAAGGCAAAAAGCCCCAAAACCTTAGAAAAAAAAGAAAATCCAGTCGTATAATTGATATAATTTTAAATAAGTCACAATTCGCATGCATAAAGTGAGTGGCAAATCGAGTGGCAAAGTGAGTGGCAAATCACTTTGCCGTTTAACATTGTTTGCAATCATAATTGGATTTTTCTGTTTGGATGAATGGGCTGTCGATGCCAGAAAGATGTTTTTTTGCCATAACTTCCTGGTTTGATGATGTCACGTGCATACCTTCTATAAAGCTTTTATTTCAAAATAATGTTATGTCGGAGTAAAATGTGGAGCGCCATGAATTTCCGAGATGGGACCCATGAGAGACTTGACGAGCCACATACGCTGTCGGAAACCGTACTTCTATACGAGAGACGTATACGTGCCTTGCAGGCAAAGCCATAAATAACGAGGTAATATTGAGGAGAAATGTTGTCCTCCGTTTCGAGGTCGCAGACATGAGTGCGCGTGCACTGTAAAGTCCTCAGTGCTCGTGCCACTTGGAGGGTGTGCGAATGCAAACCGAATGGACCATTCGGTTGCGTTCGCACACCCTCCCGAGTTACAAATGGATGCAATTAACACTTAAATGATAATGCATTTATATTGCGCCTTCATCCAAGGCACTTTACATAGATTGTGCATTACATTCACCCATTCACACACACATTCATACACCGATGGCGGCAGCAATTAGGGGTTCAGTGTCTTGCTCAAGGACACTTTGACGCTAACTCTGGCGGAGCCCACAGGGTTCGAACATGGCAACCTTGCGATTACCATCCAGCCACTCTATACCCCTGAGCCACCCTTATAGTACACTTAGATTTACACAGTGTACTGTACTGCCGTACCCATAAAAGATGGCTGCATGTATTACAGCATGTTGAAATTATGGCCTGCACGTTCTTATAATGTACCGCTGAGATCAATCCATTTTTTAAGAGGGGGAAAATGAGGAACGGTCTCTCCGGCAGCAGCGGCACGCATTCCGCGGCTCTCTTGCGGCCAGCCAGGGCTCAGCCTTTCCTTTGTTGTCGACTAAATGTATACGTCTGCGAAAAAACTAAACTAAAAAAGGCGTTGCGCTGCTTTCCCCTATGCACGCCACAAACTAGGACATTTAAAGTGCAAAATGGGGCACATTACCAAGCCAGTGCATGTACTGTATAGGCTATACACCACGTTGACTCATATCTCCAGCAATGTTCAGTGTATTTCAGTGTTGCGTTGCATTACGCCTGAAAATGATTTCTCCCACCCGCTGCGGTCGCCTCGCCTTGCCTGCCTCTTACCTGCTCTCTATTCCTGCTCTCTATTATTCTATTGTACTGTAGATCTGAATGCAGCGAGCGACGCTCAACAGCAAAGGTGAAATATTCGCTATATCGTGTTTCCCACGGCTTCCTTTTCTTCGGCGCCTTTCCTTTGGTCTCTGCTGTGCTGTACTGCAGGGGTGGGCAACTTTGACGATGGAGAGGGCCACTGTCTATATTTCCACACTCACTCCAGATCGAGGGCCACATTGCATATTACTGTCGTAGAAAAATAATTGACGATCTACAAACGTGGAATTGTGGATCAGCTATTTTTGCTATATTTGAATTGAAACCCTGAATATATTTTTTTTGTCTTATTATTATTATTTGACTTTTTACTTATACTTACTTTTATGAACATAAATGCAAATACATCGGACAAAAGTCAATACAATTCTAATACTATCACTAATATAGACTGTAAATAATTAAAGCGGGTCATGTTTGGAATTGTAACAGCTGAAATCAATATCAGTATTCTGATATTAACCTGCAGGCCGCATTTGGTGACGGTGCGGGCCGCATGAGGCCCCCGGGCCAACAGTTGCCCATGTATCCCCCTTAATGGCCGTAGCCGGCCGTTTCTCCTACCCGGTAACAGTCCTCAGCGTTAATTTAGCTGTGAGTGGACAAATTGACCCGTGCTGGTCCATTCGGATCCATTTTTTTTTACACTCTCACCAGAGTTTACGCGGAGGATTCATCAATCTGTCTCCTCTCCCTCTCTCTCCCTCTCTCTCCCTCTCTCTCTCTCTCTCTCTCTCTCTCTCTCTCTCTCTCTCTCTCTCTCTATCTCTCTCTTCATCTTCTCTCGTTCCCCGTCTTTCTCCCTCTATTCCCGAGGCTTTGTCCCAGTTTTGTAGTGGTTGAAGGATCCGGTGGGAGTCGTTTAGTCACACATGCACAGATGCGTGCATGCACGCACACACACACTTAAATGGCAGGGGCGAGATGAAGCAAGAATAGATGTAGCCCCTCTTCTGTTTGAGTCTCCCTTAAGGGGCTCCATCTCCTCAACTCACAAGTTGAATTAAGTTCTCTGAGTGTGCCTCTCTCTCTCTCTCTCTCTCTCTCTCTCTCTCTCACTCTCCCACTCTCCCACTGTGTGTGTGTGTGTGTGTGTGTGTGTGTGTGTGTGTGTGTGTGTGTGTGTGTGTGTGTGTGTGTGTGTGTGTGTGTGCGCGTGTGCGCGCGCACATATGTCTTTCAGGGGAATTTAGAAGTTATTTTGTGTCTGACAGTTCTGTGTGTCAAAGCTTGGCAGATAGCGTGTACCGGCTGCTGGGTAGGTGGCGGACTTCTTATTTCCAGGCCGGCTGGGCCCCACTGGGCATCCTGTTGGGTTTGGGCCGAGTCAAACCAAACCACACACTTTCGGAGGACATGCTTGCACTGGACTCGACTGGGACCAGCCTTGCCAGAATACTTAATGCATTCTGGACGGGAACCCCTTTTTGGTGTTTAAAGCATTGTCATTTTATATCATGAAAATGTGGCGCAAATCTTTGAACATATTCTTTCAGAGTGAACGTGATTTTTTTACTGAAATATTTGCTTCTGGGAAGGTCCCTGGAACAACATATTTCCAGGTGGGGGTCTCGGCAGCCAATTACACATATTTTTGGGGGTCCTTGACATGAAAATGTTTGAGAACCACTGACTGTATATGAAACGGAGGGTTTTTCAGAAAACTGTCGTGATTCAGAAGGCCTTTGTGGAATCGTCCTGGGGTCTAAATGGGTTAATATGCCCAAAACACAAAATAAACCTCCTTTCTTTAATCTGTGTCCCACACACCTCCGGCGCGGACCCACTGTGTATTGCTTCTTCACTGACAAACACAGACTGCATGGACCCAGATTAACATAATAGCATATGCTGCTTTTTCTTGGAAAGGAGCTTCATATAATTAGTTGGTTGCACCACACCTACACCACCTGTCAAAATAAGTGAGAAATATGATTTTTTTCCCCCCTCGCCTTTTATCTAAGGGCCTTTTATGTCTGCGCAGCTAGTTTGCTTATGCCGGGCTATGGCTATCAATAATATAATTATATTAAGACTTTTATTAATGGAAAAATTCTTAGAATACCATATTTACAAAACCACCTCCCTGTACATTGAACTCTGTGCCTCACACATTGGACCCTATAGTTATAGTCTTATAATAATAATAATAAGACTATATTATAGTCTTATTATTATTGACTCTTATATTAAAATACCATGTGGAATTAGCCTTAAGTTCAGGAGAATAGACATCAAACATTTGGCACTTTAATGAGGTTTTCATTTTATGTTTAGTTCATACATGCATTATTATACATGCAGTAGTATAATGTAGAATAATATAGTATAATGTTATATCTTAGCTTTGAATGAATGTGAAGTACAGGGAAATAGGAATTGTTTGTCTTGGCACTTGTTGTGTCCTTTACACTCATTGCCTACGTGGGTCGGTAAAGTAATCCATACTGCTCCCAGAGCCAACCAAAAAATGCATTTTGGCTGTGGGTTCCAACCCCATTAGGCCTAATATGAATGTCTCCGAGTCACTGACTGACTGACTGATCACTAATTGATGAAGTTGAACTGTTGGTTGGCCAGCCAGTTTTTGGAGTGTCCATATTGGCCCTGTTTATTGAAAAAAGTGGTTTGTTTTTGGAGCAGGGAGTGTTTAATGACCGAGGCTGGAAATTCTGGTGTTATGATTATGTCTGTCACTTGATTTGAATAACTGTTTGAAGAAGTAATCTGGTTTTAATTAGAAATTTTTGTTTCTAACAAACATGACGACACTGCATTGAAGTTTGTATTTGACAGATAACCAGGACAGGCATGTATGCATATTGGCATATACTGTAACTGTATTCAATATTTGTGCAGGTAGAACAATGAAGTACCAGTCTGGCAGCTCTGCTTCTGCCCCCATCAAACAAAATGTTTGGTCAAACCATATGGGCATCCATTGGAAATGCATTGGAGCGGCCATTAAACACAGGCACAAGACAAACGCAAGACCTGTCTTGAATTTGTAAGGGCATATGTCAACCCCACCCACTCACCTCCGCCCCACCCCCTCCTGGTGCTGCGGCCATCTTGGAAACTAAACACAATACAAACAAAGGGAGAAGGGTGGGGCCGAGAAAGGCCTTTATTCCTCAGAAGGTGTCCTTTCATCACTTCCCCTCTGGGGGGAAGTGGCGCCACTTCCTGTATCCGTAGTTTCAAATTAAAAGCCATCTAGATCTAGTATTCCATACACGGTCCGGGAATATACTAGCTTTAGAGTTAGCCTTGTTTTGTATTGTCTACATACAGTCAGTGGCGCCGTGGGGGCGTGAAAAGTGGGGGGAACAATATTCGAGGTCGAGAGTTGAGACTAGCGAGCAACTGCAGTTAATTACTGCACGTAGGGTATAGGCTATAATATAGCCTACCATTCTGGCTGTAACTGAGATTACCTATACTTGCAGGGACTGTCGGTAGGATGTGTTGGAAAGGCCTTGTGCAGGCCTTGTGATTTAGGGGACTTGTATCTTGCCTTAGGCGCTGGGGGAGGGAGCTGGTGAACTATAGTCAGTAGCTTGAGCCCAGTGATATCTAGGTACCTCCTTGATATATGATTCTAAATACTTACTCGCAATATGAGATACTTAGTAGTATGAGATATTTACTAGTATGTTGTTCAATGCTTCTGCGCGCCATACTTTATAGGGTGACGTGACGTCGTGACCTAACGTCACGCCATCGACCGCATACAGTATACCATTTTAAAAGAGAACCGGTGTGACCTTGTCTGGCTTTAATGACAATCTGCTACGTGGGAATGTTTAACATGCTGTGTTAGTTAAGTGGTCATGTGTTTCAACTCTTGTTTAAGATTAGTGACAGCTCTACTATTGGGTCTCCAGTTAATCTGATTCAAGCTCACAACATGTCGCAGCGTGACGCGGTGCCAGCTTTTAGAACGGCTATTTGTGTGTGACATCAGAGCGCCACTAATTATGGCTCGGTCTTGACTGGTTCTGTACACAATTAGACACACAGACTGCATACACACACACACACACACACACACACACACACACACACACACACACACACACACACACACACACACACACACACACATCTAGGCACACATTTTCACAAACACAACACACGTACACACAACACACGACCACAGCTGTTCAAGGTGACAGTATTGATAACTGCTGTTAAATATTCATGACACTTGCATAACAATAAATAAATTAGTAAGTTATTCTTCTGAATCTTAACCCATTTTTGGCGGGAACACCTTTTGGTGTTAGCATTATATCATGCGTTAGCTATTGAAAAATAGCAGATCTACAAGCTCATAGCGCACCACCGAGTGGCGCGCTACGAGCTTGTAGGTCTGCTATTTTTGAAGAATCGTGAGAAGTGACATGAAAGTGTTTGAGAACGACTGAAAAAACAGTCAGGATTTAGAAGACATTTGCAGAATCATTCCCAGGTCAAAATGGGTTAAATCAAGGTCATTTGAACCTTTCCGTCATGCCAACACATGTACTTACCGCCATTCCACAAAGTATACATCTATGGAGACTGTAGGAAAAAGGCAGGGATATGAGAGGCATAATGTTGCCTTGTTCCTAACCTTCATCTCACATGAATCGATCTCCTCTCACCCCCCCACCCCCACCCCAATCTTTTTTCCCCCCCTCCTGTTTGGTTCCCCCGCCACAGCAGCCGTATAGCGAGGACACATTTCGCCTCATGCATTTTTTAGCGGCGCGGCGCTCGCTGTGAACACAACACAGTCAGATACAGACACGGAGCGGTGACCCATAGTTTCCATTTCACTCTCTCTCTCTCTGTCATTATTTATGGAGGGGCCCTTTCCAAAACGGCCTTACAAAATATGTAATGCATGAAGCCATTTGCCGCGATGATGATGGAGAGCCCGCTGTAAACTAACTGTAGGCAATAACACCGCCGCGCCCCAAACAGCCAGACGTGAGAGGGAGGGGGGGGGGGGGGCTGAGAGCAAGAGGTTTAGAGGAGAGACAAAATGTATTTTTTCTGTTTCGCCACCTCTTCTTCTCGTGTCTCTCCCTCTTTGTAAATGACGTAGAGGAGGAGGTGAGAAAAGGCATGTAGGAGGTGAAGGCAGACATTCTCACACCTTTCATTTTCTCACATCACGACATCATGCTCACAAACACGTGAGAGTGTGACGCGCACTCCATTTGTCAAAGTGTGATCTATGACTTACAGTAACAGCAGTGGGCGGATCCATGTTTTAATTAACATCTATAAAAAATATTATATGCCGGAGAATCTAATTTAATTATGATTTAATTTCGATTTATGATGGTATAGGGAAATATCGGGGGAGAAAACAACGAATGGCATTAGTTAATTACCACTGTGGGCGTGTTTGTTGAGCTTGTTCACTTTGCCACTGTGCCTTCCAGTTTATCACGAGGCGCGCACAATGCACTCAGCGCCACCGCGCACGACTACAATGCACTCAGCGTCACCACGCACGACTCACCACATAAGTGGACCGGAACGCGTGAATGCCACGCAGGCAGCTGTGGAAATAACTAGCTGAGCACACAGACACAGGTGGGTTTGATGTTGCCGCACAACAGTAAGCTGATCAAATAATTCAAAGACATCAACGGAGTGAGAGGGAGACATAAAAACATATTGTTTGTCTGTGTGTGTGTGTGTGTGTGTGTGTGTGTGTGTGTGTGTTGTGAGAGAGAGAGAGAGAGAGAGAGACAGAGAGACAGAGACGAGAGACAGAGACAGAGAGAGAGGGGTAAAGAGAGGACGGGACCCAAATGAGGTTAAAGAAAGCTAAAAAAAAATGTCACTAATCCTTGTGTAATTATGAATTATGCCATCGGTGACTCCGGTGGCATCGCTGAAACTCGCCTGAGCGTGTCATCAGTTGAGGTGTCAAGCCGTGGGCCAGAAAAAATAACTGTGTTCAGCAGGAAATGCCCCAAATAAGGGCATTTTCAGTTTTACGGGCTCTTTAACGTGGCAGCCCAAAATGTCTGCCGACGTGTCAAGAGGGTGAAAATCTCACTCACTTCATAAGCAGCGAGCACTCTACCGTGTGGCCACATTTTGACTTCTGCAGATATTCTGTATCATAGCAACCGAAGCGTGTCTCTCAACTGAAAATACAACAACAAACCCAAAAACGCTGCACAGCCACAGCACACACTCCATCTCCCAACTGGGGCGTCTTCTGAGGAGTGTCTGTCATTTTCAGCTGGGGTAGGGGGGGGGGGGGGGGGAGTAGGGATCTGCCGATGAGACATTTTGGCCGATATCGATAAACAATATAATTGATTGCTGTATGGCCGATAACAGCAAAATTACCGATGTCGATATGTTCTCATTTGTATTAAAACATTATAATAGTTTTGTCCATTCTGAAAAATACATGCAACAGGGTATCTGCACTGCAGGTCAGATTTGCACTGCATCTTGCACTGCAAGTCAGATTATCTTTAATACCTTCTATTTAATATTGTGAGCTTGTAGATCTTTGTTACTTTGGGCTTGTTTATCTGTAAAGACAACCCATTGATTAACGCACACATGCATGCATGCATGAACACACACACACACAGCACACGACCACGCACGCACAGCACAAAAAGAGTATGCACACCGTTACGTCCTGGAGCCGCCATGGGGAAGAGAAATTTGTTTAAACTTGATCATTATCTTGTTTAACGAGTTATTATCTGGTTTGAACAAGATCATGTATTCTTCTTTCCATGGCCACTCCAGGGCTCCGTAAAACAGTCGGACCGATTAATTAAATCAGTCCGACGCACACATGTACCTTCACACCACACAAATATGGTTGGCTAAGCAAAAAAAAACAAAAAAAACAGTAAAATCAATAATTAATTTAGTGTTTACTTAAGGAATGTGCATCCTGACATATCAGCGTTGCGGTGTGTCGCCTTTACGTCTTGTGTGTGTGTGTCTGTCCTGTGGCAGTACCCCCCCCCCACCCCCCTCTCTACGTCTTGTGTGTGTGTGTCTGTCCTGTGCAGTACCCCCCCCCGCCCCTTTACGTCTTGTGTGTGTGTGTCTGTCCTGTGCAGTACCACCCCCTCCCCCCCCCCCCCTTTACGTCTTGTGTGTGTGTGTCTGTCCTGTGCAGTCCCCCCCCCCCCCTTTACGTCTTGTGTGTGTGTGTCTGTCCTGTGCAGTACCCCTCCCCCCCCCCTTTACGTCTTGTGTGTGTGTGTCTGTCCTGTGCAGTACCCCCCCCCCACCGGGCCTCATATCCTAGTGCAGGGGAGGATGAAATCTGCTGTCAGGGAGCTGCCAAGTCTCTTTAATTATGCTGTGATGTTAAATTGGGTATGGAGGAATATAGCACACTGCATGCTGTAAATCTGGCCCCGGGCCCACCACAACCACCACGTGGACACACACGCACGCATGCGGCCCCATCCGGGTGATAACGCCACCTACTTTATCCCCAGTCAACATTAACGGACATTAGCATTAGAGAGTAATAGGGGTGTGTGTGTGTGGTGTGTGTGTGTGTGTGTGTGTGTGTGTTGTGTGTGTGTGTGTGTGTGTGTGTGTGTGTTGTGTGTGTGTGTGTGTGTGTGTGTGTGTGTGTGTGTGACACACACACATACAGTACACACGCATACAGTACATTGATTTTAATGGTTGATTGGTGTGTGAGTGTGTGTGTGTGTGTGTGTATTGTATTGTATCAAGGCTTTTTATTTAGTTCTGACGCATTGATTGCTTTAATTTATTTGACTTTGTGCTGTTGTATAAGCTATATATGGCCAAAAGAGGACATGACACATGCGTGTAACTATGAATTTTAAATTTAAAGTTGAATTGAATTGTAATTACGAAGACGTGTGGATATGTCTTGGGCATTAGTAGTGTTAATTGCGTCCAGGTTCCATTTTTACTGGGCTAAATGAACACCCTTGGCAGTTTGCTGTGCTGTGCGCGCACACACACACACACACACACACACGTTGCTGTGCCGTGCGCGCGGTGCACTGCCTCCTCCTCGGCACCGGACCGCGCTCTACTGAGTGCATCTTCTACTTATGAATGTTAAAACGGCTCGCCAGCTGTTTCCACTTATCAGACGGAGAATGGCATGCCGGTTTAAGCTGTTTCACTCTGTTACAGATGAGCGAATTGAGAAACACTGAGGATTTTCACTCTCCTTTTCGTATGTACAGTGCGTGCTGACGTGCGTGCGCGCACGTGTGTGCGTGCAAATTTACAGCATACAGCATATATATATATATGCTTGCACGCACGCAATACTTGCACGCACGCAAGTATTTCTTCTATGCCTCCGTGATGTACAGTAGTGCATATAATGGATAGGACTCCATGAACATTGCAGTGGTATTTTGAGAGTACAGTGCGTGTGGTGTGTGCGTGCGTGTGGTGTGTGGTGCGTGCGTGCGTTATGGTACAGTAAATGGTCAAGGCAGACCGGGTCCAGGTGGTTTGTATGAAGGGGGGGGGCTCAGAGCGGGGGGGGGGGGGGGGGGGCTCAGAGCAGAGCAGACTAAAGTGTCACCTTGAAATGGCAATGACTGGAAGGGACACGGAGAGAGAGGAGGGGGAGGAGGGAGGGAGGGGGGTAACTTTTAGTTACTTGGTTAATTAGCAGGGACACGAGAGGTCGGGGACGCTCGGTGAGGGACAGAGATAAGTTCTGTGTGTCTGGCTTGCATGGACAGCTGGCGAAGGTAGGGGCACGCAGGCAGGCACGATTAGATCAGTTGGTGCTCAACTGTGGGGCCGGGCAAGCTCATAGCGCGGCACCGAGTGATATCTATGCTACTATGAGCTTGTACGTCTGCTATTTTTGAAAATTGTGTCGCAAATATTTGAATAATATATAATCTTTCAGATTCTTTTCAGAACGTTTTTAACTAAAATCTTATATTTTCAGATGGGGGTGGGGGGGGGGGGGGGGGGGGGGGGGGGGGGTTGGCGGCCAATTTCATGTAATTTCTGCACGCACACACGCAGACACACAACTTGCCTTTTCAGAATTTCAAGGAGAGAGAGAGAGAGAGAGAGAGCAAGAGCTACTTGCAGACATTTCACAAATGTACGTATTCTTTACAGTCTATTGCACAAACAAATTTCTGGTGAAGGAAAGTCATGCTTGATAATAAGACAGACATTCTTTTATTCAGAATTGTGGTGAGTTCTGTGTGATTATATACAAGTTTGAGTTTGGGTGAACTCGCACAGTCTCAGTCTTAAATCGCTCTCTCTCTCTATATATTCTGTCTCCTTCTACACCAAAGTT